>NW_028126440.1:1200000-1510576 GCF_965194825.1 Balaenoptera physalus | reverse complement strand
CCAATAGATTTCCTAAGCACTAGTGTTTTAAGGAACAGCTTAAAAAGAGAATCCTAATGTGATTTCTTTATAATGGGTGTGTTCCTTATCTTATCCTAGTGTCTAAACTCTTCTCCATGCCTGGACCTCCAAATAATATTCCTTTACGTGCTAAGGGGTATCTAGAGAGTGGGTTAGGTTTAATAACTACCCTAACACTAACGCGTACCCTAACCCTAACCCTTACCCTAACCCTAACACGTACCCTAATCCTAACCAATACCCTAAACCGAGCCCTAACCCTAACAGTAACCCTAACCTTAACCCTAACCCATACCCTACGCCGTACCCGAAGCCCTCCCCGAACCCGTACCCTAAGCCGTACGCTAAGCCGTACCCTAAGCCTAACCCTAACCCTAGGCTACCCTTGACTGCTTCTGCCTCCAATAGATTTCCTAAGCACTAGTGTTTTAAGGAACAGCTTAAAAAGAGAATCCTAATGTTATTTCTTTATAATGGGTGTGTTCCTTATCTTATCCTAGTGTCTAAACTCTTCTCCATGGCTGGACCTCCAAATAATATTCCTTTACGTGCTAAGGGGTATGTAGAGTGTGGGATAGTTTTAATAACTACCCTAACACTAACACGTACCCTAACCCTAACCCCTACCCTAACACTAACACGTACCCTAATCCTAACCAATACACTAAACCGAGCCCTAACCCTAACACTAACCCTAACCCTAACCCTAACCCATACCTTACGCCGTACCCGAAGCACTCCCCGAACCCGTACCCTAAGCCGTACGCTAAGCCGTACCCTAAGCCTAACCCTAACCCTAGGCTACCCTTGACTGCTTCTGCCACCAATAGATTTCCTAAGCACTAGTGTTTTAAGGAACAGCTTAAAAAGAGAATCCTAATGTGATTTCTTTATAATGGGTGTGTTCCTTATCTTATCCTAGTGTCTAAACTCTTCTCCATGGCTGGACCTCCAAATAATATTCCTTATGTGCTAAGGGGTATCTAGAGAGTGGGATAGCTTTAATAACTACCCTAACACTAACGCGTACCCTAACCCTAACCCCTACCCTAACCCTAACATGTACCCTAATGCTAAACCGTACCCTAAACCGAGCCCTAACCCTAACACTAACGCTAACCCTAACCCTAACCCATACACTATGCCGTACCCGAAGCCCTCCCCGAACCCGTACCCTAAGCCGTACCCTAAGCCGTACTCTAAGCCTAACCCTAACCCTAGGCTACCCTTGACTGCTTCTGCCTCCAATAGATTTCCTAAGCACTAGTGTTTTAAGGAACAGCTTAAAAAGAGAATCCTAATGTGATTTCTTTATAATGGGTGTGTTCCTTATCTTATCCTAGTGTCTAAACTCTTCTCCATGGCTGGACCTCCAAATAATATTCCTTTACGTGCTAAGGGGTATCTAGAGAGTGGGTTAGGTTTAATAACTACCCTAACACTAACGCGTACCCTAACCCTAACACGTACCCTAATCCTAACCAATACCCTAAACCGAGCCCTAACCCTAACACTAACCCTAACCCTAACCCTAACCCATACCCTACGCCGTACGCGAAGCCCTCCCCGAACCCGTACCCGAAGCCGTACCCTAAGCCTAACCCTAAGCCGTACCCTAACCCAAGGCTACCCTTGAATGCTTCTGCCTGCAATAGATTTCCTAAGCACTAGTGTTTTAAGGAACAGCTTAAAAAGAGAATCCTAATGTGATTTCTTTATAATGGGTGTGTTCCTTATCTTATCCTAGTGTCTAAACTCTTCTCCATGGCTGGACCTCCAAATAATATTCCTTTACGTGCTAAGGGGTATCTAGAGAGTGGGTTAGGTTTAATAACTACCCTAACACTAACGCGTAACCTAACCCTAACCCCTACCCTAACCCTAACACGTACCCTAATCCTAACCCGTACCCCAAACCGAGCTCTAACCCTAACACTAACCCTAACCCTAACCCTAAACCATACCCTACGCCGTACCCGAAGCCCTCCCCGAACCCGTACCCTAAGCCGTACCCTAATCCGTACCCTAAGCCTAACCCTAACCCTAGGCTACCCTTGACTGCTTCTGCCTCCAATAGATTTCCTAAGCACTAGTGTTTTAAGGAACAGCTTAAAAAGGGAATCCTAATGTGATTTCTTTATAATGGGTGTGTTCCATATCTTATCCTAGTGTCTAAACTCTTCTCCATGGCTGGACCTCCAAATAATATTCCTTATGTGCTAAGGGGTATCTAGAGAGTGGGATAGCTTTAATAACTACCCTAACACTAACGCGTACCCTAACCCTAACCCCTACCCTAACCATAACACGTACCCTAATCCTAACCAATACCCTAAACCGAGCCCTAACCCTAACACTAACCCTAACCCTAACCCTAACCCATACCCTACGCCATACCCGAAGCCCTCCCCGAACCCGTACCCTAAGCCGTACCCTAAGCCTAACCCTAAGCCTAACCCTAACCCTAGGCTACCCTTGAATGCTTCTGCCTCCAATAGATTTCCTAAGCACTAGTGTTTTAAGGAACAGCTTAAAAAGAGAATCCTAATGTGATTTCTTTATAATGGGTGTGTTCCTTATCTTATCCTAGTGTCTAAACTCTTCTCCATGGCTGGACCTCCAAATAATATTCCTTTACGTGCTAAGGGGTATCTAGAGAGTGGGTTAGGTTTAATAACTACCCTAACACTAACGCGTACCCTAACCCTAACACGTACCCTAATCCTAACCAATACCCTAAACCGAGCCCTAACCCTAACACTAACCCTAACCCTAACCCTAACCCATACCCTACGCCATACCAGAAGCCCTCCCCGAACCCGTACCCGAAGCCGTACCCTAAGCCTAACCCTAAGCCTAACCCTAACCCAAGGCTACCCTTGAATGCTTCTGCCTCCAATAGATTTCCTAAGCACTAGTGTTTTAAGGAACAGCTTAAAAAGAGAATCCTAATGTGATTTCTTTATAATGGGTGTGTTCCTTATCTTATCAAAGTGTCTAAACTCTTCTGCATGTCTGGACCTCCAAATAATATTCCTTTACGTGCTAAGCGGTATCTAGGGAGTGGGATAGGTTTAATAACTACCCTAACACTAATGCGTACCCTAACCCTAACCCCTACCCTAACACTAACACGTACCCTAATCCTAACCAATACCCTAAACCGAGCCGTAACCCTAACACTAACCCTAACCCTAACCCTAACCCATACCCTACGCCGTACCCGAAGCCCTCCCCAAACCCGTACCCTAAGCCGTACCCTAAGCCGTACCCTAACCCTAGGCTACCCTTGACTGCTTCTGCCTCCAATAGATTTCCTAAGCACTAGTGTTTTAAGGAACAGCTTAAAAAGAGAATCCTAATGTGATTTCTTTATAATGGGTGTGTTCCTTATCTTATCCTAGTGTCTAAACTCTTCTCCATGGCTGGACCCCAAAATAATATTCCTTTACGTGCTAAGGTGTATCTAGAGAGTGGGATAGGTTTAATAACTACCCTAACCCTAACGCGTACCCTAACCCTAACCCCTACCCTAACCCTAACATGTACCCTAATGCTAACCCGTACCCTAAACCGAGCCCTAACACTAACACTAACCCTAACCCTAACCCTAATCCATACACTACGCCGTACCCGAAGCCCTCCCCGAACCCGTACCCTAAGCCGTACCCTAAGCCGTACCCTAAGCCTAACCCTATCCCTAGGCTACCCTTGACTGCTTCTGCCTCCAATAGATTTCCTAAGCACTAGTGTTTTAAGGAACAGCTTAAAAAGAGAATCCTAATGTGATTTCTTTATAATGGGTGTGTTCCTTATCTTATCCTAGTGTCTAAACTCTTCTCCATGCCTGGACCTCCAAATAATATTCCTTTACGTGCTAAGGGGTATCTAGAGAGTGGGTTAGGTTTAATAACTACCCTAACACTAACGCGTACCCTAACCCTAACCCTTACCCTAACCCTAACACGTACCCTAATCCTAACCAATACCCTAAACCGAGCCCTAACCCTAACAGTAACCCTAACCTTAACCCTAACCCATACCCTACGCCGTACCCGAAGCCCTCCCCGAACCCGTACCCTAAGCCGTACGCTAAGCCGTACCCTAAGCCTAACCCTAACCCTAGGCTACCCTTGACTGCTTCTGCCTCCAATAGATTTCCTAAGCACTAGTGTTTTAAGGAACAGCTTAAAAAGAGAATCCTAATGTTATTTCTTTATAATGGGTGTGTTCCTTATCTTATCCTAGTGTCTAAACTCTTCTCCATGGCTGGACCTCCAAATAATATTCCTTTACGTGCTAAGGGGTATGTAGAGTGTGGGATAGTTTTAATAACTACCCTAACACTAACACGTACCCTAACCCTAACCCCTACCCTAACACTAACACGTACCCTAATCCTAACCAATACACTAAACCGAGCCCTAACCCTAACACTAACCCTAACCCTAACCCTAACCCATACCTTACGCCGTACCCGAAGCACTCCCCGAACCCGTACCCTAAGCCGTACGCTAAGCCGTACCCTAAGCCTAACCCTAACCCTAGGCTACCCTTGACTGCTTCTGCCACCAATAGATTTCCTAAGCACTAGTGTTTTAAGGAACAGCTTAAAAAGAGAATCCTAATGTGATTTCTTTATAATGGGTGTGTTCCTTATCTTATCCTAGTGTCTAAACTCTTCTCCATGGCTGGACCTCCAAATAATATTCCTTATGTGCTAAGGGGTATCTAGAGAGTGGGATAGCTTTAATAACTACCCTAACACTAACGCGTACCCTAACCCTAACCCCTACCCTAACCCTAACATGTACCCTAATGCTAAACCGTACCCTAAACCGAGCCCTAACCCTAACACTAACCCTAACCCTAACCCTAACCCATACACTATGCCGTACCCGAAGCCCTCCCCGAACCCGTACCCTAAGCCGTACCCTAAGCCGTACTCTAAGCCTAACCCTAACCCTAGGCTACCCTTGACTGCTTCTGCCTCCAATAGATTTCCTAAGCACTAGTGTTTTAAGGAACAGCTTAAAAAGAGAATCCTAATGTGATTTCTTTATAATGGGTGTGTTCCTTATCTTATCCTAGTGTCTAAACTCTTCTCCATGGCTGGACCTCCAAATAATATTCCTTTACGTGCTAAGGGGTATCTAGAGAGTGGGTTAGGTTTAATAACTACCCTAACACTAATGCGTACCCTAACCCTAACACGTACCCTAATCCTAACCAATACCCTAAACCGAGCCCTAACCCTAACACTAACCCTAACCCTAACCGTAACCCATACCCTACGCCGTACGCGAAGCCCTCCCCGAACCCGTACCCGAAGCCGTACCCTAAGCCTAACCCTAAGCCGTACCCTAACCCAAGGCTACCCTTGAATGCTTCTGCCTGCAATAGATTTCCTAAGCACTAGTGTTTTAAGGAACAGCTTAAAAAGAGAATCCTAATGTGATTTCTTTATAATGGGTGTGTTCCTTATCTTATCCTAGTGTCTAAACTCTTCTCCATGGCTGGACCTCCAAATAATATTCCTTTACGTGCTAAGGGGTATCTAGAGAGTGGGTTAGGTTTAATAACTACCCTAACACTAACGCGTAACCTAACCCTAACCCCTACCCTAACCCTAACACGTACCCTAATCCTAACCCGTACCCCAAACCGAGCTCTAACCCTAACACTAACCCTAACCCTAACCCTAAACCATACCCTACGCCGTACCCGAAGCCCTCCCCGAACCCGTACCCTAAGCCGTACCCTAATCCGTACCCTAAGCCTAACCATAACCCTAGGCTACCCTTGACTGCTTCTGCCTCCAATAGATTTCCTAAGCACTAGTGTTTTAAGGAACAGCTTAAAAAGGGAATCCTAATGTGATTTCTTTATAATGGGTGTGTTCCATATCTTATCCTAGTGTCTAAACTCTTCTCCATGGCTGGACCTCCAAATAATATTCCTTATGTGCTAAGGGGTATCTAGAGAGTGGGATAGCTTTAATAACTACCCTAACACTAACGCGTACCCTAACCCTAACCCCTACCCTAACCATAACACGTACCCTAATCCTAACCAATACCCTAAACCGAGCCCTAACCCTAACACTAACCCTAACCCTAACCCTAACCCATACCCTACGCCATACCCGAAGCCCTCCCCGAACCCGTACCCTAAGCCGTACCCTAAGCCTAACCCTAAGCCTAACCCTAACCCTAGGCTACCCTTGAATGCTTCTGCCTCCAATAGATTTCCTAAGCACTAGTGTTTTAAGGAACAGCTTAAAAAGAGAATCCTAATGTGATTTCTTTATAATGGGTGTGTTCCTTATCTTATCCTAGTGTCTAAACTCTTCTCCATGGCTGGACCTCCAAATAATATTCCTTGACGTGCTAAGGGGTATCTAGAGAGTGGGTTAGGTTTAATAACTACCCTAACACTAACGCGTAACCTAACCCTAACCCCTACCCTAACCCTAACACGTACCCTAATCCTAACCCGTACCCCAAACCGAGCTCTAACCCTAACACTAACCCTAACCCTAACCCTAACCCATACCCTACGCCGTACCCGAAGCCCTCCCCGAACCCGTACCCTACGCCGTACCCTAAGCCGTACCCTAAGCCTAACCCTAACCCTAGGCTACCCTTGACTGCTTCTGCCTCCAATAGATTTCCTAAGCACTAGTGTTTTAAGGAACAGCTTAAAAAGAGAATCCTAATGTGATTTCTTTATAATGGGTGTGTTCCTTATCTTATCCTAGTGTCTAAACTCTTCTCCATGGCTGGATCTCCAAATAATATTCCTTTACGTGCTAAGGGGTATCTAGAGAGTGGGTTAGGTTTAATAACTACCCTAACACTAACGCGTAACCTAACCCTAACCCCTACCCTAACCCTAACACGTACCCTAATCCAAACCCGTACCCCAAACCGAGCTCTAACCCTAACACTAACCCTAACCCTAACCCTAACCCATACCCTACGCCGTACCCGAAGCCCTCCCCGAACCCGTACCCTAAGCCGTACCCTAAGCCGTACCCTAAGCCTAACCCTAACCCTTGGCTACCCTTGACTGCTTCTGCCTCCAATAGATTTCCTAAGCACTAGTGTTTTAAGGAACAGCTTCAAAAGAGAATCCTAATGTGATTTCTTTATAATGGGTGTGTTCCTTATCTTATCCTAGTGTCTAAACTCTTCTCCATGGCTGGACCTCCAAATAATATTCCTTTACGTGCTAAGGGGTATCTAGAGAGTGGGTTAGGTTTAATAACTACCCTAACACTAACGCGTACCCTAACCCTAACCCCTACCCTAACCCTAACACGTACCCTAATCCTAACCAATACCCTAAACCGAGCCCTAACCCTAACACTAACCCTAACCCTAACCCTAACCCATACCCTACGCCGTACCAGAAGCCCTCCCCGAACCCGTACCCTAAGCCGTACCCTAAGCCTAACCCTAAGCCTAACCCTAACCCTAGGCTACCCTTGAATGCTTCTGCCTCCAATAGATTTCCTAAGCACTAGTGTTTTAAGGAACAGCTTAAAAAGAGAATCCTAATGTGATTTCTTTATAATGGGTGTGTTCCTTATCTTATCCTAGTGTCTAAACTCTTCTCCATGGCTGGACCTCCAAATAATATTCCTTTACGTGCTAAGGGGTATCTAGAGAGTGGGTTAGGTTTAATAACTACCCTAACACTAACGCGTAAACTAACCCTAACCCCTACCCTAACCCTAACACGTACCCTAATCCTAACCCGTACCCCAAACCGAGCCCTAACCCTAACACTAACCCTAACCCTAACCCTAACCCATACCCTACGCCTTACCCGAAGCCCTCCCCGAACCCGTACCCTAAGCCGTACCCTAAGCCGTACCCTAAGCCTAACCCTAACCCTAGGCTACCCTTGACAGCTTCTGCCTCCCATAGATTTCCTAAGCACTAGTGTTTTAAGGAACAGCTTAAAAAGAGAATCCTAATGTGATTTCTTTATAATGGGTGTGTTCCTTATCTTAACCTAGTGTCTAAACTCTTCTCCATGGCTGGACCTCCAAATAATATTCCTTTACGTGCTAAGGGGTATCTAGAGAGTGGGTTAGGTTTAATAACTACCCTAACACTAACGCGTACCCTAACCCTAACCCCTACCGTAACCCTAACACGTACCCTAATCCTAACCAATACCCTAAACCGAGCCCTAACCCTAACACTAACCCTAATCCTAACCCTAACCCATACCCTACGCCGTACCAGAAGCCCTCCCCGAACCCGTACCCTAAGCCGTACCCTAAGCCGTACCCTAAGCCTAACCCTAACCCTAGGCTACCCTTGACTGCTTCTGCCTCCAATAGATTTCCTAAGCACTAGTGTTTTAAGGAACAGCTTAAAAAGAGAATCCTAATGTGATTTCTTTATAGTGGGTGTGTTCCTTATCTTATCCTAGTGTCTAAACTCTTCTCCATGGCTGGACCCCCAAATAATATTCCTTTACGTGCTAAGGGGTATCTAGAGAGTGGGATAGGTTTAATAACTACCCTAACCCTAACGCGTACCCTAACCCTATCCCCTACCCTAACCCTAACACGTACCCTAATCCTAACCCGTACCCCAAACCGAACCCGAACCCTAACACTAACCCTAACCCTAACCCTAACCCATACCCTACGCCGTACCCGAAGCCCTCCCCGAACCCGTACCCTAAGCCGTACCCTAAGCCTAACCCTAACCCTAGGCTACCCTTGACTGCTTCTGCCTCCAATAGATTTCCTAAGCACTAGTGTTTTAAGGAACAGCTTAAAAAGAGAATCCTAATGTGATTTCTTTATAATGGGTGTGTTCCTTATCTTATCCTAGTGTCTAAACTCTTCTCCATGGCTGGACCCCCAAATAATATTCCTTTACATGCTAAGGGGTATCTAGAGAGTGGGATAGGTTTAATAACTACCCTAAACCTAACGCGTACCCTAACCCTATCCCCTACCCTAACCCTAACACGTACCCTAATCCTAACCCGTACCCTAAACCGAGCCCTAACCCTAACCCTAACCCTAACCCTAACCCATACCCTACGCCGTACCCGAAGCCCTCCCCGAACCCGTACCCTAAGCCGTACCCTAAGCCGTACCCTAAGCCTAACCCTAACCCTAGGCTACCCTTGACTGCTTCTGGCTCCAATAGATTTCCAAAGCACTAGTGTTTTAAGGAACAGCTTAAAAAGAGAATCCTAATCTGATTTCTTTATAATAGGTGTGTTCCTTATCTTATCCTAGTGTCTAAACTCTTCTCCATGGCTGGACCTCCAAATAATATTCCTTTATGTGCTAAGGGGTATCTAGAGAGTGGGATAGCTTTAATAACTACCCTAACACTAACGCGTACCCTAACCCTAACCCTTACCCTAACCATAACACGTACCCTAATCCTAACCAATACCCTAAACCGAGCCCTAACCCTAACACTAACCCGAACCCTAACCCTAACCCATACCCTACGCCGTACCCGAAGCCCTCCCCGAACCCATACCCTACGCCGTACCCTAAGCCGTACCCTAAGCCTAACCCTAACCCTAGGCTTCCCTTGACTGCTTCTGCCTCCAATAGATTTCCTAAGCACTAGTGTTTTAAGGAACAGCTTAAAAAGAGAATCCTAATGTGATTTCTTTATAATCGGTGTGTTCCTTATCTTATCCTAGTGTCTAAACTCTTCTCCATGGCTGGACCTCCAAATAATATTCCTTATGGGCTACGGGGTATCTAGAGAGTGGGATAGCTTTAATAACTACCCTAACACTAACGCGTACCCTAACCCTAACCCCTACCCTAACCCTAACACGTACCCTAATCCTAACCAATACCCTAAACCGAGCCCTAACCCTAACACTAACCCTAACCCTAACCCTAACCCATACCATACGACATACCCGAAGCCCTCCCCGAACCCGTACCCTAAGCCGTACCCTAAGCCGTACTCTAAGCCGTGCCCTAACCCTAGGCTACCCTTGACTGCTTCTGCCTCCAATAGATTTCCTAAGCACTAGTGTTTTAAGGAACAGCTTAAAAAGAGAATCCTAATGTGATTTCTTTATAATGGGTGTGTTCCTTATCTTATCCTAGTGTCTAAACTCTTCTCCATGGCTGGACCTCCAAATAATATTCCTTTATGTGCTAAGGGGTATCTAGAGAGTGGGATAGCTTTAATAACTACCCTAACACTAACGCGTACCCTAACCCTAACCCCTACCCTAACCCTAACACGTACCCTAATCCTAACCCGTACCCCAAACCGAGCCCTAACCCTAACACTAACCCTAACCCTAACCCTAACCCATACCCTACGCCGTACCCGAAGCCCTCCCCGAACCCGTACCCTAAGCCGTACCCTAAGCCGTACCCTAAGCCTAACCCTAACCCTAGGCTACCCTTGACTGCTTCTGCCTCCAATAGATTTCCTAAGCACTAGTGTTTTAAGGAACAGCTTAAAAAGAGAATCATAATGTGATTTCTTTATAATGGGTGTGTTCCTTATCTTATCCTAGTGTCTAAACTCTTCTCCATGGTTGGACCTCCAAATAATATTCCTTATGTGCTAAGGGGTATCTAGAGAATGGGATAGCTTTAATAACTACCCTAACACTAACGCGTACCCTAACCCTAACCCCTACCCTAACCCTAACATGTACCCTAATGCTAAACCGTACCCTAAACCGAGCCCTAACCCTAACACTAACCCTAACCCTAACCCTAACCCATACACTATGCCGTACCCGAAGCCCTCCCCGATCCCGTACCCTAAGCCGTACCCTAAGCCGTACTCTAAGCCTAACCCTAACCCTAGGCTACCCTTGACTGCTTCTGCCTCCAATAGATTTCCTAAGCACTAGTGTTTTAAGGAACAGCTTAAAAAGAGAATCCTAATGTGATTTCTTTATAATGGGTGTGTTCCTTATCTTATCAAAGTGTCTAAACTCTTCTGCATGGCTGGACCTCCAAATAATATTCCTTTACGTGCTAAGCGGTATCTAGGGAGTGGGATAGGTTTAATAACTACCCTAACACTAATGCGTACCCTAACCCTAACCCCTACCCTAACACTAACACGTAACCTAATCCTAACCAATACCCTAAACCGAGCCCTAACCCTAACACTAACCCTAACCCTAACCCTAACCCATACCCTACGCCGTACCCGAAGCCCTCCCCAAACCCGTACCCTAAGCCGTACCCTAAGCCGTACCCTAACCCTAGGCTACCCTTGACTGCTTCTGCCTCCAATAGATTTCCTAAGCACTAGTGTTTTAAGGAACAGCTTAAAAAGAGAATCCTAATGTGATTTCTTTATAATGGGTGTGTTCCTTATCTTATCCTAGTGTCTAAACTCTTCTCCATGGCTGGACCCCAAAATAATATTCCTTTACGTGCTAAGGTGTATCTAGAGAGTGGGATAGGTATAATAACTACCCTAACCCTAACGCGTACCCTAACCCTAACCCCTACCCTAACCCTAACATGTACCCTAATGCTAACCCGTACCCTAAACCGAGCCCTAACACTAACACTAACCCTAACCCTAACCCTAACCCATACACTACGCCGTACCCGAAGCCCTCCCCGAACCCGTACCCTAAGCCGTACCCTAAGCCGTACCCTAAGCCTAACCCTAACCCTAGGCTACCCTTGACTGCTTCTGCCTCCAATAGATTTCCTAAGCACTAGTGTTTTAAGGAACAGCTTAAAAAGAGAATCCTAATGTGATTTCTTTATAATCGGTGTGTTCCTTATCTTATCCTAGTGTCTAAACTCTTCTCCATGGCTGGACCTCCAAATAGTATTCCTTATGTGCTAAGGGGTATCTAGAGAATGGGATAGCTTTAATAACTACCCTAACACTAACGCGTACCCTAACCCTAACCCCTACCCTAACCCTAACACGTACCCTAATCCTAACCAATACCCTAAACCGAGCCCTAACCCTAACAGTAACCCTAACCCTAACCCTAACCCATACCCTACGCCGTACCCGAAGCCCTCCCCGAACCCGTACCCTAAGCCGTACCCTAAGCCGTACCCTAACCCTAGGCTACCCTTGACTGCTTCTGCCTCCAGTAGATTTCCTAAGCACTAGTGTTTTAAGGAACAGCTTAAAAAGAGAATCCTAATGTGATTTCTTTATAATGGGTGTGTTCCTTATCTTATCCTAGTGTCTAAACTCTTCTCCATGGCTGGACCCCCAAATAATATTCCTTTACGTGCTAAGGTGTATCTAGAGAGTGGGATAGGTTTAATAACTACCCTAACCCTAACGCGTACCCTAACCCTAACCCCTACCCTAACCCTAACATGTACCCTAATGCTAACCCGTACCCTAAACCGAGCCCTAACCCTAACACTAACCCTAACCCTAACCCTAACCCATACACTACGCCGTACCCGAAGCCCTCCCCGAACCCGTACCCTAAGCCGTACCCTAAGCCGTACTCTAAGCCTAACCCTAACCCTAGGCTACCCTTGACTGCTTCTGCCTCCAATAGATTTCCTAAGCACTAGTGTTTTAAGGAACAACTTAAAAAGAGAATCCTAATGTGATTTCTTTATAATGGGTGTGTTCCTTATCTTATCCTAGTGTCTAAACTCTTCTCCATGGCTGGACCTCCAAATAATATTCCTTTACGTGCTAAGGGGTATCTAGAGTGTGGGATAGTTTTAATAACTACCCTAACACTAACGCGTACCCTAACCCTAACCCCTACCCTAACACTAACACGTACCCTAATCCTAACCAATACACTAAACCGAGCCCTAACCCTAACACTAACCCTAACCCTAACCCTAACCCATACCTTACGCCGTACCCGAAGCACTCCCCGAACCCGTACCCTAAGCCGTACGCTAAGCCGTACCCTAAGCCTAACCCTAACCCTAGGCTACCCTTGACTGCTTCTGCCTCCAATAGATTTCCTAAGCACTAGTGTTTTAAGGAACAGCTTAAAAAGAGAATCCTAATGTGATTTCTTTATAATGGGTGTGTTCCTTATCTTATCCTAGTGTCTAAACTCTTCTCCATGGCTGGACCTCCAAATAATATTCCTTATGTGCTAAGGGGTATCTAGAGAGTGGGATAGCTTTAATAACTACCCTAACACTAACGCGTACCCTAACCCTAACCCCTACCCTAACCCTAACACGTACCCTAATGCTAAACCGTACCCTAAACCGAGCCCTAACCCTAACACTAACCCTAACCCTAACCCTAACCCATACACTATGCCGTACCCGAAGCCCTCCCCGAACCCGTACCCTAAGCCGTACGCTAAGCCGTACCCTAAGCCTAACCCTAACCCTAGGCTACCCTTGACTGCTTCTGCCTCCAATAGATTTCCTAAGCACTAGTGTTTTAAGGAACAGCTTAAAAAGAGAATCCTAATGTGATTTCTTTATAATGGGTGTGTTCCTTATCTTATCCTAGTGTCTAAACTCTTCTCCATGGCTGGACCTCCAAATAATATTCCTTTACGTGCTAAGGGGTATCTAGAGAGTGGGTTAGGTTTAATAACTACCCTAACACTAACACGTACCCTAACCCTAACACGTACCCTAATCCTAACCAATACCCTAAACCGAGCCCTAACCCTAACACTAACCCTAACCCTAACCCTAACCCATACCCTACGCCGTACCAGAAGCCCTCCCCGAACCCGTACCCGAAGCCGTACCCTAAGCCTAACCATAAGCCTAACCCTAACCCAAGGCTACCCTTGAATGCTTCTGCCTCCAATAGATTTCCTAAGCACTAGTGTTTTAAGGAACAGCTTAAAAAGAGAATCCTAATGTGATTTCTTTATAATGGGTGTGTTCCTTATCTTATCAAAGTGTCTAAACTCTTCTGCATGGCTGGACCTCCAAATAATATTCCTTTACGTGCTAAGCGGTATCTAGGGAGTGGGATAGGTTTAATAACTACCCTAACACTAATGCGTACCCTAACCCTAACCCCTACCCTAACACTAACACGTAACCTAATCCTAACCAATACCCTAAACCGAGCCCTAACCCTAACACTAACCCTAACCCTAACCCTAACCCATACCCTACGCCGTACCCGAAGCCCTCCCCAAACCCGTACCCTAAGCCGTACCCTAAGCCGTACCCTAACCCTAGGCTACCCTTGACTGCTTCTGCCTCCAATAGATTTCCTAAGCACTAGTGTTTTAAGGAACAGCTTAAAAAGAGAATCCTAATGTGATTTCTTTATAATGGGTGTGTTCCTTATCTTATCCTAGTGTCTAAACTCTTCTCCATGGCTGGACCCCAAAATAATATTCCTTTACGTGCTAAGGTGTATCTAGAGAGTGGGATAGGTTTAATAACTACCCTAACCCTAACGCGTACCCTAACCCTAACCCCTACCCTAACCCTAACATGTACCCTAATGCTAACCCGTACCCTAAACCGAGCCCTAACACTAACACTAACCCTAACCCTAACCCTAACCCATACACTACGCCGTACCCGAAGCCCTCCCCGAACCCGTACCCTAAGCCGTACCCTAAGCCGTACCCTAAGCCTAACCCTAACCCTAGGCTACCCTTGACTGCTTCTGCCTCCAATAGATTTCCTAAGCACTAGTGTTTTAAGGAACAGCTTAAAAAGAGAATCCTAATGTGATTTCTTTATAATCGGTGTGTTCCTTATCTTATCCTAGTGTCTAAACTCTTCTCCATGGCTGGACCTCCAAATAGTATTCCTTATGTGCTAAGGGGTATCTAGAGAATGGGATAGCTTTAATAACTACCCTAACACTAACGCGTACCCTAACCCTAACCCCTACCCTAACCCTAACACGTACCCTAATCCTAACCCGTACCCCAAACCGAGCCCTAACCCTAACACTAACCCTAACCCTAACCCTAACCCATACCCTACGCCGTACCCGAAGCCCTCCCCGAACCCGTACCCTAAGCCGTACCCTAAGCCGTACCCTAAGCCTAACCCTAACCCTAGGCTACCCTTGACTGCTTCTGCCTCCAATAGATTTCCTAAGCACTAGTGTTTTAAGGAACAGCTTAAAAAGAGAATCATAATGTGATTTCTTTATAATGGGTGTGTTCCTTATCTTATCCTAGTGTCTAAACTCTTCTCCATGGTTGGACCTCCAAATAATATTCCTTATGTGCTAAGGGGTATCTAGAGAATGGGATAGCTTTAATAACTACCCTAACACTAACGCGTACCCTAACCCTAACCCCTACCCTAACCCTAACATGTACCCTAATGCTAAACCGTACCCTAAACCGAGCCCTAACCCTAACACTAACCCTAACCCTAACCCTAACCCATACACTATGCCGTACCCGAAGCCCTCCCCGATCCCGTACCCTAAGCCGTACCCTAAGCCGTACTCTAAGCCTAACCCTAACCCTAGGCTACCCTTGACTGCTTCTGCCTCCAATAGATTTCCTAAGCACTAGTGTTTTAAGGAACAGCTTAAAAAGAGAATCCTAATGTGATTTCTTTATAATGGGTGTGTTCCTTATCTTATCCTAGTGTCTAAACTCTTCTCCATGGCTGGACCTCCAAATAATATTCCTTTACGTGCTAAGGGGTATCTAGAGAGTGGGTTAGGTTTAATAACTACCCTAACACTAACGCGTACCCTAACCCTAACCCCTACCCTAACCCTAACACGTACCCTAATCCTAACCAATACCCTAAACCGAGCCCTAACCCTAACAGTAACCCTAACCCTAACCCTAACCCATACCCTACGCCGTACCCGAAGCCCTCCCCGAACCCGTACCCTAAGCCGTACCCTAAGCCGTACCCTAACCCTAGGCTACCCTTGACTGCTTCTGCCTCCAGTAGATTTCCTAAGCACTAGTGTTTTAAGGAACAGCTTAAAAAGAGAATCCTAATGTGATTTCTTTATAATGGGTGTGTTCCTTATCTTATCCTAGTGTCTAAACTCTTCTCCATGGCTGGACCCCCAAATAATATTCCTTTACGTGCTAAGGTGTATCTAGAGAGTGGGATAGGTTTAATAACTACCCTAACCCTAACGCGTACCCTAACCCTAACCCCTACCCTAACCCTAACATGTACCCTAATGCTAACCCGTACCCTAAACCGAGCCCTAACCCTAACACTAACCCTAACCCTAACCCTAACCCATACACTACGCCGTACCCGAAGCCCTCCCCGAACCCGTACCCTAAGCCGTACCCTAAGCCGTACTCTAAGCCTAACCCTAACCCTAGGCTACCCTTGACTGCTTCTGCCTCCAATAGATTTCCTAAGCACTAGTGTTTTAAGGAACAACTTAAAAAGAGAATCCTAATGTGATTTCTTTATAATGGGTGTGTTCCTTATCTTATCCTAGTGTCTAAACTCTTCTCCATGGCTGGACCTCCAAATAATATTCCTTTACGTGCTAAGGGGTATCTAGAGTGTGGGATAGTTTTAATAACTACCCTAACACTAACGCGTACCCTAACCCTAACCCCTACCCTAACACTAACACGTACCCTAATCCTAACCAATACACTAAACCGAGCCCTAACCCTAACACTAACCCTAACCCTAACCCTAACCCATACCTTACGCCGTACCCGAAGCACTCCCCGAACCCGTACCCTAAGCCGTACGCTAAGCCGTACCCTAAGCCTAACCCTAACCCTAGGCTACCCTTGACTGCTTCTGCCTCCAATAGATTTCCTAAGCACTAGTGTTTTAAGGAACAGCTTAAAAAGAGAATCCTAATGTGATTTCTTTATAATGGGTGTGTTCCTTATCTTATCCTAGTGTCTAAACTCTTCTCCATGGCTGGACCTCCAAATAATATTCCTTATGTGCTAAGGGGTATCTAGAGAGTGGGATAGCTTTAATAACTACCCTAACACTAACGCGTACCCTAACCCTAACCCCTACCCTAACCCTAACATGTACCCTAATGCTAAACCGTACCCTAAACCGAGCCCTAACCCTAACACTAACCCTAACCCTAACCCTAACCCATACACTATGCCGTACCCGAAGCCCTCCCCGAACCCGTACCCTAAGCCGTACCCTAAGCCGTACTCTAAGCCTAACCCTAACCCTAGGCTACCCTTGACTGCTTCTGCCTCCAATAGATTTCCTAAGCACTAGTGTTTTAAGGAACAGCTTAAAAAGAGAATCCTAATGTGATTTCTTTATAATGGGTGTGTTCCTTATCTTATCCTAGTGTCTAAACTCTTCTCCATGGCTGGACCTCCAAATAATATTCCTTTACGTGCTAAGGGGTATCTAGAGAATGGGTTAGGTTTAATAACTACCCTAACACTAACGCGTACCGTAACCCTAACACGTACCCTAATCCTAACCAATACCCTAAACCGAGCCCCAACCCTAACACTAACCCTAACCCTAACCCTAACCCATACCCTACGCCGTACCAGAAGCCCTCCCCGAACCCGTACCCGAAGCCGTACCCTAAGCCTAACCATAAGCCTAACCCTAACCCAAGGCTACCCTTGAATGCTTCTGCCTCCAATAGATTTCCTAAGCACTAGTGTTTTAAGGAACAGCTTAAAAAGAGAATCCTAATGTGATTTCTTTATAATGGGTGTGTTCCTTATCTTATCAAAGTGTCTAAACTCTTCTGCATGGCTGGACCTCCAAATAATATTCCTTTACGTGCTAAGCGGTATCTAGGGAGTGGGATAGGTTTAATAACTACCCTAACACTAATGCGTACCCTAACCCTAACCCCTACCCTAACACTATCACGTAACCTAATCCTAACCAATACCCTAAACCGAGCCCTAACCCTAACACTAACCCTAACCCTAACCCTAACCCATACCCTACGCCGTACCCGAAGCCCTCCCCAAACCCGTACCCTAAGCCGTACCCTAAGCCGTACCCTAACCCTAGGCTACCCTTGACTGCTTCTGCCTCCAATAGATTTCCTAAGCACTAGTGTTTTAAGGAACAGCTTAAAAAGAGAATCCTAATGTGATTTCTTTATAATGGGTGTGTTCCTTATCTTATCCTAGTGTCTAAACTCTTCTCCATGGCTGGACCCCAAAATAATATTCCTTTACGTGCTAAGGTGTATCTAGAGAGTGGGATAGGTTTAATAACTACCCTAACCCTAACGCGTACCCTAACCCTAACCCCTACCCTAACCCTAACATGTACCCTAATGCTAACCCGTACCCTAAACCGAGCCCTAACACTAACACTAACCCTAACCCTAACCCTAACCCATACACTACGCCGTACCCGAAGCCCTCCCCGAACCCGTACCCTAAGCCGTACCCTAAGCCGTACCCTAAGCCTAACCCTAACCCTAGGCTACCCTTGACTGCTTCTGCCTCCAATAGATTTCCTAAGCACTAGTGTTTTAAGGAACAGCTTAAAAAGAGAATCCTAATGTGATTTCTTTATAATCGGTGTGTTCCTTATCTTATCCTAGTGTCTAAACTCTTCTCCATGGCTGGACCTCCAAATAGTATTCCTTATGTGCTAAGGGGTATCTAGAGAATGGGATAGCTTTAATAACTACCCTAACACTAACGCGTACCCTAACCCTAACCCCTACCCTAACCCTAACACGTACCCTAATCCTAACCAATACCCTAAACCGAGCCCTAACCCTAACAGTAACCCTAACCCTAACCCTAACCCATACCCTACGCCGTACCCGAAGCCCTCCCCGAACCCGTACCCTAAGCCGTACCCTAAGCCGTACCCTAACCCTAGGCTACCCTTGACTGCTTCTGCCTCCAGTAGATTTCCTAAGCACTAGTGTTTTAAGGAACAGCTTAAAAAGAGAATCCTAATGTGATTTCTTTATAATGGGTGTGTTCCTTATCTTATCCTAGTGTCTAAACTCTTCTCCATGGCTGGACCCCCAAATAATATTCCTTTACGTGCTAAGGTGTATCTAGAGAGTGGGATAGGTTTAATAACTACCCTAACCCTAACGCGTACCCTAACCCTAACCCCTACCCTAACCCTAACATGTACCCTAATGCTAACCCGTACCCTAAACCGAGCCCTAACCCTAACACTAACCCTAACCCTAACCCTAACCCATACACTACGCCGTACCCGAAGCCCTCCCCGAACCCGTACCCTAAGCCGTACCCTAAGCCGTACTCTAAGCCTAACCCTAACCCTAGGCTACCCTTGACTGCTTCTGCCTCCAATAGATTTCCTAAGCACTAGTGTTTTAAGGAACAACTTAAAAAGAGAATCCTAATGTGATTTCTTTATAATGGGTGTGTTCCTTATCTTATCCTAGTGTCTAAACTCTTCTCCATGGCTGGACCTCCAAATAATATTCCTTTACGTGCTAAGGGGTATCTAGAGTGTGGGATAGTTTTAATAACTACCCTAACACTAACGCGTACCCTAACCCTAACCCCTACCCTAACACTAACACGTACCCTAATCCTAACCAATACACTAAACCGAGCCCTAACCCTAACACTAACCCTAACCCTAACCCTAACCCATACCTTACGCCGTACCCGAAGCACTCCCCGAACCCGTACCCTAAGCCGTACGCTAAGCCGTACCCTAAGCCTAACCCTAACCCTAGGCTACCCTTGACTGCTTCTGCCTCCAATAGATTTCCTAAGCACTAGTGTTTTAAGGAACAGCTTAAAAAGAGAATCCTAATGTGATTTCTTTATAATGGGTGTGTTCCTTATCTTATCCTAGTGTCTAAACTCTTCTCCATGGCTGGACCTCCAAATAATATTCCTTATGTGCTAAGGGGTATCTAGAGAGTGGGATAGCTTTAATAACTACCCTAACACTAACGCGTACCCTAACCCTAACCCCTACCCTAACCCTAACATGTACCCTAATGCTAAACCGTACCCTAAACCGAGCCCTAACCCTAACACTAACCCTAACCCTAACCCTAACCCATACACTATGCCGTACCCGAAGCCCTCCCCGAACCCGTACCCTAAGCCGTACCCTAAGCCGTACTCTAAGCCTAACCCTAACCCTAGGCTACCCTTGACTGCTTCTGCCTCCAATAGATTTCCTAAGCACTAGTGTTTTAAGGAACAGCTTAAAAAGAGAATCCTAATGTGATTTCTTTATAATGGGTGTGTTCCTTATCTTATCCTAGTGTCTAAACTCTTCTCCATGGCTGGACCTCCAAATAATATTCCTTTACGTGCTAAGGGGTATCTAGAGAGTGGGTTAGGTTTAATAACTACCCTAACACTAACGCGTACCCTAACCCTAACACGTACCCTAATCCTAACCAATACCCTAAACCGAGCCCTAACCCTAACACTAACCCTAACCCTAACCCTAACCCATACCCTACGCCGTACCAGAAGCCCTCCCCGAACCCGTACCCGAAGCCGTACCCTAAGCCTAACCATAAGCCTAACCCTAACCCAAGGCTACCCTTGAATGCTTCTGCCTCCAATAGATTTCCTAAGCACTAGTGTTTTAAGGAACAGCTTAAAAAGAGAATCCTAATGTGATTTCTTTATAATGGGTGTGTTCCTTATCTTATCAAAGTGTCTAAACTCTTCTGCATGGCTGGACCTCCAAATAATATTCCTTTACGTGCTAAGCGGTATCTAGGGAGTGGGATAGGTTTAATAACTAACCTAACACTAATGCGTACCCTAACCCTAACCCCTACCCTAACACTAACACGTAACCTAATCCTAACCAATACCCTAAACCGAGCCCTAACCCTAACACTAACCCTAACCCTAACCCTAACCCATACCCTACGCCGTACCCGAAGCCCTCCCCAAACCCGTACCCTAAGCCGTACCCTAAGCCGTACCCTAACCCTAGGCTACCCTTGACTGCTTCTGCCTCCAATAGATTTCCTAAGCACTAGTGTTTTAAGGAACAGCTTAAAAAGAGAATCCTAATGTGATTTCTTTATAATGGGTGTGTTCCTTATCTTATCCTAGTGTCTAAACTCTTCTCCATGGCTGGACCCCAAAATAATATTCCTTTACGTGCTAAGGTGTATCTAGAGAGTGGGATAGGTTTAATAACTACCCTAACCCTAACGCGTACCCTAACCCTAACCCCTACCCTAACCCTAACATGTACCCTAATGCTAACCCGTACCCTAAACCGAGCCCTAACACTAACACTAACCCTAACCCTAACCCTAACCCATACACTACGCCGTACCCGAAGCCCTCCCCGAACCCGTACCCTAAGCCGTACCCTAAGCCGTACCCTAAGCCTAACCCTAACCCTAGGCTACCCTTGACTGCTTCTGCCTCCAATAGATTTCCTAAGCACTAGTGTTTTAAGGAACAGCTTAAAAAGAGAATCCTAATGTGATTTCTTTATAATCGGTGTGTTCCTTATCTTATCCTAGTGTCTAAACTCTTCTCCATGGCTGGACCTCCAAATAGTATTCCTTATGTGCTAAGGGGTATCTAGAGAATGGGATAGCTTTAATAACTACCCTAACACTAACGCGTACCCTAACCCTAACCCCTACCCTAACCCTAACATGTACCCTAATGCTAAACCGTACCCTAAACCGAGCCCTAACCCTAACACTAACCCTAAACCTAACCCTAACCCATACACTATGCCGTACCCGAAGCCCTCCCCGAACCCGTACCCTAAGCCGTACCCTAAGCCGTACTCTAAGCCTAACCCTAACCCTAGGCTACCCTTGACTGCTTCTGCCTCCAATAGATTTCCTAAGCACTAGTGTTTTAAGGAACAGCTTAAAAAGAGAATCCTAATGTGATTTCTTTATAATGGGTGTGTTCCTTA
Organism: Balaenoptera physalus; assembly: GCF_965194825.1. Taxonomy (NCBI): domain Eukaryota; kingdom Metazoa; phylum Chordata; class Mammalia; order Artiodactyla; family Balaenopteridae; genus Balaenoptera; species Balaenoptera physalus. The sequence goes on along the minus strand of NW_028126440.1, from coordinate 1,488,780 downwards.
TCTTATCCTAGTGTCTAAACTCTTCTCCATGCCTGGACCTCCAAATAATATTCCTTTACGTGCTAAGGGGTATCTAGAGAGTGGGTTAGGTTTAATAACTACCCTAACACTAACGCGTACCCTAACCCTAACCCTTACCCTAACCCTAACACGTACCCTAATCCTAACCAATACCCTAAACCGAGCCCTAACCCTAACAGTAACCCTAACCCTAACCCTAACCCATACCCTACGCCGTACCCGAAGCCCTCCCCGAACCCGTACCCTAAGCCGTACCCTAAGCCGTACCCTAACCCTAGGCTACCCTTGACTGCTTCTGCCTCCAGTAGATTTCCTAAGCACTAGTGTTTTAAGGAACAGCTTAAAAAGAGAATCCTAATGTGATTTCTTTATAATGGGTGTGTTCCTTATCTTATCCTAGTGTCTAAACTCTTCTCCATGGCTGGACCCCCAAATAATATTCCTTTACGTGCTAAGGTGTATCTAGAGAGTGGGATAGGTTTAATAACTACCCTAACCCTAACGCGTACCCTAACCCTAACCCCTACCCTAACCCTAACATGTACCCTAATGCTAACCCGTACCCTAAACCGAGCCCTAACCCTAACACTAACCCTAACCCTAACCCTAACCCATACCCTACGCCGTACCCGAAGCCCTCACCGAACCCGTACCCTAAGCCGTACGCTAAGCCGTACCCTAAGCCTAACCCTAACCCTAGGCTACCCTTGACTGCTTCTGCCTCCAATAGATTTCCTAAGCACTAGTGTTTTAAGGAACAGCTTAAAAAGAGAATCCTAATGTGATTTCTTTATAATCGGTGTGTTCCTTATCTTATCCTAGTGTCTAAACTCTTCTCCATGGCTGGACCTCCAAATAGTATTCCTTATGTGCTAAGGGGTATCTAGAGAATGGGATAGCTTTAATAACTACCCTAACACTAACGCGTACCCTAACCCTAACCCCTACCCTAACCCTAACATGTACCCTAATGCTAAACCGTACCCTAAACCGAGCCCTAACCCTAACACTAACCCTAACCCTAACCCTAACCCATACACTATGCCGTACCCGAAGCCCTCCCCGAACCCGTACCCTAAGCCGTACCCTAAGCCGTACTCTAAGCCTAACCCTAACCCTAGGCTACCCTTGACTGCTTCTGCCTCCAATAGATTTCCTAAGCACTAGTGTTTTAAGGAACAGCTTAAAAAGGGAATCCTAATGTGATTTCTTTATAATGGGTGTGTTCCTTATCTTATCCTAGTGTCTAAACTCTTCTCCATGGCTGGACCTCCAAATAATATTCCTTTACGTGCTAAGGGGTATCTAGAGAGTGGGTTAGGTTTAATAACTACCCTAACACTAACGCGTACCCTAACCCTAACACGTACCCTAATCCTAACCAATACCCTAAACCGAGCCCTAACCCTAACACTAACCCTAACCCTAACCCTAACCCATACCCTACGCCGTACCAGAAGCCCTCCCCGAACCCGTACCCGAAGCCGTACCCTAAGCCTAACCCTAAGCCGTACCCTAACCCAAGGATACCCTTGAATGCTTCTGCCTGCAATAGATTTCCTAAGCACTTGTGTTTTAAGGAACAGCTTAAAAAGAGAATCCTAATGTGATTTCTTTATAATGGGTGTGTTCCTTATCTTATCAAAGTGTCTAAACTCTTCTGCATGGCTGGACCTCCAAATAATATTCCTTTACGTGCTAAGCGGTATCTAGGGAGTGGGATAGGTTTAATAACTACCCTAACACTAACGCGTACCCTAACCCTAACCCCTACCCTAACACTAACACGTACCCTAATCCTAACCAATACCCTAAACCGAGCCCTAACCCTAACACTAACCCTAACGTAACCCTAACCCATACCCTACGCCGTACCCGAAGCCCTCCCCGAACCCGTACCCTAAGCCGTACCCTAAGCCGTACCCTAACCCTAGGCTACCCTTGACTGCTTCTGCCTCCAATAGATTTCCTAAGCACTAGTGTTTTAAGGAACAGCTTAAAAAGAGAATCCTAATGTGATTTCTTTATAATGGGTGTGTTCCTTATCTTATCCTAGTGTCTAAACTCTTCTCCATGGCTGGACCCCCAAATAATATTCCTTTACGTGCTAAGGTGTATCTAGAGAGTGGGATAGGTTTAATAACTACCCTAAACCTAACGCGTACCCTAACCCTAACCCCTACCCTAACCCTAACATGTACCCTAATGCTAACCCGTACCCTAAACCGAGCCCTAACCCTAACACTAACCCTAACCCTAACCCTAACCCATACACTACGCCGTACCCGAAGCCCTCCCCGAACCCGTACCCTAAGCCGTACCCTAAGCCGTACTCTAAGCCTAACACTAACCCTAGGCTACCCTTGACTGCTTCTGCCTCCAATAGATTTCCTAAGCACTAGTGTTTTAAGGAACAACTTAAAAAGAGAATCCTAATGTGATTTCTTTATAATGGGTGTGTTCCTTATCTTATCCTAGTGTCTAAACTCTTCTCCATGGCTGGACCTCCAAATAATATTCCTTTACGTGCTAAGGGGTATCTAGAGAGTGGGATAGCTTTAATAACTACCCTAACACTAACGCGTACCCTAACCCTAACCCCTAACCTAACCATAACACGTACGCTAATCCTAACCAATACCCTAAACCGAGCCCTAACCCTAACACTAACCCTAACCCTAACCCTAACCCATACCCTACGCCATACCCGAAGCCCTCCCCGAACCCGTACCCTAAGCCGTACCCTAAGCCTAACCCTAAGCCTAACCCTAACCCTAGGCTACCCTTGAATGCTTCTGCCTCCAATAGATTTCCTAAGCACTAGTGTTTTAAGGAACAGCTTAAAAAGAGAATCCTAATGTGATTTCTTTATAATGGGTGTGTTCCTTATCTTATCCTAGTGTCTAAACTCTTCTCCATGGCTGGACCTCCAAATAATATTCCTTTACGTGCTAAGGGGTATCTAGAGAGTGGGTTAGGTTTAATAACTACCCTAACACTAACGCGTAACCTAACCCTAACCCCTACCCTATCCCTAACACGTACCCTAATCCTAACCCGTACCCCAAACCGAGCTCTAACCCTAACACTAACCCTAACCCTAACCCTAACCCATACCCTACGCCGTACCTGAAGCCCTCCCCGAACCCGTACCCTAAGCCGTACCCTAAGCCGTACCCTAAGCCTAACCCTAACCCTAGGCTACCCTTGACTGCTTCTGCCTCCAATAGATTTCCTAAGCACTAGTGTTTTAAGGAACAGCTTAAAAAGAGAATCCTAATGTGATTTCTTTATAATGGGTGTGTTCCTTATCTTATCCTAGTGTCTAAACTCTTCTCCATGGCTGGACCTCCAAATAATATTCCTTTACGTGCTAAGGGGTATCTAGAGAGTGGGTTAGGTTTAATAACTACCCTAACACTAACGCGTACCCTAACCCTAACCCCTACCCTAACCCTAACACGTACCCTAATCCTAACCAATACCCTAAACCGAGCCCTAACCCTAACACTAACCCTAACCCTAACCCTAACCCATACCCTACGCCGTACCAGAAGCCCTCCCCGAACCCGTACCCTAAGCCGTACCCTAAGCCTAACCCTAAGCCTAACCCTAACCCTAGGCTACCCTTGAATGCTTCTGCCTCCAATAGATTTCCTAAGCACTAGTGTTTTAAGGAACATCTTAAAAAGAGAATCCTAATGTGATTTCTTTATAATGGGTGTGTTCCTTATCTTATCCTAGTGTCTAAACTCTTCTCCATGGCTGGACCTCCAAATAATATTCCTTTACGTGCTAAGGGGTATCTAGAGTGTGGGTTAGGTTTAATAACTACCCTAACACTAACGCGTAACCTAACCCTAACCCCTACCCTAACCCTAACACGTACCCTAATCCTAACCCGTACCCCAAACCGAGCCCTAACCCTAACACTAACCCTAACCCTAACCCTAACCCATACCCTACGCCGTACCCGAAGCCCTCCCCGAACCCGTACCCTAAGCCGTACCCTAAGCCGTACCCTAAGCCTAACCCTAACCCTAGGCTACCCTTGACTGCTTCTGCCTCCCATAGATTTCCTAAGCACTAGTGTTTTAAGGAACAGCTTAAAAAGAGAATCCTAATGTGATTTCTTTATAATGGGTGTGTTCCTTATCTTATCCTAGTGTCTAAACTCTTCTCCATGGCTGGACCTCCAAATAATATTCCTTTATGTGCTAAGGGGTATCTAGAGAGTGGGATAGCTTTAATAACTACCCTAACACTAACGCGTACCCTAACCCTAACCCCTACCCTAACCATAACACGTACCCTAATCCTAACCAATAACCTAAACCGAGCCCTAACCCTAACACTAACCCTAACCCTAACCCTAACCCATAACCTACGCCGTACCCGAATCCCTCCCCGAACCCGTACCCTAAGCCGTACGCTAAGCCGTACCCTAAGCCTAACCCTAACCCTAGGCTACCCTTGACTGCTTCTGCCTCCAATAGATTTCCTAAGCACTAGTGTTTTAAGGAACAGCTTAAAAAGAGAATCCTAATGTGATTTCTTTATAGTGGGTGTGTTCCTTATCTTATCCTAGTGTCTAAACTCTTCTCCATGGCTGGACCCCCAAATAATATTCCTTTACGTGCTAAGGGGTATCTAGAGAGTGGGATAGGTTTAATAACTACCCTAACCCTAACGCGTACCCTAACCCTATCCCCTACCCTAACCCTAACACGTACCCTAATCCTAACCCGTACCCCAAACCGAACCCGAACCCTAACACTAACCCTAACCCTAACCCTAACCCATACCCTACGCCGTACCCGAAGCCCTCCCCGAACCCGTACCCTAAGCCGTACCCTAAGCCTAACCCTAAGCCTAACCCTAACCCTAGTCTACCCTTGACTGCTTCTGCCTCCAATAGATTTCCTAAGCACTAGTGTTTTAAGGAACAGCTTAAAAAGAGAATCCTAATGTGATTTCTTTATAATGGGTGTGTTCCTTATCTTATCCTAGTGTCTAAACTCTTCTGCATGGCTGGACCCCCAAATAATATTCCTTTACATGCTAAGGGGTATCTAGAGAGTGGGATAGGTTTAATAACTACCCTAAACCTAACGCGTACCCTAACCCTATCCCCTACCCTAACCCTAACACGTACCCTAATCCTAACCCGTACCCTAAACCGAGCCCTAACCCTAACCCTAACCCTAACCCTAACCCATACCCTACGCCGTACCCGAAGCCCTCCCCGAACCCGTACCCTAAGCCGTACCCTAAGCCTAACCCTAAGCCTAACCCTAACCCTAGGCTACCCTTGAATGCTTCTACCTCCAATAGATTTCCTAAGCACTAGTGTTTTAAGGAACAGCTTAAAAAGAGAATCCTAATGTGATTTCTTTATAATGGGTGTGTTCCTTATCTTATCCTAGTGTCTAAACTCTTCTCCATGGCTGGACCTCCAAATAATATTCCTTTATGTGCTAAGGGGTATCTAGAGAGTGGGATAGCTTTAATAACTACCCTAACACTAACGCGTACCCTAACCCTAACCCCTACCCTAACCATAACACGTACCCTAATCCTAACCAATACCCTAAACCGAGCCCTAACCCTAACACTAACCCTAACCCTAACCCATACCCTACGCCGTACCCGAAGCCCTCCCCGAACCCATACCCTACGCCGTACCCTAAGCCGTACCCTAAGCCTAACCCTAACCCTAGGCTTCCCTTGACTGCTTCTGCCTCCAATAGATTTCCTAAGCACTAGTGTTTTAAGGAACAGCTTAAAAAGAGAATCCTAATGTGATTTCTTTATAATGGGTGTGTTCCTTATCTTATCCTAGTGTCTAAACTCTTCTCCATGGCTGGACCCCCAAATAATATTCCTTTACGTGCTAAGGTGTATCTAGAGAGTGGGATAGGTTTAATAACTACCCTAACCCTAACGCGTACCCTAACCCTAACCCCTACCCTAACCCTAACATGTACCCTAATGCTAACCCGTACCCTAAACCGAGCCCTAACCCTAACACTAACCCTAACCCTAACCCTAACCCATACCATACGCCGTACCCGAAGCCCTCCCCGAACCCGTACCCTAAGCCGTACGCTAAGCCGTACCCTAAGCCTAACCCTAACCCTAGGCTACCCTTGACTGCTTCTGCCTCCAATAGATTTCCTAAGCACTAGTGTTTTAAGGAACAGCTTAAAAAGAGAATCCTAATGTGATTTCTTTATAATGGGTGTGTTCCTTATCTTATCCTAGTGTCTAAACTCTTCTCCATGGCTGGACCTCCAAATAATATTCCTTTACGTGCTAAGGGGTATCTAGAGTGTGGGATAGTTTTAATAACTACCCTAACACTAACGCGTACCCTAACCCTAACCCCTACCCTAACACTAACACGTACCCTAATCCTAACCAATACACTAAACCGAGCCCTAACCCTAACACTAACCCTAACCCTAACCCTAACCCATACCTTACGCCGTACCCGAAGCACTCCCCGAACCCGTACCCTAAGCCGTACGCTAAGCCGTACCCTAAGCCTAACCCTAACCCTAGGCTACCCTTGACTGCTTCTGCCTCCAATAGATTTCCTAAGCACTAGTGTTTTAAGGAACAGCTTAAAAAGAGAATCCTAATGTGATTTCTTTATAATGGGTGTGTTCCTTATCTTATCCTAGTGTCTAAACTCTTCTCCATGGCTGGACCTCCAAATAATATTCCTTATGTGCTAAGGGGTATCTAGAGAGTGGGATAGCTTTAATAACTACCCTAACACTAACGCGTACCCTAACCCTAACCCCTACCCTAACCCTAACATGTACCCTAATGCTAAACCGTACCCTAAACCGAGCCCTAACCCTAACACTAACCCTAACCCTAACCCTAACCCATACACTATGCCGTACCCGAAGCCCTCCCCGAACCCGTACCCTAAGCCGTACCCTAAGCCGTACTCTAAGCCTAACCCTAACCCTAGGCTACCCTTGACTGCTTCTGCCTCCAATAGATTTCCTAAGCACTAGTGTTTTAAGGAACAGCTTAAAAAGAGAATCCTAATGTGATTTCTTTATAATGGGTGTGTTCCTTATCTTATCCTAGTGTCTAAACTCTTCTCCATGGCTGGACCTCCAAATAATATTCCTTTACGTGCTAAGGGGTATCTAGAGAGTGGGTTAGGTTTAATAACTACCCTAACACTAACGCGTACCCTAACCCTAACACGTACCCTAATCCTAACCAATACCCTAAACCGAGCCCTAACCCTAACACTAACCCTAACCCTAACCCTAACCCATACCCTACGCCGTACCAGAAGCCCTCCCCGAACCCGTACCCGAAGCCGTACCCTAAGCCTAACCCTAAGCCGTACCCTAACCCAAGGCTACCCTTGAATGCTTCTGCCTGCAATAGATTTCCTAAGCACTAGTGTTTTAAGGAACAGCTTAAAAAGAGAATCCTAATGTGATTTCTTTATAATGGGTGTGTTCCTTATCTTATCAAAGTGTCTAAACTCTTCTGCATGGCTGGACCTCCAAATAATATTCCTTTACGTGCTAAGCGGTATCTAGGGAGTGGGATAGGTTTAATAACTACCCTAACACTAACGCGTACCCTAACCCTAACCCCTACCCTAACACTAACACGTACCCTAATCCTAACCAATACCCTAAACCGAGCCCTAACCCTAACACTAACCCTAACGTAACCCTAACCCATACCCTACGCCGTACCCGAAGCCCTCCCCGAACCCGTACCCTAAGCCGTACCCTAAGCCGTACTCTAAGCCTAACCCTAACCCTAGGCTACCCTTGACTGCTTCTGCCTCCAATAGATTTCCTAAGCACTAGTGTTTTAAGGAACAACTTAAAAAGAGAATCCTAATGTGATTTCTTTATAATGGGTGTGTTCCTTATCTTATCCTAGTGTCTAAACTCTTCTCCATGGCTGGACCTCCAAATAATATTCCTTTACGTGCTAAGGGGTATCTAGAGAGTGGGATAGCTTTAATAACTACCCTAACACTAACGCGTACCCTAACCCTAACCCCTAACCTAACCATAACACGTACGCTAATCCTAACCAATACCCTAAACCGAGCCCTAACCCTAACACTAACCCTAACCCTAACCCTAACCCATACCCTACGCCATACCCGAAGCCCTCCCCGAACCCGTACCCTAAGCCGTACCCTAAGCCTAACCCTAAGCCTAACCCTAACCCTAGGCTACCCTTGACTGCTTCTGCCTCCAATAGATTTCCTAAGCACTAGTGTTTTAAGGAACAGCTTAAAAAGAGAATCCTAATGTGATTTCTTTATAATGGGTGTGTTCCTTATCTTATCCTAGTGTCTAAACTCTTCTCCATGGCTGGACCTCCAAATAATATTCCTTTACGTGCTAAGGGGTATCTAGAGAGTGGGTTAGGTTTAATAACTACCCTAACACTAACGCGTACCCTAACCCTAACACGTACCCTAATCCTAACCAATACCCTAAACCGAGCCCTAACCCTAACACTAACCCTAACCCTAACCCTAACCCATACCCTACGCCGTACCCGAAGCCCTCCCCGAACCCGTACCCGAAGCCGTACCCTAAGCCTAACCCTAAGCCGTACCCTAACCCAAGGCTACCCTTGAATGCTTCTGCCTGCAATAGATTTCCTAAGCACTAGTGTTTTAAGGAACAGCTTAAAAAGAGAATCCTAATGTGATTTCTTTATAATGGGTGTGTTCCTTATCTTATCAAAGTGTCTAAACTCTTCTGCATGGCTGGACCTCCAAATAATACTCCTTTACGTGCTAAGCGGTATCTAGGGAGTGGGATAGGTTTAATAACTACCCTAACACTAACGCGTACCCTAACCCTAACCCCTACCCTAACCCTAACACGTACCCTAATCCTAACCCGTACCCCAAACCGAGCTCTAGCCCTAACACTAACCCTAACCCTAACCCTAACCCATACCCTACGCCGTACCCGAAGCCCTCCCCGAACCCGTACCCTAAGCCGTACCCTAAGCCGTACCCTAAGCCTAACCCTAACCCTAGGCTACCCTTGACTGCTTCTGCCTCCAATAGATTTCCTAAGCACTAGTGTTTTAAAGAACAGCTTAAAAAGAGAATCCTAATGTGATTTCTTTATAATGGGTGTGTTCCTTATCTTATCCTAGTGTCTAAACTCTTCTCCATGGCTGGACCTCCAAATAATATTCCTTATGTGCTAAGGGGTATCTAGAGAGTGGGATAGCTTTAATAACTACCCTAACACTAACGCGTACCCTAACCCTAACCCCTACCCTAACCCTAACATGTACCCTAATGCTAACCCGTACCCTAAACCGAGCCCTAACCCTAACACTAACCCTAACCCTAACCCTAACCCATACCATACGCCGTACCCGAAGCCCTCCCCGAACCCGTACCCTAAGCCGTACGCTAAGCCGTACCCTAAGCCTAACCCTAACCCTAGGCTACCCTTGACTGCTTCTGCCTCCAATAGATTTCCTAAGCACTAGTGTTTTAAGGAACAGCTTAAAAAGAGAATCCTAATGTGATTTCTTTATAATGGGTGTGTTCCTTATCTTATCCTAGTGTCTAAACTCTTCTCCATGGCTGGACCTCCAAATAATATTCCTTTACGTGCTAAGGGGTATCTAGAGTGTGGGATAGTTTTAATAACTACCCTAACACTAACGCGTACCCTAACCCTAACCCCTACCCTAACACTAACACGTACCCTAATCCTAACCAATACACTAAACCGAGCCCTAACCCTAACACTAACCCTAACCCTAACCCTAACCCATACCTTACGCCGTACCCGAAGCACTCCCCGAACCCGTACCCTAAGCCGTACGCTAAGCCGTACCCTAAGCCTAACCCTAACCCTAGGCTACCCTTGACTGCTTCTGCCTCCAATAGATTTCCTAAGCACTAGTGTTTTAAGGAACAGCTTAAAAAGAGAATCCTAATGTGATTTCTTTATAATGGGTGTGTTCCTTATCTTATCCTAGTGTCTAAACTCTTCTCCATGGCTGGACCTCCAAATAATATTCCTTATGTGCTAAGGGGTATCTAGAGAGTGGGATAGCTTTAATAACTACCCTAACACTAACGCGTACCCTAACCCTAACCCCTACCCTAACCCTAACATGTACCCTAATGCTAAACCGTACCCTAAACCGAGCCCTAACCCTAACACTAACCCTAACCCTAACCCTAACCCATACACTATGCCGTACCCGAAGCCCTCCCCGAACCCGTACCCTAAGCCGTACCCTAAGCCGTACTCTAAGCCTAACCCTAACCCTAGGCTACCCTTGACTGCTTCTGCCTCCAATAGATTTCCTAAGCACTAGTGTTTTAAGGAACAGCTTAAAAAGAGAATCCTAATGTGATTTCTTTATAATGGGTGTGTTCCTTATCTTATCCTAGTGTCTAAACTCTTCTCCATGGCTGGACCTCCAAATAATATTCCTTTACGTGCTAAGGGGTATCTAGAGAGTGGGTTAGGTTTAATAACTACCCTAACACTAACGCGTACCCTAACCCTAACACGTACCCTAATCCTAACCAATACCCTAAACCGAGCCCTAACCCTAACACTAACCCTAACCCTAACCCTAACCCATACCCTACGCCGTACCAGAAGCCCTCCCCGAACCCGTACCCGAAGCCGTACCCTAAGCCTAACCCTAAGCCGTACCCTAACCCAAGGCTACCCTTGAATGCTTCTGCCTGCAATAGATTTCCTAAGCACTAGTGTTTTAAGGAACAGCTTAAAAAGAGAATCCTAATGTGATTTCTTTATAATGGGTGTGTTCCTTATCTTATCAAAGTGTCTAAACTCTTCTGCATGGCTGGACCTCCAAATAATATTCCTTTACGTGCTAAGCGGTATCTAGGGAGTGGGATAGGTTTAATAACTACCCTAACACTAACGCGTACCCTAACCCTAACCCCTACCCTAACACTAACACGTACCCTAATCCTAACCAATACCCTAAACCGAGCCCTAACCCTAACACTAACCCTAACGTAACCCTAACCCATACCCTACGCCGTACCCGAAGCCCTCCCCGAACCCGTACCCTAAGCCGTACCCTAAGCCGTACTCTAAGCCTAACCCTAACCCTAGGCTACCCTTGACTGCTTCTGCCTCCAATAGATTTCCTAAGCACTAGTGTTTTAAGGAACAACTTAAAAAGAGAATCCTAATGTGATTTCTTTATAATGGGTGTGTTCCTTATCTTATCCTAGTGTCTAAACTCTTCTCCATGGCTGGACCTCCAAATAATATTCCTTTACGTGCTAAGGGGTATCTAGAGAGTGGGATAGCTTTAATAACTACCCTAACACTAACGCGTACCCTAACCCTAACCCCTAACCTAACCATAACACGTACGCTAATCCTAACCAATACCCTAAACCGAGCCCTAACCCTAACACTAACCCTAACCCTAACCCTAACCCATACCCTACGCCATACCCGAAGCCCTCCCCGAACCCGTACCCTAAGCCGTACCCTAAGCCTAACCCTAAGCCTAACCCTAACCCTAGGCTACCCTTGACTGCTTCTGCCTCCAATAGATTTCCTAAGCACTAGTGTTTTAAGGAACAGCTTAAAAAGAGAATCCTAATGTGATTTCTTTATAATGGGTGTGTTCCTTATCTTATCCTAGTGTCTAAACTCTTCTCCATGGCTGGACCTCCAAATAATATTCCTTTACGTGCTAAGGGGTATCTAGAGAGTGGGTTAGGTTTAATAACTACCCTAACACTAACGCGTACCCTAACCCTACCACGTACCCTAATCCTAACCAATACCCTAAACCGAGCCCTAACCCTAACACTAACCCTAACCCTAACCCTAACCCATACCCTACGCCGTACCCGAAGCCCTCCCCGAACCCGTACCCGAAGCCGTACCCTAAGCCTAACCCTAAGCCGTACCCTAACCCAAGGCTACCCTTGAATGCTTCTGCCTGCAATAGATTTCCTAAGCACTAGTGTTTTAAGGAACAGCTTAAAAAGAGAATCCTAATGTGATTTCTTTATAATGGGTGTGTTCCTTATCTTATCAAAGTGTCTAAACTCTTCTGCATGGCTGGACCTCCAAATAATACTCCTTTACGTGCTAAGCGGTATCTAGGGAGTGGGATAGGTTTAATAACTACCCTAACACTAACGCGTACCCTAACCCTAACCCCTACCCTAACCCTAACACGTACCCTAATCCTAACCCGTACCCCAAACCGAGCTCTAGCCCTAACACTAACCCTAACCCTAACCCTAACCCATACCCTACGCCGTACCCGAAGCCCTCCCCGAACCCGTACCCTAAGCCGTACCCTAAGCCGTACCCTAAGCCTAACCCTAACCCTAGGCTACCCTTGACTGCTTCTGCCTCCAATAGATTTCCTAAGCACTAGTGTTTTAAGGAACAGCTTAAAAAGAGAATCCTAATGTGATTTCTTTATAATGGGTGTGTTCCTTATCTTATCCTAGTGTCTAAACTCTTCTCCATGGCTGGACCTCCAAATAATATTCCTTTACGTGCTAAGGGGTATCTAGAGAGTGGGTTAGGTTTAATAACTACCCTAACACTAACGCGTACCCTAACCCTAACCCCTACCCTAACCCTAACACGTACCCTAATCCTAACCAATACCCTAAACCGAGCCCTAACCCTAACACTAACCCTAACCCTAACCCTAACCCATACCCTACGCCGTACCAGAAGCCCTCCCCGAACCCGTACCCTAAGCCGTACCCTAAGCCTAACCCTAAGCCTAACCCTAACCCTAGGCTACCCTTGAATGCTTCTGCCTCCAATAGATTTCCTAAGCACTAGTGTTTTAAGGAACATCTTAAAAAGAGAATCCTAATGTGATTTCTTTATAATGGGTGTGTTCCTTATCTTATCCTAGTGTCTAAACTCTTCTCCATGGCTGGACCTCCAAATAATATTCCTTTACGTGCTAAGGGGTATCTAGAGAGTGGGTTAGGTTTAATAACTACCCTAACACTAACGCGTAACCTAACCCTAACCCCTACCCTAACCCTAACACGTACCCTAATCCTAACCCGTACCCCAAACCGAGCCCTAAACCTAACACTAACCCTAACCCTAACCCTAACCCATACCCTACGCCGTACCCGAAGCCCTCCCCGAACCCGTACCCTAAGCCGTACCCTAAGCCGTACCCTAAGCCTAACCCTAACCCTAGGCTACCCTTGACTGCTTCTGCCTCCCATAGATTTCCTAAGCACTAGTGTTTTAAGGAACAGCTTAAAAAGAGAATCCTAATGTGATTTCTTTATAATGGGTGTGTTCCTTATCTTATCCTAGTGTCTAAACTCTTCTCCATGGCTGGACCTCCAAATAATATTCCTTTATGTGCTAAGGGGTATCTAGAGAGTGGGATAGCTTTAATAACTACCCTAACACTAACGCGTACCCTAACCCTAACCCCTACCCTAACCATAACACGTACCCTAATCCTAACCAATAACCTAAACCGAGCCCTAACCCTAACACTAACCCTAACCCTAACCCTAACCCATACCCTACGCCGTACCCGAAGCCCTCCCCGAACCCGTACCCTAAGCCGTACGCTAAGCCGTACCCTAAGGCTAACCCTAACCCTAGGCTACCCTTGACTGCTTCTGCCTCCAATAGATTTCCTAAGCACTAGTGTTTTAAGGAACAGCTTAAAAAGAGAATCCTAATGTGATTTCTTTATAGTGGGTGTGTTCCTTATCTTATCCTAGTGTCTAAACTCTTCTCCATGGCTGGACCCCCAAATAATATTCCTTTACGTGCTAAGGGGTATCTAGAGAGTGGGATAGGTTTAATAACTACCCTAACCCTAACGCGTACCCTAACCCTATCCCCTACCCTAACCCTAACACGTACCCTAATCCTAACCCGTACCCTAAACCGAGCCCTAACCCTAACCCTAACCCTAACCCTAACCCATACCCTACGCCGTACCCGAAGCCCTCCCCGAACCCGTACCCTAAGCCGTACCCTAAGCCGTACCCTAAGCCTAACCCTAACCCTAGGCTACCCTTGACTGCTTCTGGCTCCAATAGATTTCCTAAGCACTAGTGTTTTAAGGAACACCTTAAAAAGAGAATCCTAATGTGATTTCATTATAATGGGTGTGTTCCTTATCTTATCCTAGTGTCTAAACTCTTCTCCATGGCTGGACCTCCAAATAATATTCCTTTACGTGCTAAGGGGTATCTAGAGAGTGGGTTAGGTTTAATAACTACCCTAACACTAACGCGTACCCTAACCCTAACCCCTACCCTAACCCTAACACGTACCCTAATCCTAACCAATACACTAAACCGAGCCCTAACCCTAACACTAACCCTAACCCTAACCCTAACACATACCTTACGCCGTACCCGAAGCACTCCCCGAACCCGTACCCTAAGCCGTACGCTAAGCCGTACCCTAAGCCTAACCCTAACCCTAGGCTACCCTTGACTGCTTCTGCTTCCAATAGATTTCCTAAGCACTAGTGTTTTAAGGAACAGCTTAAAAAGAGAATCCTAATGTGATTTCTTTATAATGGGTGTGTTCCTTATCTTATCCTAGTGTCTAAACTCTTCTCCATGGCTGGACCTCCAAATAATATTCCTTATGTGCTAAGGGGTATCTAGAGAGTGGGATAGCTTTAATAACTACCCTAACACTAACGCGTACCCTAACCCTAACCCCTACCCTAACCCTAACATGTACCCTAATGCTAAACCGTACCCTAAACCGAGCCCTAACCCTAACACTAACCCTAACCCTAACCCTAACCCATACACTATGCCGTACCCGAAGCCCTCCCCGAACCCGTACCCTAAGCCGTACCCTAAGCCGTACTCTAAGCCTAACCCTAACCCTAGGCTACCCTTGACTGCTTCTGCCTCCAATAGATTTCCTAAGCACTAGTGTTTTAAGGAACAGCTTAAAAAGAGAATCCTAATGTGATTTCTTTATAATGGGTGTGTTCCTTATCTTATCCTAGTGTCTAAACTCTTCTCCATGGCTGGACCTCCAAATAATATTCCTTTACGTGCTAAGGGGTATCTAGAGAGTGGGTTAGGTTTAATAACTACCCTAACACTAACGCGTACCCTAACCCTAACACGTACCCTAATCCTAACCAATACCCTAAACCGAGCCCTAACCCTAACACTAACCCTAACCCTAACCCTAACCCATACCCTACGCCGTACCTGAAGCCCTCCCCGAACCCGTACCCGAAGCCGTACCCTAAGCCTAACCCTAAGCCGTACCCTAACCCAAGGCTACCCTTGAATGCTTCTGCCTGCAATAGATTTCCTAAGCACTAGTGTTTTAAGGAACAGCTTAAAAAGAGAATCCTAATGTGATTTCTTTATAATGGGTGTGTTCCTTATCTTATCAAAGTGTCTAAACTCTTCTGCATGGCTGGACCTCCAAATAATATTCCTTTACGTGCTAAGCGGTATCTAGGGAGTGGGATAGGTTTAATAACTACCCTAACACTAACGCGTACCCTAACCCTAACCCCTACCCTAACACTAACACGTACCCTAATCCTAACCAATACCCTAAACCGAGCCCTAACCCTAACACTAACCCTAACGTAACCCTAACCCATACCCTACGCCGTACCCGAAGCCCTCCCCGAACCCGTACCCTAAGCCGTACCCTAAGCCGTACCCTAACCCTAAGCTACCCTTGACTGCTTCTGCCTCCAATAGATTTCCTAAGCACTAGTGTTTTAAGGAACAGCTTAAAAAGAGAATCCTAATGTGATTTCTTTATAATGGGTGTGATCCTTATCTTATCCTAGTGTCTAAACTCTTCTCCATGGCTGGACCCCCAAATAATATTCCTTTACGTGCTAAGGTGTATCTAGAGAGTGGGATAGGTTTAATAACTACCCTAACCCTAACGCGTACCCTAACCCTAACCCCTACCCTAACCCTAACATGTACCCTAATGCTAACCCGTACCCTAAACCGAGCCCTAACCCTAACACTAACCCTAACCCTAACCCTAACCCATACACTACGCCGTACCCGAAGCCCTCCCCGAACCCGTACCCTAAGCCGTACCCTAAGCCGTACTCTAAGCCTAACCCTAACCCTAGGCTACCCTTGACTGCTTCTGCCTCCAATAGATTTCCTAAGCACTAGTGTTTTAAGGAACAACTTAAAAAGAGAATCCTAATGTGATTTCTTTATAATGGGTGTGTTCCTTATCTTATCCTAGTGTCTAAACTCTTCTCCATGGCTGGACCTCCAAATAATATTCCTTTACGTGCTAAGGGGTATCTAGAGAGTGGGATAGCTTTAATAACTACCCTAACACTAACGCGTACCCTAACCCTAACCCCTAACCTAACCATAACACGTACGCTAATCCTAAACAATACCCTAAACCGAGCCCTAACCCTAACACTAACCCTAACCCTAACCCTAACCCATACCCTACGCCATACCCGAAGCCCTCCCCGAACCCGTACCCTAAGCCGTACCCTAAGCCTATCCCTAAGCCTAACCCTAACCCTAGGCTACCCTTGAATGCTTCTGCCTCCAATAGATTTCCTAAGCACTAGTGTTTTAAGGAACAGCTTAAAAAGAGAATCCTAATGTGATTTCTTTATAATGGGTGTGTTCCTTATCTTATCCTAGTGTCTAAACTCTTCTCCATGGCTGGACCTCCAAATAATATTCCTTTACGTGCTAAGGGGTATCTAGAGAGTGGGTTAGGTTTAATAACTACCCTAACACTAACGCGTAACCTAACCCTAACCCCTACCCTAACCCTAACACGTACCCTAATCCTAACCCGTACCCCAAACCGAGCTCTAACCCTAACACTAACCCTAACCCTAACCCTAAACCATACCCTACGCCGTACCCGAAGCCCTCCCCGAACCCGTACCCTAAGCCGTACCCTAAGCCGTATCCTAAGCCTAACCCTAACCCTAGGCTACCCTTGACTGCTTCTGCCTCCAATAGATTTCCTAAGCACTAGTGTTTTAAGGAACAGCTTAAAAAGAGAATCCTAATGTGATTTCTTTATAATGGGTGTGTTCCTTATCTTATCCTAGTGTCTAAACTCTTCTCCATGGCTGGACCTCCAAATAATATTCCTTTACGTGCTAAGGGGTATCTAGAGAGTGGGTTAGGTTTAATAACTACCCTAACACTAACGCGTAACCTAACCCTAACCCCTACCCTAACCCTAACACGTACCCTAATCCTAACCCGTACCCCAAACCGAGCTCTAACCCTAACACTAACCCTAACCCTAACCCTAACCCATACCCTACGCCGTACCCGAAGCCCTCCCCGAACCCGTACCCTAAGCCGTACCCTAAGCCGTACCCTAAGCCTAACCCTAACCCTAGGCTACCCTTGACTGCTTCTGCCTCCAATAGATTTCCTAAGCACTAGTGTTTTAAGGAACAGCTTAAAAAGAGAATCCTAATGTGATTTCTTTATAATGGGTGTGTTCCTTATCTTATCCTAGTGTCTAAACTCTTCTCCATGGCTGGACCTCCAAATAATATTCCTTTACGTGCTAAGGGGTATCTAGAGAGTGGGTTAGGTTTAATAACTACCCTAACACTAACGCGTACCCTAACCCTAACCCCTACCCTAACCCTAACACGTACCCTAATCCTAACCAATACCCTAAACCGAGCCCTAACCCTAACACTAACCCTAACCCTAACCCTAACCCATACCCTACGCCGTACCCAAAGCCCTCCCCGAACCCGTACCCTAAGCCGTACGCTAAGCCGTACCCTAAGCCTAACCCTAACCCTAGGCTACCCTTGACTGCTTCTGCCTCCAATAGATTTCCTAAGCACTAGTGTTTTAAGGAACAGCTTAAAAAGAGAATCCTAATGTGATTTCTTTATAGTGGGTGTGTTCCTTATCTTATCCTAGTGTCTAAACTCTTCTCCATGGCTGGACCCCCAAATAATATTCCTTTACGTGCTAAGGGGTATCTAGAGAGTGGGATAGGTTTAATAACTACCCTAACCCTAACGCGTACCCTAACCCTATCCCCTACCCTAACCCTAACACGTACCCTAATCCTAACCCGTACCCCAAACCGAACCCGAACCCTAACACTAACCCTAACCCTAACCCTAACCCATACCCTACGCCGTACCCGAAGCCCTCCCCGAACCCGTACCCTAAGCCGTACCCTAAGCCTAACCCTAAGCCTAACCCTAACCCTAGGCTACCCTTGACTGCTTCTGCCTCCAATAGATTTCCTAAGCACTAGTGTTTTAAGGAACAGCTTAAAAAGAGAATCCTAATGTGATTTCTTTATAATGGGTGTGTTCCTTATCTTATCCTAGTGTCTAAACTCTTCTCCATGGCTGGACCCCCAAATAATATTCCTTTACATGCTAAGGGGTATCTAGAGAGTGGGATAGGTTTAATAACTACCCTAAACCTAACGCGTACCCTAACCCTATCCCCTACCCTAACCCTAACACGTACCCTAATCCTAACCCGTACCCTAAACCGAGCCCTAACCCTAACCCTAACCCTAACCCTAACCCATACCCTACGCCGTACCCGAAGCCCTCCCCGAACCCGTACCCTAAGCCGTACCCTAAGCCGTACCCTAAGCCTAACCCTAACCCTAGGCTACCCTTGACTGCTTCTGGCTCCAATAGATTTCCTAAGCACTAGTGTTTTAAGGAACACCTTAAAAAGAGAATCCTAATGTGATTTCATTATAATGGGTGTGTTCCTTATCTTATCCTAGTGTCTAAACTCTTCTCCATGGCTGGACCTCCAAATAATATTCCTTTACGTGCTAAGGGGTATCTAGAGAGTGGGTTAGGTTTAATAACTACCCTAACACTAACGCGTACCCTAACCCTAACCCCTACCCTAACCCTAACACGTACCCTAATCCTAACCAATACCCTAAACCGAGCCCTAACCCTAACACTAACCCTAACCCTAACCCTAACCCATACCCTACGCCGTACCAGAAGCCCTCCCCGAACCCGTACCCTAAGCCGTACCCTAAGCCTAACCCTAAGCCTAACCCTAACCCTAGGCTACCCTTGAATGCTTCTGGCTCCAATAGATTTCCTAAGCACTAGTGTTTTAAGGAACAGCTTAAAAAGAGAATCCTAATGTGATTTCTTTATAATGGGTGTGTTCCTTATCTTATCCTAGTGTCTAAACTCTTCTCCATGGCTGGACCCCCAAATAATATTCCTTTACGTGCTAAGGTGTATCTAGAGAGTGGGATAGGTTTAATAACTACCCTAACCCTAACGCGTACCCTAACCCTAACCCCTACCCTAACCCTAACATGTACCCTAATGCTAACCCGTACCCTAAACCGAGCCCTAACCCTAACACTAACCCTAACCCTAACCCTAACCCATACACTACGCCGTACCAGAAGCCCTCCCCGAACCCGTACCCTAAGCCGTACCCTAAGCCTAACCCTAAGCCTAACCCTAACCCTAGGCTACCCTTGAATGCTTCTACCTCCAATAGATTTCCTAAGCACTAGTGTTTTAAGGAACAGCTTAAAAAGAGAATCCTAATGTGATTTCTTTATAATGGGTGTGTTCCTTATCTTATCCTAGTGTCTAAACTCTTCTCCATGGCTGGACCTCCAAATAATATTCCTTTATGTGCTAAGGGGTATCTAGAGAGTGGGATAGCTTTAATAACTACCCTAACACTAACGCGTACCCTAACCCTAACCCCTACCCTAACCATAACACGTACCCTAATCCTAACCAATACCCTAAACCGAGCCCTAACCCTAACACTAACCCTAACCCTAACCCTAACCCATACCCTACGCCGTACCCGAAGCCCTCCCCGAACCCATACCCTACGCCGTACCCTAAGCCGTACCCTAAGCCTAACCCTAACCCTAGGCTTCCCTTGACTGCTTCTGCCTCCAATAGATTTCCTAAGCACTAGTGTTTTAAGGAACAGCTTAAAAAGAGAATCCTAATGTGATTTCTTTATAATGGGTGTGTTCCTTATCTTATCCTAGTGTCTAAACTCTTCTCCATGGCTGGACCTCCAAATAATATTCCTTATGTGCTACGGGGTATCTAGAGAGTGGGATAGCTTTAATAACTACCCTAACACTAACGCGTACCCTAACCCTAACCCCTACCCTAACCCTAACACGTACCCTAATCCTAACCAATACCCTAAACCGAGCCCTAACCCTAACACTAACCCTAACCCTAACCCTAACCCATACCCTACGACATACCCGAAGCCCTCCCCGAACCCGTACCCTAAGCCGTACCCTAAGCCGTACCCTAAGCCGTACCCTAACCCTAGGCTACCCTTGACTGCTTCTGCCTCCAATATATTTCCTAAGCACTAGTGTTTTAAGGAACAGCTTAAAAAGAGAATCCTATTGTGATTTCTTTATAATGGGTGTGTTCCTTATCTTATCCTAGTTTCTAAACTCTTCTCCATGGCTGGACCCCCAAATAATATTCCTTGACGTGCTAAGGTGTATCTAGAGAGTGGGATAGGTTTAATAACTACCCTAACCCTAAAGCGTACCCTAACCCTAACCCTTACCCTAACCCTAACATGTACCCTAATCCTAACACGTACCCTAAACGGAGCCCTAACCCTAACACTAACACTAACCCTAACCCATACCCTATGCCGTACCCGAAGCCCTCCCCGAACCCGTACCCTAAGCCTTACCCTAAGCCGTACCCTAAGCCTAACCCTAACCGTAGGCTACTCTTGACTGCTTCTGCCTCCAATAGATTTCCTAAGCACTAGTGTTTTAAGGAACAGCTTAAAAAGAGAATCCTAATGTGATTTCTTTATAATGGGTGTGTTCCTTATCTTATCAAAGTGTCTAAACTCTTCTACTTGGCTGGACCTCCAAATAATATTCCTTTACGTGCTAAGCGGTATCTAGGGAGTGGGATAGGTTTAATAACTACCCTAACACTAACGCGTACCCTAACCCTAACCCCTACCCTAACACTAACACGTACCCTAATCCTAACCAATACCCTAAACCGAGCCCTAACCCTAACACTAACCCTAACCCTAACCCTAACCCATACCCTACGCTGTACCCGAAGCCCTCCCCGAACCCGTACCCTAAGCCGTACCCTAAGCCGTACCCTAACCCTAGGCTACCCTTGACTGCTTCTGCCTCCAATAGATTTCCTAAGCACTAGTGTTTTAAGGAACAGCTTAAAAAGAGAATCCTAATGTGATTTCTTTATAATGGGTGTGTTCCTTATCTTATCCTAGTGTCTAAACTCTTCTCCATGGCTGGACCCCCAAATAATATTCCTTTACGTGCTAAGGTGTATCTAGAGAGTGGGATAGGTTTAATAACTACCCTAACCCTAACGCGTACCCTAACCCTAACCCCTACCCTAACCCTAACATGTACCCTAATGCTAACCCGTACCCTAAACCGAGCCCTAACCCTAACACTAACCCTAACCCTAACACTAACCCATACCCTACGCCGTACCCGAAGCCCTCCCCGAACCCGTACCCTAAGCCGTACGCTAAGCCGTACCCTAAGCCTAACCCTAACCCTAGGCTACCCTTGACTGCTTCTGCCTCCAATAGATTTCCTAAGCACTAGTGTTTTAAGGAACAGCTTAAAAAGAGAATCCTAATGTGATTTCTTTATAATGGGTGTGTTCCTTATCTTATCCTAGTGTCTAAACTCTTCTCCATGGCTGGAACTCCAAATAATATTCCTTTACGTGCTAAGGGGTATCTAGAGAGTGGGTTAGGTTTAATAACTACCCTAACACTAACGCGTAACCTAACCCTAACCCCTACCCTAACCCTAACACGTACCCTAATCCTAACCCGTACCCCAAACCGAGATCTAACCCTAACACTAACCCTAACCCTAACCCTAACCCATACCCTACGCCGTACCCGAAGCCCTCCCCGAACCCGTACCCTAAGCCGTACCCTAAGCCGTACCCTAAGCCTAACCCTAACCCTAGGCTACCCTTGACTGCTTCTGCCTCCAATAGATTTCCTAAGCACTAGTGTTTTAAGGAACAGCTTAAAAAGAGAATCCTAATGTGATTTCTTTATAATGGGTGTGTTCCTTATCTTATCAAAGTGTCTAAACTCTTCTGCATGGCTGGACCTCCAAATAATATTCCTTTACGTGCTAAGCGGTATCTAGGGAGTGGGATAGGTTTAATAACTACCCTAACACTAATGCGTACCCTAACCCTAACCCCTACCCTAACACTATCACGTAACCTAATCCTAACCAATACCCTAAACCGAGCCCTAACCCTAACACTAACCCTAACCCTAACCCTAACCCATACCCTACGCCGTACCCGAAGCCCTCCCCAAACCCGTACCCTAAGCCGTACCCTAAGCCGTACCCTAACCCTAGGCTACCCTTGACTGCTTCTGCCTCCAATAGATTTCCTAAGCACTAGTGTTTTAAGGAACAGCTTAAAAAGAGAATCCTAATGTGATTTCTTTATAATGGGTGTGTTCCTTATCTTATCCTAGTGTCTAAACTCTTCTCCATGGCTGGACCCCAAAATAATATTCCTTTACGTGCTAAGGTGTATCTAGAGAGTGGGATAGGTTTAATAACTACCCTAACCCTAACGCGTACCCTAACCCTAACCCCTACCCTAACCCTAACATGTACCCTAATGCTAACCCGTACCCTAAACCGAGCCCTAACACTAACACTAACCCTAACCCTAACCCTAACCCATACACTACGCCGTACCCGAAGCCCTCCCCGAACCCGTACCCTAAGCCGTACCCTAAGCCGTACTCTAAGCCTAACCCTAACCCTAGGCTACCCTTGACTGCTTCTGCCTCCAATAGATTTCCTAAGCACTAGTGTTTTAAGGAACAACTTAAAAAGAGAATCCTAATGTGATTTCTTTATAATGGGTGTGTTCCTTATCTTATCCTAGTGTCTAAACTCTTCTCCATGGCTGGACCTCCAAATAATATTCCTTTACGTGCTAAGGGGTATCTAGAGTGTGGGATAGTTTTAATAACTACCCTAACACTAACGCGTACCCTAACCCTAACCCCTACCCTAACACTAACACGTACCCTAATCCTAACCAATACACTAAACCGAGCCCTAACCCTAACACTAACCCTAACCCTAACCCTAACCCATACCTTACGCCGTACCCGAAGCACTCCCCGAACCCGTACCCTAAGCCGTACGCTAAGCCGTACCCTAAGCCTAACCCTAACCCTAGGCTACCCTTGACTGCTTCTGCCTCCAATAGATTTCCTAAGCACTAGTGTTTTAAGGAACAGCTTAAAAAGAGAATCCTAATGTGATTTCTTTATAATGGGTGTGTTCCTTATCTTATCCTAGTGTCTAAACTCTTCTCCATGGCTGGACCTCCAAATAATATTCCTTATGTGCTAAGGGGTATCTAGAGAGTGGGATAGCTTTAATAACTACCCTAACACTAACGCGTACCCTAACCCTAACCCCTACCCTAACCCTAACATGTACCCTAATGCTAAACCGTACCCTAAACCGAGCCCTAACCCTAACACTAACCCTAACCCTAACCCTAACCCATACACTATGCCGTACCCGAAGCCCTCCCCGAACCCGTACCCTAAGCCGTACCCTAAGCCGTACTCTAAGCCTAACCCTAACCCTAGGCTACCCTTGACTGCTTCTGCCTCCAATAGATTTCCTAAGCACTAGTGTTTTAAGGAACAGCTTAAAAAGAGAATCCTAATGTGATTTCTTTATAATGGGTGTGTTCCTTATCTTATCCTAGTGTCTAAACTCTTCTCCATGGCTGGACCTCCAAATAATATTCCTTTACGTGCTAAGGGGTATCTAGAGAGTGGGTTAGGTTTAATAACTACCCTAACACTAACGCGTACCCTAACCCTAACACGTACCCTAATCCTAACCAATACCCTAAACCGAGCCCTAACCCTAACACTAACCCTAACCCTAACCCTAACCCATACCCTACGCCGTACCAGAAGCCCTCCCCGAACCCGTACCCGAAGCCGTACCCTAAGCCTAACCATAAGCCTAACCCTAACCCAAGGCTACCCTTGAATGCTTCTGCCTCCAATAGATTTCCTAAGCACTAGTGTTTTAAGGAACAGCTTAAAAAGAGAATCCTAATGTGATTTCTTTATAATGGGTGTGTTCCTTATCTTATCAAAGTGTCTAAACTCTTCTGCATGGCTGGACCTCCAAATAATATTCCTTTACGTGCTAAGCGGTATCTAGGGAGTGGGATAGGTTTAATAACTAACCTAACACTAATGCGTACCCTAACCCTAACCCCTACCCTAACACTAACACGTAACCTAATCCTAACCAATACCCTAAACCGAGCCCTAACCCTAACACTAACCCTAACCCTAACCCTAACCCATACCCTACGCCGTACCCGAAGCCCTCCCCAAACCCGTACCCTAAGCCGTACCCTAAGCCGTACCCTAACCCTAGGCTACCCTTGACTGCTTCTGCCTCCAATAGATTTCCTAAGCACTAGTGTTTTAAGGAACAGCTTAAAAAGAGAATCCTAATGTGATTTCTTTATAATGGGTGTGTTCCTTATCTTATCCTAGTGTCTAAACTCTTCTCCATGGCTGGACCCCAAAATAATATTCCTTTACGTGCTAAGGTGTATCTAGAGAGTGGGATAGGTTTAATAACTACCCTAACCCTAACGCGTACCCTAACCCTAACCCCTACCCTAACCCTAACATGTACCCTAATGCTAACCCGTACCCTAAACCGAGGCCTAACACTAACACTAACCCTAACCCTAACCCTAACCCATACACTACGCCGTACCCGAAGCCCTCCCCGAACCCGTACCCTAAGCCGTACCCTAAGCCGTACCCTAAGCCTAACCCTAACCCTAGGCTACCCTTGACTGCTTCTGCCTCCAATAGATTTCCTAAGCACTAGTGTTTTAAGGAACAGCTTAAAAAGAGAATCCTAATGTGATTTCTTTATAATGGGTGTGTTCCTTATCTTATCCTAGTGTCTAAACTCTTCTCCATGGCTGGAACTCCAAATAATATTCCTTTACGTGCTAAGGGGTATCTAGAGAGTGGGTTAGGTTTAATAACTACCCTAACACTAACGCGTAACCTAACCCTAACCCCTACCCTAACCCTAACACGTACCCTAATCCTAACCCGTACCCCAAACCGAGATCTAACCCTAACACTAACCCTAACCCTAACCCTAACCCATACCCTACGCCGTACCCGAAGCCCTCCCCGAACCCGTACCCTAAGCCGTACCCTAAGCCGTACCCTAAGCCTAACCCTAACCCTAGGCTACCCTTGACTGCTTCTGCCTCCAATAGATTTCCTAAGCACTAGTGTTTTAAGGAACAGCTTAAAAAGAGAATCCTAATGTGATTTCTTTATAATGGGTGTGTTCCTTATCTTATCAAAGTGTCTAAACTCTTCTGCATGGCTGGACCTCCAAATAATATTCCTTTACGTGCTAAGCGGTATCTAGGGAGTGGGATAGGTTTAATAACTACCCTAACACTAATGCGTACCCTAACCCTAACCCCTACCCTAACACTATCACGTAACCTAATCCTAACCAATACCCTAAACCGAGCCCTAACCCTAACACTAACCCTAACCCTAACCCTAACCCATACCCTACGCCGTACCCGAAGCCCTCCCCAAACCCGTACCCTAAGCCGTACCCTAAGCCGTACCCTAACCCTAGGCTACCCTTGACTGCTTCTGCCTCCAATAGATTTCCTAAGCACTAGTGTTTTAAGGAACAGCTTAAAAAGAGAATCCTAATGTGATTTCTTTATAATGGGTGTGTTCCTTATCTTATCCTAGTGTCTAAACTCTTCTCCATGGCTGGACCCCAAAATAATATTCCTTTACGTGCTAAGGTGTATCTAGAGAGTGGGATAGGTTTAATAACTACCCTAACCCTAACGCGTACCCTAACCCTAACCCCTACCCTAACCCTAACATGTACCCTAATGCTAACCCGTACCCTAAACCGAGCCCTAACACTAACACTAACCCTAACCCTAACCCTAACCCATACACTACGCCGTACCCGAAGCCCTCCCCGAACCCGTACCCTAAGCCGTACCCTAAGCCGTACTCTAAGCCTAACCCTAACCCTAGGCTACCCTTGACTGCTTCTGCCTCCAATAGATTTCCTAAGCACTAGTGTTTTAAGGAACAACTTAAAAAGAGAATCCTAATGTGATTTCTTTATAATGGGTGTGTTCCTTATCTTATCCTAGTGTCTAAACTCTTCTCCATGGCTGGACCTCCAAATAATATTCCTTTACGTGCTAAGGGGTATCTAGAGTGTGGGATAGTTTTAATAACTACCCTAACACTAACGCGTACCCTAACCCTAACCCCTACCCTAACACTAACACGTACCCTAATCCTAACCAATACACTAAACCGAGCCCTAACCCTAACACTAACCCTAACCCTAACCCTAACCCATACCTTACGCCGTACCCGAAGCACTCCCCGAACCCGTACCCTAAGCCGTACGCTAAGCCGTACCCTAAGCCTAACCCTAACCCTAGGCTACCCTTGACTGCTTCTGCCTCCAATAGATTTCCTAAGCACTAGTGTTTTAAGGAACAGCTTAAAAAGAGAATCCTAATGTGATTTCTTTATAATGGGTGTGTTCCTTATCTTATCCTAGTGTCTAAACTCTTCTCCATGGCTGGACCTCCAAATAATATTCCTTATGTGCTAAGGGGTATCTAGAGAGTGGGATAGCTTTAATAACTACCCTAACACTAACGCGTACCCTAACCCTAACCCCTACCCTAACCCTAACATGTACCCTAATGCTAAACCGTACCCTAAACCGAGCCCTAACCCTAACACTAACCCTAACCCTAACCCTAACCCATACACTATGCCGTACCCGAAGCCCTCCCCGAACCCGTACCCTAAGCCGTACCCTAAGCCGTACTCTAAGCCTAACCCTAACCCTAGGCTACCCTTGACTGCTTCTGCCTCCAATAGATTTCCTAAGCACTAGTGTTTTAAGGAACAGCTTAAAAAGAGAATCCTAATGTGATTTCTTTATAATGGGTGTGTTCCTTATCTTATCCTAGTGTCTAAACTCTTCTCCATGGCTGGACCTCCAAATAATATTCCTTTACGTGCTAAGGGGTATCTAGAGAGTGGGTTAGGTTTAATAACTACCCTAACACTAACGCGTACCCTAACCCTAACACGTACCCTAATCCTAACCAATACCCTAAACCGAGCCCTAACCCTAACACTAACCCTAACCCTAACCCTAACCCATACCCTACGCCGTACCAGAAGCCCTCCCCGAACCCGTACCCGAAGCCGTACCCTAAGCCTAACCATAAGCCTAACCCTAACCCAAGGCTACCCTTGAATGCTTCTGCCTCCAATAGATTTCCTAAGCACTAGTGTTTTAAGGAACAGCTTAAAAAGAGAATCCTAATGTGATTTCTTTATAATGGGTGTGTTCCTTATCTTATCAAAGTGTCTAAACTCTTCTGCATGGCTGGACCTCCAAATAATATTCCTTTACGTGCTAAGCGGTATCTAGGGAGTGGGATAGGTTTAATAACTAACCTAACACTAATGCGTACCCTAACCCTAACCCCTACCCTAACACTAACACGTAACCTAATCCTAACCAATACCCTAAACCGAGCCCTAACCCTAACACTAACCCTAACCCTAACCCTAACCCATACCCTACGCCGTACCCGAAGCCCTCCCCAAACCCGTACCCTAAGCCGTACCCTAAGCCGTACCCTAACCCTAGGCTACCCTTGACTGCTTCTGCCTCCAATAGATTTCCTAAGCACTAGTGTTTTAAGGAACAGCTTAAAAAGAGAATCCTAATGTGATTTCTTTATAATGGGTGTGTTCCTTATCTTATCCTAGTGTCTAAACTCTTCTCCATGGCTGGACCCCAAAATAATATTCCTTTACGTGCTAAGGTGTATCTAGAGAGTGGGATAGGTTTAATAACTACCCTAACCCTAACGCGTACCCTAACCCTAACCCCTACCCTAACCCTAACATGTACCCTAATGCTAACCCGTACCCTAAACCGAGGCCTAACACTAACACTAACCCTAACCCTAACCCTAACCCATACACTACGCCGTACCCGAAGCCCTCCCCGAACCCGTACCCTAAGCCGTACCCTAAGCCGTACCCTAAGCCTAACCCTAACCCTAGGCTACCCTTGACTGCTTCTGCCTCCAATAGATTTCCTAAGCACTAGTGTTTTAAGGAACAGCTTAAAAAGAGAATCCTAATGTGATTTCTTTATAATCGGTGTGTTCCTTATCTTATCCTAGTGTCTAAACTCTTCTCCATGGCTGGACCTCCAAATAGTATTCCTTATGTGCTAAGGGGTATCTAGAGAATGGGATAGCTTTAATAACTACCCTAACACTAACGCGTACCCTAACCCTAACCCCTACCCTAACCCTAACATGTACCCTAATGCTAAACCGTACCCTAAACCGAGCCCTAACCCTAACACTAACCCTAAACCTAACCCTAACCCATACACTATGCCGTACCCGAAGCCCTCCCCGAACCCGTACCCTAAGCCGTACCCTAAGCCGTACTCTAAGCCTAACCCTAACCCTAGGCTACCCTTGACTGCTTCTGCCTCCAATAGATTTCCTAAGCACTAGTGTTTTAAGGAACAGCTTAAAAAGAGAATCCTAATGTGATTTCTTTATAATGGGTGTGTTCCTTATCTTATCCTAGTGTCTAAACTCTTCTCCATGCCTGGACCTCCAAATAATATTCCTTTACGTGCTAAGGGGTATCTAGAGAGTGGGTTAGGTTTAATAACTACCCTAACACTAACGCGTACCCTAACCCTAACCCTTACCCTAACCCTAACACGTACCCTAATCCTAACCAATACCCTAAACCGAGCCCTAACCCTAACAGTAACCCTAACCCTAACCCTAACCCATACCCTACGCCGTACCCGAAGCCCTCCCCGAACCCGTACCCTAAGCCGTACCCTAAGCCGTACCCTAACCCTAGGCTACCCTTGACTGCTTCTGCCTCCAGTAGATTTCCTAAGCACTAGTGTTTTAAGGAACAGCTTAAAAAGAGAATCCTAATGTGATTTCTTTATAATGGGTGTGTTCCTTATCTTATCCTAGTGTCTAAACTCTTCTCCATGGCTGGACCCCCAAATAATATTCCTTTACGTGCTAAGGTGTATCTAGAGAGTGGGATAGGTTTAATAACTACCCTAACCCTAACGCGTACCCTAACCCTAACCCCTACCCTAACCCTAACATGTACCCTAATGCTAACCCGTACCCTAAACCGAGCCCTAACCCTAACACTAACCCTAACCCTAACCCTAACCCATACCCTACGCCGTACCCGAAGCCCTCCCCGAACCCGTACCCTAAGCCGTACGCTAAGCCGTACCCTAAGCCTAACCCTAACCCTAGGCTACCCTTGACTGCTTCTGCCTCCAATAGATTTCCTAAGCACTAGTGTTTTAAGGAACAGCTTAAAAAGAGAATCCTAATGTGATTTCTTTATAATCGGTGTGTTCCTTATCTTATCCTAGTGTCTAAACTCTTCTCCATGGCTGGACCTCCAAATAGTATTCCTTATGTGCTAAGGGGTATCTAGAGAATGGGATAGCTTTAATAACTACCCTAACACTAACGCGTACCCTAACCCTAACCCCTACCCTAACCCTAACATGTACCCTAATGCTAAACCGTACCCTAAACCGAGCCCTAACCCTAACACTAACCCTAACCCTAACCCTAACCCATACACTATGCCGTACCCGAAGCCCTCCCCGAACCCGTACCCTAAGCCGTACCCTAAGCCGTACTCTATGCCTAACCCTAACCCTAGGCTACCCTTGACTGCTTCTGCCTCCAATAGATTTCCTAAGCACTAGTGTTTTAAGGAACAGCTTAAAAAGGGAATCCTAATGTGATTTCTTTATAATGGGTGTGTTCCTTATCTTATCCTAGTGTCTAAACTCTTCTCCATGGCTGGACCTCCAAATAATATTCCTTTACGTGCTAAGGGGTATCTAGAGAGTGGGTTAGGTTTAATAACTACCCTAACACTAACGCGTACCCTAACCCTAACACGTACCCTAATCCTAACCAATACCCTAAACCGAGCCCTAACCCTAACACTAACCCTAACCCTAACCCTAACCCATACCCTACGCCGTACCAGAAGCCCTCCCCGAACCCGTACCCGAAGCCGTACCCTAAGCCTAACCCTAAGCCGTACCCTAACCCAAGGATACCCTTGAATGCTTCTGCCTGCAATAGATTTCCTAAGCACTTGTGTTTTAAGGAACAGCTTAAAAAGAGAATCCTAATGTGATTTCTTTATAATGGGTGTGTTCCTTATCTTATCAAAGTGTCTAAACTCTTCTGCATGGCTGGACCTCCAAATAATATTCCTTTACGTGCTAAGCGGTATCTAGGGAGTGGGATAGGTTTAATAACTACCCTAACACTAACGCGTACCCTAACCCTAACCCCTACCCTAACACTAACACGTACCCTAATCCTAACCAATACCCTAAACCGAGCCCTAACCCTAACACTAACCCTAACGTAACCCTAACCCATACCCTACGCCGTACCCGAAGCCCTCCCCGAACCCGTACCCTAAGCCGTACCCTAAGCCGTACCCTAACCCTAGGCTACCCTTGACTGCTTCTGCCTCCAATAGATTTCCTAAGCACTAGTGTTTTAAGGAACAGCTTAAAAAGAGAATCCTAATGTGATTTCTTTATAATGGGTGTGTTCCTTATCTTATCCTAGTGTCTAAACTCTTCTCCATGGCTGGACCCCCAAATAATATTCCTTTACGTGCTAAGGTGTATCTAGAGAGTGGGATAGGTTTAATAACTACCCTAAACCTAACGCGTACCCTAACCCTAACCCCTACCCTAACCCTAACATGTACCCTAATGCTAACCCGTACCCTAAACCGAGCCCTAACCCTAACACTAACCCTAACCCTAACCCTAACCCATACACTACGCCGTACCCGAAGCCCTCCCCGAACCCGTACCCTAAGCCGTACCCTAAGCCGTACTCTAAGCCTAACACTAACCCTAGGCTACCCTTGACTGCTTCTGCCTCCAATAGATTTCCTAAGCACTAGTGTTTTAAGGAACAACTTAAAAAGAGAATCCTAATGTGATTTCTTTATAATGGGTGTGTTCCTTATCTTATCCTAGTGTCTAAACTCTTCTCCATGGCTGGACCTCCAAATAATATTCCTTTACGTGCTAAGGGGTATCTAGAGAGTGGGATAGCTTTAATAACTACCCTAACACTAACGCGTACCCTAACCCTAACCCCTAACCTAACCATAACACGTACGCTAATCCTAACCAATACCCTAAACCGAGCCCTAACCCTAACACTAACCCTAACCCTAACCCTAACCCATACCCTACGCCATACCCGAAGCCCTCCCCGAACCCGTACCCTAAGCCGTACCCTAAGCCTAACCCTAAGCCTAACCCTAACCCTAGGCTACCCTTGAATGCTTCTGCCTCCAATAGATTTCCTAAGCACTAGTGTTTTAAGGAACAGCTTAAAAAGAGAATCCTAATGTGATTTCTTTATAATGGGTGTGTTCCTTATCTTATCCTAGTGTCTAAACTCTTCTCCATGGCTGGACCTCCAAATAATATTCCTTTACGTGCTAAGGGGTATCTAGAGAGTGGGTTAGGTTTAATAACTACCCTAACACTAACGCGTAACCTAACCCTAACCCCTACCCTAACCCTAACACGTACCCTAATCCTAACCCGTACCCCAAACCGAGCTCTAACCCTAACACTAACCCTAACCCTAACCCTAACCCATACCCTACGCCGTACCTGAAGCCCTCCCCGAACCCGTACCCTAAGCCGTACCCTAAGCCGTACCCTAAGCCTAACCCTAACCCTAGGCTACCCTTGACTGCTTCTGCCTCCAATAGATTTCCTAAGCACTAGTGTTTTAAGGAACAGCTTAAAAAGAGAATCCTAATGTGATTTCTTTATAATGGGTGTGTTCCTTATCTTATCCTAGTGTCTAAACTCTTCTCCATGGCTGGACCTCCAAATAATATTCCTTTACGTGCTAAGGGGTATCTAGAGAGTGGGTTAGGTTTAATAACTACCCTAACACTAACGCGTACCCTAACCCTAACCCCTACCCTAACCCTAACACGTACCCTAATCCTAACCAATACCCTAAACCGAGCCCTAACCCTAACACTAACCCTAACCCTAACCCTAACCCATAACCTACGCCGTACCCGAATCCCTCCCCGAACCCGTACCCTAAGCCGTACGCTAAGCCGTACCCTAAGCCTAACCCTAACCCTAGGCTACCCTTGACTGCTTCTGCCTCCAATAGATTTCCTAAGCACTAGTGTTTTAAGGAACAGCTTAAAAAGAGAATCCTAATGTGATTTCTTTATAGTGGGTGTGTTCCTTATCTTATCCTAGTGTCTAAACTCTTCTCCATGGCTGGACC
Organism: Balaenoptera physalus; assembly: GCF_965194825.1. NCBI lineage: Eukaryota > Metazoa > Chordata > Mammalia > Artiodactyla > Balaenopteridae > Balaenoptera > Balaenoptera physalus. Next base: position 1,456,152 of record NW_028126440.1, on the reverse strand, counting down.
CCCAAATAATATTCCTTTACGTGCTAAGGGGTATCTAGAGAGTGGGATAGGTTTAATAACTACCCTAACCCTAACGCGTACCCTAACCCTATCCCCTACCCTAACCCTAACACGTACCCTAATCCTAACCCGTACCCCAAACCGAACCCGAACCCTAACACTAACCCTAACCCTAACCCTAACCCATACCCTACGCCGTACCCGAAGCCCTCCCCGAACCCGTACCCTAAGCCGTACCCTAAGCCTAACCCTAAGCCTAACCCTAACCCTAGTCTACCCTTGACTGCTTCTGCCTCCAATAGATTTCCTAAGCACTAGTGTTTTAAGGAACAGCTTAAAAAGAGAATCCTAATGTGATTTCTTTATAATGGGTGTGTTCCTTATCTTATCCTAGTGTCTAAACTCTTCTGCATGGCTGGACCCCCAAATAATATTCCTTTACATGCTAAGGGGTATCTAGAGAGTGGGATAGGTTTAATAACTACCCTAAACCTAACGCGTACCCTAACCCTATCCCCTACCCTAACCCTAACACGTACCCTAATCCTAACCCGTACCCTAAACCGAGCCCTAACCCTAACCCTAACCCTAACCCTAACCCATACCCTACGCCGTACCCGAAGCCCTCCCCGAACCCGTACCCTAAGCCGTACTCTAAGCCTAACCCTAAGCCTAACCCTAACCCTAGGCTACCCTTGAATGCTTCTACCTCCAATAGATTTCCTAAGCACTAGTGTTTTAAGGAACAGCTTAAAAAGAGAATCCTAATGTGATTTCTTTATAATGGGTGTGTTCCTTATCTTATCCTAGTGTCTAAACTCTTCTCCATGGCTGGACCTCCAAATAATATTCCTTTATGTGCTAAGGGGTATCTAGAGAGTGGGATAGCTTTAATAACTACCCTAACACTAACGCGTACCCTAACCCTAACCCCTACCCTAACCATAACACGTACCCTAATCCTAACCAATACCCTAAACCGAGCCCTAACCCTAACACTAACCCTAACCCTAACCCTAACCCATACCCTACGCCGTACCCGAAGCCCTCCCCGAACCCATACCCTACGCCGTACCCTAAGCCGTACCCTAAGCCTAACCCTAACCCTAGGCTTCCCTTGACTGCTTCTGCCTCCAATAGATTTCCTAAGCACTAGTGTTTTAAGGAACAGCTTAAAAAGAGAATCCTAATGTGATTTCTTTATAATGGGTGTGTTCCTTATCTTATCCTAGTGTCTAAACTCTTCTCCATGGCTGGACCCCCAAATAATATTCCTTTACGTGCTAAGGTGTATCTAGAGAGTGGGATAGGTTTAATAACTACCCTAACCCTAACGCGTACCCTAACCCTAACCCCTACCCTAACCCTAACATGTACCCTAATGCTAACCCGTACCCTAAACCGAGCCCTAACCCTAACACTAACCCTAACCCTAACCCTAACCCATACCATACGCCGTACCCGAAGCCCTCCCCGAACCCGTACCCTAAGCCGTACGCTAAGCCGTACCCTAAGCCTAACCCTAACCCTAGGCTACCCTTGACTGCTTCTGCCTCCAATAGATTTCCTAAGCACTAGTGTTTTAAGGAACAGCTTAAAAAGAGAATCCTAATGTGATTTCTTTATAATGGGTGTGTTCCTTATCTTATCCTAGTGTCTAAACTCTTCTCCATGGCTGGACCTCCAAATAATATTCCTTTACGTGCTAAGGGGTATCTAGAGTGTGGGATAGTTTTAATAACTACCCTAACACTAACGCGTACCCTAACCCTAACCCCTACCCTAACACTAACACGTACCCTAATCCTAACCAATACACTAAACCGAGCCCTAACCCTAACACTAACCCTAACCCTAACCCTAACCCATACCTTACGCCGTACCCGAAGCACTCCCCGAACCCGTACCCTAAGCCGTACGCTAAGCCGTACCCTAAGCCTAACCCTAACCCTAGGCTACCCTTGACTGCTTCTGCCTCCAATAGATTTCCTAAGCACTAGTGTTTTAAGGAACAGCTTAAAAAGAGAATCCTAATGTGATTTCTTTATAATGGGTGTGTTCCTTATCTTATCCTAGTGTCTAAACTCTTCTCCATGGCTGGACCTCCAAATAATATTCCTTATGTGCTAAGGGGTATCTAGAGAGTGGGATAGCTTTAATAACTACCCTAACACTAACGCGTACCCTAACCCTAACCCCTACCCTAACCCTAACATGTACCCTAATGCTAAACCGTACCCTAAACCGAGCCCTAACCCTAACACTAACCCTAACCCTAACCCTAACCCATACACTATGCCGTACCCGAAGCCCTCCCCGAACCCGTACCCTAAGCCGTACCCTAAGCCGTACTCTAAGCCTAACCCTAACCCTAGGCTACCCTTGACTGCTTCTGCCTCCAATAGATTTCCTAAGCACTAGTGTTTTAAGGAACAGCTTAAAAAGAGAATCCTAATGTGATTTCTTTATAATGGGTGTGTTCCTTATCTTATCCTAGTGTCTAAACTCTTCTCCATGGCTGGACCTCCAAATAATATTCCTTTACGTGCTAAGGGGTATCTAGAGAGTGGGTTAGGTTTAATAACTACCCTAACACTAACGCGTACCCTAACCCTAACACGTACCCTAATCCTAACCAATACCCTAAACCGAGCCCTAACCCTAACACTAACCCTAACCCTAACCCTAACCCATACCCTACGCCGTACCAGAAGCCCTCCCCGAACCCGTACCCGAAGCCGTACCCTAAGCCTAACCCTAAGCCGTACCCTAACCCAAGGCTACCCTTGAATGCTTCTGCCTGCAATAGATTTCCTAAGCACTAGTGTTTTAAGGAACAGCTTAAAAAGAGAATCCTAATGTGATTTCTTTATAATGGGTGTGTTCCTTATCTTATCAAAGTGTCTAAACTCTTCTGCATGGCTGGACCTCCAAATAATATTCCTTTACGTGCTAAGCGGTATCTAGGGAGTGGGATAGGTTTAATAACTACCCTAACACTAACGCGTACCCTAACCCTAACCCCTACCCTAACACTAACACGTACCCTAATCCTAACCAATACCCTAAACCGAGCCCTAACCCTAACACTAACCCTAACGTAACCCTAACCCATACCCTACGCCGTACCCGAAGCCCTCCCCGAACCCGTACCCTAAGCCGTACCCTAAGCCGTACTCTAAGCCTAACCCTAACCCTAGGCTACCCTTGACTGCTTCTGCCTCCAATAGATTTCCTAAGCACTAGTGTTTTAAGGAACAACTTAAAAAGAGAATCCTAATGTGATTTCTTTATAATGGGTGTGTTCCTTATCTTATCCTAGTGTCTAAACTCTTCTCCATGGCTGGACCTCCAAATAATATTCCTTTACGTGCTAAGGGGTATCTAGAGAGTGGGATAGCTTTAATAACTACCCTAACACTAACGCGTACCCTAACCCTAACCCCTAACCTAACCATAACACGTACGCTAATCCTAACCAATACCCTAAACCGAGCCCTAACCCTAACACTAACCCTAACCCTAACCCTAACCCATACCCTACGCCATACCCGAAGCCCTCCCCGAACCCGTACCCTAAGCCGTACCCTAAGCCTAACCCTAAGCCTAACCCTAACCCTAGGCTACCCTTGACTGCTTCTGCCTCCAATAGATTTCCTAAGCACTAGTGTTTTAAGGAACAGCTTAAAAAGAGAATCCTAATGTGATTTCTTTATAATGGGTGTGTTCCTTATCTTATCCTAGTGTCTAAACTCTTCTCCATGGCTGGACCTCCAAATAATATTCCTTTACGTGCTAAGGGGTATCTAGAGAGTGGGTTAGGTTTAATAACTACCCTAACACTAACGCGTACCCTAACCCTAACACGTACCCTAATCCTAACCAATACCCTAAACCGAGCCCTAACCCTAACACTAACCCTAACCCTAACCCTAACCCATACCCTACGCCGTACCCGAAGCCCTCCCCGAACCCGTACCCGAAGCCGTACCCTAAGCCTAACCCTAAGCCGTACCCTAACCCAAGGCTACCCTTGAATGCTTCTGCCTGCAATAGATTTCCTAAGCACTAGTGTTTTAAGGAACAGCTTAAAAAGAGAATCCTAATGTGATTTCTTTATAATGGGTGTGTTCCTTATCTTATCAAAGTGTCTAAACTCTTCTGCATGGCTGGACCTCCAAATAATACTCCTTTACGTGCTAAGCGGTATCTAGGGAGTGGGATAGGTTTAATAACTACCCTAACACTAACGCGTACCCTAACCCTAACCCCTACCCTAACCCTAACACGTACCCTAATCCTAACCCGTACCCCAAACCGAGCTCTAGCCCTAACACTAACCCTAACCCTAACCCTAACCCATACCCTACGCCGTACCCGAAGCCCTCCCCGAACCCGTACCCTAAGCCGTACCCTAAGCCGTACCCTAAGCCTAACCCTAACCCTAGGCTACCCTTGACTGCTTCTGCCTCCAATAGATTTCCTAAGCACTAGTGTTTTAAGGAACAGCTTAAAAAGAGAATCCTAATGTGATTTCTTTATAATGGGTGTGTTCCTTATCTTATCCTAGTGTCTAAACTCTTCTCCATGGCTGGACCTCCAAATAATATTCCTTATGTGCTAAGGGGTATCTAGAGAATGGGATAGCTTTAATAACTACCCTAACACTAACGCGTACCCTAACCCTAACCCCTACCCTAACCCTAACATGTACCCTAATGCTAACCCGTACCCTAAACCGAGCCCTAACCCTAACACTAACCCTAACCCTAACCCTAACCCATACCATACGCCGTACCCGAAGCCCTCCCCGAACCCGTACCCTAAGCCGTACGCTAAGCCGTACCCTAAGCCTAACCCTAACCCTAGGCTACCCTTGACTGCTTCTGCCTCCAATAGATTTCCTAAGCACTAGTGTTTTAAGGAACAGCTTAAAAAGAGAATCCTAATGTGATTTCTTTATAATGGGTGTGTTCCTTATCTTATCCTAGTGTCTAAACTCTTCTCCATGGCTGGACCTCCAAATAATATTCCTTTACGTGCTAAGGGGTATCTAGAGTGTGGGATAGTTTTAATAACTACCCTAACACTAACGCGTACCCTAACCCTAACCCCTACCCTAACACTAACACGTACCCTAATCCTAACCAATACACTAAACCGAGCCCTAACCCTAACACTAACCCTAACCCTAACCCTAACCCATACCTTACGCCGTACCCGAAGCACTCCCCGAACCCGTACCCTAAGCCGTACGCTAAGCCGTACCCTAAGCCTAACCCTAACCCTAGGCTACCCTTGACTGCTTCTGCCTCCAATAGATTTCCTAAGCACTAGTGTTTTAAGGAACAGCTTAAAAAGAGAATCCTAATGTGATTTCTTTATAATGGGTGTGTTCCTTATCTTATCCTAGTGTCTAAACTCTTCTCCATGGCTGGACCTCCAAATAATATTCCTTATGTGCTAAGGGGTATCTAGAGAGTGGGATAGCTTTAATAACTACCCTAACACTAACGCGTACCCTAACCCTAACCCCTACCCTAACCCTAACATGTACCCTAATGCTAAACCGTACCCTAAACCGAGCCCTAACCCTAACACTAACCCTAACCCTAACCCTAACCCATACACTATGCCGTACCCGAAGCCCTCCCCGAACCCGTACCCTAAGCCGTACCCTAAGCCGTACTCTAAGCCTAACCCTAACCCTAGGCTACCCTTGACTGCTTCTGCCTCCAATAGATTTCCTAAGCACTAGTGTTTTAAGGAACAGCTTAAAAAGAGAATCCTAATGTGATTTCTTTATAATGGGTGTGTTCCTTATCTTATCCTAGTGTCTAAACTCTTCTCCATGGCTGGACCTCCAAATAATATTCCTTTACGTTCTAAGGGGTATCTAGAGAGTGGGTTAGGTTTAATAACTACCCTAACACTAACGCGTACCCTAACCCTAACACGTACCCTAATCCTAACCAATACCCTAAACCGAGCCCTAACCCTAACACTAACCCTAACCCTAACCCTAACCCATACCCTACGCCGTACCAGAAGCCCTCCCCGAACCCGTACCCGAAGCCGTACCCTAAGCCTAACCCTAAGCCGTACCCTAACCCAAGGCTACCCTTGAATGCTTCTGCCTGCAATAGATTTCCTAAGCACTAGTGTTTTAAGGAACAGCTTAAAAAGAGAATCCTAATGTGATTTCTTTATAATGGGTGTGTTCCTTATCTTATCAAAGTGTCTAAACTCTTCTGCATGGCTGGACCTCCAAATAATATTCCTTTACGTGCTAAGCGGTATCTAGGGAGTGGGATAGGTTTAATAACTACCCTAACACTAACGCGTACCCTAACCCTAACCCCTACCCTAACACTAACACGTACCCTAATCCTAACCAATACCCTAAACCGAGCCCTAACCCTAACACTAACCCTAACGTAACCCTAACCCATACCCTACGCCGTACCCGAAGCCCTCCCCGAACCCGTACCCTAAGCCGTACCCTAAGCCGTACTCTAAGCCTAACCCTAACCCTAGGCTACCCTTGACTGCTTCTGCCTCCAATAGATTTCCTAAGCACTAGTGTTTTAAGGAACAACTTAAAAAGAGAATCCTAATGTGATTTCTTTATAATGGGTGTGTTCCTTATCTTATCCTAGTGTCTAAACTCTTCTCCATGGCTGGACCTCCAAATAATATTCCTTTACGTGCTAAGGGGTATCTAGAGAGTGGGATAGCTTTAATAACTACCCTAACACTAACGCGTACCCTAACCCTAACCCCTAACCTAACCATAACACGTACGCTAATCCTAACCAATACCCTAAACCGAGCCCTAACCCTAACACTAACCCTAACCCTAACCCTAACCCATACCCTACGCCATACCCGAAGCCCTCCCCGAACCCGTACCCTAAGCCGTACCCTAAGCCTAACCCTAAGCCTAACCCTAACCCTAGGCTACCCTTGACTGCTTCTGCCTCCAATAGATTTCCTAAGCACTAGTGTTTTAAGGAACAGCTTAAAAAGAGAATCCTAATGTGATTTCTTTATAATGGGTGTGTTCCTTATCTTATCCTAGTGTCTAAACTCTTCTCCATGGCTGGACCTCCAAATAATATTCCTTTACGTGCTAAGGGGTATCTAGAGAGTGGGTTAGGTTTAATAACTACCCTAACACTAACGCGTACCCTAACCCTACCACGTACCCTAATCCTAACCAATACCCTAAACCGAGCCCTAACCCTAACACTAACCCTAACCCTAACCCTAACCCATACCCTACGCCGTACCCGAAGCCCTCCCCGAACCCGTACCCGAAGCCGTACCCTAAGCCTAACCCTAAGCCGTACCCTAACCCAAGGCTACCCTTGAATGCTTCTGCCTGCAATAGATTTCCTAAGCACTAGTGTTTTAAGGAACAGCTTAAAAAGAGAATCCTAATGTGATTTCTTTATAATGGGTGTGTTCCTTATCTTATCAAAGTGTCTAAACTCTTCTGCATGGCTGGACCTCCAAATAATACTCCTTTACGTGCTAAGCGGTATCTAGGGAGTGGGATAGGTTTAATAACTACCCTAACACTAACGCGTACCCTAACCCTAACCCCTACCCTAACCCTAACACGTACCCTAATCCTAACCCGTACCCCAAACCGAGCTCTAGCCCTAACACTAACCCTAACCCTAACCCTAACCCATACCCTACGCCGTACCCGAAGCCCTCCCCGAACCCGTACCCTAAGCCGTACCCTAAGCCGTACCCTAAGCCTAACCCTAACCCTAGGCTACCCTTGACTGCTTCTGCCTCCAATAGATTTCCTAAGCACTAGTGTTTTAAGGAACAGCTTAAAAAGAGAATCCTAATGTGATTTCTTTATAATGGGTGTGTTCCTTATCTTATCCTAGTGTCTAAACTCTTCTCCATGGCTGGACCTCCAAATAATATTCCTTTACGTGCTAAGGGGTATCTAGAGAGTGGGTTAGGTTTAATAACTACCCTAACACTAACGCGTACCCTAACCCTAACCCCTACCCTAACCCTAACACGTACCCTAATCCTAACCAATACCCTAAACCGAGCCCTAACCCTAACACTAACCCTAACCCTAACCCTAACCCATACCCTACGCCGTACCAGAAGCCCTCCCCGAACCCGTACCCTAAGCCGTACCCTAAGCCTAACCCTAAGCCTAACCCTAACCCTAGGCTACCCTTGAATGCTTCTGCCTCCAATAGATTTCCTAAGCACTAGTGTTTTAAGGAACATCTTAAAAAGAGAATCCTAATGTGATTTCTTTATAATGGGTGTGTTCCTTATCTTATCCTAGTGTCTAAACTCTTCTCCATGGCTGGACCTCCAAATAATATTCCTTTACGTGCTAAGGGGTATCTAGAGAGTGGGTTAGGTTTAATAACTACCCTAACACTAACGCGTAACCTAACCCTAACCCCTACCCTAACCCTAACACGTACCCTAATCCTAACCCGTACCCCAAACCGAGCCCTAAACCTAACACTAACCCTAACCCTAACCCTAACCCATACCCTACGCCGTACCCGAAGCCCTCCCCGAACCCGTACCCTAAGCCGTACCCTAAGCCGTACCCTAAGCCTAACCCTAACCCTAGGCTACCCTTGACTGCTTCTGCCTCCCATAGATTTCCTAAGCACTAGTGTTTTAAGGAACAGCTTAAAAAGAGAATCCTAATGTGATTTCTTTATAATGGGTGTGTTCCTTATCTTATCCTAGTGTCTAAACTCTTCTCCATGGCTGGACCTCCAAATAATATTCCTTTATGTGCTAAGGGGTATCTAGAGAGTGGGATAGCTTTAATAACTACCCTAACACTAACGCGTACCCTAACCCTAACCCCTACCCTAACCATAACACGTACCCTAATCCTAACCAATAACCTAAACCGAGCCCTAACCCTAACACTAACCCTAACCCTAACCCTAACCCATACCCTACGCCGTACCCGAAGCCCTCCCCGAACCCGTACCCTAAGCCGTACGCTAAGCCGTACCCTAAGGCTAACCCTAACCCTAGGCTACCCTTGACTGCTTCTGCCTCCAATAGATTTCCTAAGCACTAGTGTTTTAAGGAACAGCTTAAAAAGAGAATCCTAATGTGATTTCTTTATAGTGGGTGTGTTCCTTATCTTATCCTAGTGTCTAAACTCTTCTCCATGGCTGGACCCCCAAATAATATTCCTTTACGTGCTAAGGGGTATCTAGAGAGTGGGATAGGTTTAATAACTACCCTAACCCTAACGCGTACCCTAACCCTATCCCCTACCCTAACCCTAACACGTACCCTAATCCTAACCCGTACCCTAAACCGAGCCCTAACCCTAACCCTAACCCTAACCCTAACCCATACCCTACGCCGTACCCGAAGCCCTCCCCGAACCCGTACCCTAAGCCGTACCCTAAGCCGTACCCTAAGCCTAACCCTAACCCTAGGCTACCCTTGACTGCTTCTGGCTCCAATAGATTTCCTAAGCACTAGTGTTTTAAGGAACACCTTAAAAAGAGAATCCTAATGTGATTTCATTATAATGGGTGTGTTCCTTATCTTATCCTAGTGTCTAAACTCTTCTCCATGGCTGGACCTCCAAATAATATTCCTTTACGTGCTAAGGGGTATCTAGAGAGTGGGTTAGGTTTAATAACTACCCTAACACTAACGCGTACCCTAACCCTAACCCCTACCCTAACCCTAACACGTACCCTAATCCTAACCAATACACTAAACCGAGCCCTAACCCTAACACTAACCCTAACCCTAACCCTAACACATACCTTACGCCGTACCCGAAGCACTCCCCGAACCCGTACCCTAAGCCGTACGCTAAGCCGTACCCTAAGCCTAACCCTAACCCTAGGCTACCCTTGACTGCTTCTGCTTCCAATAGATTTCCTAAGCACTAGTGTTTTAAGGAACAGCTTAAAAAGAGAATCCTAATGTGATTTCTTTATAATGGGTGTGTTCCTTATCTTATCCTAGTGTCTAAACTCTTCTCCATGGCTGGACCTCCAAATAATATTCCTTATGTGCTAAGGGGTATCTAGAGAGTGGGATAGCTTTAATAACTACCCTAACACTAACGCGTACCCTAACCCTAACCCCTACCCTAACCCTAACATGTACCCTAATGCTAAACCGTACCCTAAACCGAGCCCTAACCCTAACACTAACCCTAACCCTAACCCTAACCCATACACTATGCCGTACCCGAAGCCCTCCCCGAACCCGTACCCTAAGCCGTACCCTAAGCCGTACTCTAAGCCTAACCCTAACCCTAGGCTACCCTTGACTGCTTCTGCCTCCAATAGATTTCCTAAGCACTAGTGTTTTAAGGAACAGCTTAAAAAGAGAATCCTAATGTGATTTCTTTATAATGGGTGTGTTCCTTATCTTATCCTAGTGTCTAAACTCTTCTCCATGGCTGGACCTCCAAATAATATTCCTTTACGTGCTAAGGGGTATCTAGAGAGTGGGTTAGGTTTAATAACTACCCTAACACTAACGCGTACCCTAACCCTAACACGTACCCTAATCCTAACCAATACCCTAAACCGAGCCCTAACCCTAACACTAACCCTAACCCTAACCCTAACCCATACCCTACGCCGTACCTGAAGCCCTCCCCGAACCCGTACCCGAAGCCGTACCCTAAGCCTAACCCTAAGCCGTACCCTAACCCAAGGCTACCCTTGAATGCTTCTGCCTGCAATAGATTTCCTAAGCACTAGTGTTTTAAGGAACAGCTTAAAAAGAGAATCCTAATGTGATTTCTTTATAATGGGTGTGTTCCTTATCTTATCAAAGTGTCTAAACTCTTCTGCATGGCTGGACCTCCAAATAATATTCCTTTACGTGCTAAGCGGTATCTAGGGAGTGGGATAGGTTTAATAACTACCCTAACACTAACGCGTACCCTAACCCTAACCCCTACCCTAACACTAACACGTACCCTAATCCTAACCAATACCCTAAACCGAGCCCTAACCCTAACACTAACCCTAACGTAACCCTAACCCATACCCTACGCCGTACCCGAAGCCCTCCCCGAACCCGTACCCTAAGCCGTACCCTAAGCCGTACCCTAACCCTAAGCTACCCTTGACTGCTTCTGCCTCCAATAGATTTCCTAAGCACTAGTGTTTTAAGGAACAGCTTAAAAAGAGAATCCTAATGTGATTTCTTTATAATGGGTGTGATCCTTATCTTATCCTAGTGTCTAAACTCTTCTCCATGGCTGGACCCCCAAATAATATTCCTTTACGTGCTAAGGTGTATCTAGAGAGTGGGATAGGTTTAATAACTACCCTAACCCTAACGCGTACCCTAACCCTAACCCCTACCCTAACCCTAACATGTACCCTAATGCTAACCCGTACCCTAAACCGAGCCCTAACCCTAACACTAACCCTAACCCTAACCCTAACCCATACACTACGCCGTACCCGAAGCCCTCCCCGAACCCGTACCCTAAGCCGTACCCTAAGCCGTACTCTAAGCCTAACCCTAACCCTAGGCTACCCTTGATTGCTTCTGCCTCCAATAGATTTCCTAAGCACTAGTGTTTTAAGGAACAACTTAAAAAGAGAATCCTAATGTGATTTCTTTATAATGGGTGTGTTCCTTATCTTATCCTAGTGTCTAAACTCTTCTCCATGGCTGGACCTCCAAATAATATTCCTTTACGTGCTAAGGGGTATCTAGAGAGTGGGATAGCTTTAATAACTACCCTAACACTAACGCGTACCCTAACCCTAACCCCTAACCTAACCATAACACGTACGCTAATCCTAAACAATACCCTAAACCGAGCCCTAACCCTAACACTAACCCTAACCCTAACCCTAACCCATACCCTACGCCATACCCGAAGCCCTCCCCGAACCCGTACCCTAAGCCGTACCCTAAGCCTATCCCTAAGCCTAACCCTAACCCTAGGCTACCCTTGAATGCTTCTGCCTCCAATAGATTTCCTAAGCACTAGTGTTTTAAGGAACAGCTTAAAAAGAGAATCCTAATGTGATTTCTTTATAATGGGTGTGTTCCTTATCTTATCCTAGTGTCTAAACTCTTCTCCATGGCTGGACCTCCAAATAATATTCCTTTACGTGCTAAGGGGTATCTAGAGAGTGGGTTAGGTTTAATAACTACCCTAACACTAACGCGTAACCTAACCCTAACCCCTACCCTAACCCTAACACGTACCCTAATCCTAACCCGTACCCCAAACCGAGCTCTAACCCTAACACTAACCCTAACCCTAACCCTAAACCATACCCTACGCCGTACCCGAAGCCCTCCCCGAACCCGTACCCTAAGCCGTACCCTAAGCCGTATCCTAAGCCTAACCCTAACCCTAGGCTACCCTTGACTGCTTCTGCCTCCAATAGATTTCCTAAGCACTAGTGTTTTAAGGAACAGCTTAAAAAGAGAATCCTAATGTGATTTCTTTATAATGGGTGTGTTCCTTATCTTATCCTAGTGTCTAAACTCTTCTCCATGGCTGGACCTCCAAATAATATTCCTTTACGTGCTAAGGGGTATCTAGAGAGTGGGTTAGGTTTAATAACTACCCTAACACTAACGCGTAACCTAACCCTAACCCCTACCCTAACCCTAACACGTACCCTAATCCTAACCCGTACCCCAAACCGAGCTCTAACCCTAACACTAACCCTAACCCTAACCCTAACCCATACCCTACGCCGTACCCGAAGCCCTCCCCGAACCCGTACCCTAAGCCGTACCCTAAGCCGTACCCTAAGCCTAACCCTAACCCTAGGCTACCCTTGACTGCTTCTGCCTCCAATAGATTTCCTAAGCACTAGTGTTTTAAGGAACAGCTTAAAAAGAGAATCCTAATGTGATTTCTTTATAATGGGTGTGTTCCTTATCTTATCCTAGTGTCTAAACTCTTCTCCATGGCTGGACCTCCAAATAATATTCCTTTACGTGCTAAGGGGTATCTAGAGAGTGGGTTAGGTTTAATAACTACCCTAACACTAACGCGTACCCTAACCCTAACCCCTACCCTAACCCTAACACGTACCCTAATCCTAACCAATACCCTAAACCGAGCCCTAACCCTAACACTAACCCTAACCCTAACCCTAACCCATACCCTACGCCGTACCCAAAGCCCTCCCCGAACCCGTACCCTAAGCCGTACGCTAAGCCGTACCCTAAGCCTAACCCTAACCCTAGGCTACCCTTGACTGCTTCTGCCTCCAATAGATTTCCTAAGCACTAGTGTTTTAAGGAACAGCTTAAAAAGAGAATCCTAATGTGATTTCTTTATAGTGGGTGTGTTCCTTATCTTATCCTAGTGTCTAAACTCTTCTCCATGGCTGGACCCCCAAATAATATTCCTTTACGTGCTAAGGGGTATCTAGAGAGTGGGATAGGTTTAATAACTACCCTAACCCTAACGCGTACCCTAACCCTATCCCCTACCCTAACCCTAACACGTACCCTAATCCTAACCCGTACCCCAAACCGAACCCGAACCCTAACACTAACCCTAACCCTAACCCTAACCCATACCCTACGCCGTACCCGAAGCCCTCCCCGAACCCGTACCCTAAGCCGTACCCTAAGCCTAACCCTAAGCCTAACCCTAACCCTAGGCTACCCTTGACTGCTTCTGCCTCCAATAGATTTCCTAAGCACTAGTGTTTTAAGGAACAGCTTAAAAAGAGAATCCTAATGTGATTTCTTTATAATGGGTGTGTTCCTTATCTTATCCTAGTGTCTAAACTCTTCTCCATGGCTGGACCCCCAAATAATATTCCTTTACATGCTAAGGGGTATCTAGAGAGTGGGATAGGTTTAATAACTACCCTAAACCTAACGCGTACCCTAACCCTATCCCCTACCCTAACCCTAACACGTACCCTAATCCTAACCCGTACCCTAAACCGAGCCCTAACCCTAACCCTAACCCTAACCCTAACCCATACCCTACGCCGTACCCGAAGCCCTCCCCGAACCCGTACCCTAAGCCGTACCCTAAGCCGTACCCTAAGCCTAACCCTAACCCTAGGCTACCCTTGACTGCTTCTGGCTCCAATAGATTTCCTAAGCACTAGTGTTTTAAGGAACACCTTAAAAAGAGAATCCTAATGTGATTTCATTATAATGGGTGTGTTCCTTATCTTATCCTAGTGTCTAAACTCTTCTCCATGGCTGGACCTCCAAATAATATTCCTTTACGTGCTAAGGGGTATCTAGAGAGTGGGTTAGGTTTAATAACTACCCTAACACTAACGCGTACCCTAACCCTAACCCCTACCCTAACCCTAACACGTACCCTAATCCTAACCAATACCCTAAACCGAGCCCTAACCCTAACACTAACCCTAACCCTAACCCTAACCCATACCCTACGCCGTACCAGAAGCCCTCCCCGAACCCGTACCCTAAGCCGTACCCTAAGCCTAACCCTAAGCCTAACCCTAACCCTAGGCTACCCTTGAATGCTTCTGGCTCCAATAGATTTCCTAAGCACTAGTGTTTTAAGGAACAGCTTAAAAAGAGAATCCTAATGTGATTTCTTTATAATGGGTGTGTTCCTTATCTTATCCTAGTGTCTAAACTCTTCTCCATGGCTGGACCCCCAAATAATATTCCTTTACGTGCTAAGGTGTATCTAGAGAGTGGGATAGGTTTAATAACTACCCTAACCCTAACGCGTACCCTAACCCTAACCCCTACCCTAACCCTAACATGTACCCTAATGCTAACCCGTACCCTAAACCGAGCCCTAACCCTAACACTAACCCTAACCCTAACCCTAACCCATACACTACGCCGTACCAGAAGCCCTCCCCGAACCCGTACCCTAAGCCGTACCCTAAGCCTAACCCTAAGCCTAACCCTAACCCTAGGCTACCCTTGAATGCTTCTACCTCCAATAGATTTCCTAAGCACTAGTGTTTTAAGGAACAGCTTAAAAAGAGAATCCTAATGTGATTTCTTTATAATGGGTGTGTTCCTTATCTTATCCTAGTGTCTAAACTCTTCTCCATGGCTGGACCTCCAAATAATATTCCTTTATGTGCTAAGGGGTATCTAGAGAGTGGGATAGCTTTAATAACTACCCTAACACTAACGCGTACCCTAACCCTAACCCCTACCCTAACCATAACACGTACCCTAATCCTAACCAATACCCTAAACCGAGCCCTAACCCTAACACTAACCCTAACCCTAACCCTAACCCATACCCTACGCCGTACCCGAAGCCCTCCCCGAACCCATACCCTACGCCGTACCCTAAGCCGTACCCTAAGCCTAACCCTAACCCTAGGCTTCCCTTGACTGCTTCTGCCTCCAATAGATTTCCTAAGCACTAGTGTTTTAAGGAACAGCTTAAAAAGAGAATCCTAATGTGATTTCTTTATAATGGGTGTGTTCCTTATCTTATCCTAGTGTCTAAACTCTTCTCCATGGCTGGACCTCCAAATAATATTCCTTATGTGCTACGGGGTATCTAGAGAGTGGGATAGCTTTAATAACTACCCTAACACTAACGCGTACCCTAACCCTAACCCCTACCCTAACCCTAACACGTACCCTAATCCTAACCAATACCCTAAACCGAGCCCTAACCCTAACACTAACCCTAACCCTAACCCTAACCCATACCCTACGACATACCCGAAGCCCTCCCCGAACCCGTACCCTAAGCCGTACCCTAAGCCGTACCCTAAGCCGTACCCTAACCCTAGGCTACCCTTGACTGCTTCTGCCTCCAATATATTTCCTAAGCACTAGTGTTTTAAGGAACAGCTTAAAAAGAGAATCCTATTGTGATTTCTTTATAATGGGTGTGTTCCTTATCTTATCCTAGTTTCTAAACTCTTCTCCATGGCTGGACCCCCAAATAATATTCCTTGACGTGCTAAGGTGTATCTAGAGAGTGGGATAGGTTTAATAACTACCCTAACCCTAAAGCGTACCCTAACCCTAACCCTTACCCTAACCCTAACATGTACCCTAATCCTAACACGTACCCTAAACGGAGCCCTAACCCTAACACTAACACTAACCCTAACCCATACCCTATGCCGTACCCGAAGCCCTCCCCGAACCCGTACCCTAAGCCTTACCCTAAGCCGTACCCTAAGCCTAACCCTAACCGTAGGCTACTCTTGACTGCTTCTGCCTCCAATAGATTTCCTAAGCACTAGTGTTTTAAGGAACAGCTTAAAAAGAGAATCCTAATGTGATTTCTTTATAATGGGTGTGTTCCTTATTTTATCAAAGTGTCTAAACTCTTCTACTTGGCTGGACCTCCAAATAATATTCCTTTACGTGCTAAGCGGTATCTAGGGAGTGGGATAGGTTTAATAACTACCCTAACACTAACGCGTACCCTAACCCTAACCCCTACCCTAACACTAACACGTACCCTAATCCTAACCAATACCCTAAACCGAGCCCTAACCCTAACACTAACCCTAACCCTAACCCTAACCCATACCCTACGCTGTACCCGAAGCCCTCCCCGAACCCGTACCCTAAGCCGTACCCTAAGCCGTACCCTAACCCTAGGCTACCCTTGACTGCTTCTGCCTCCAATAGATTTCCTAAGCACTAGTGTTTTAAGGAACAGCTTAAAAAGAGAATCCTAATGTGATTTCTTTATAATGGGTGTGTTCCTTATCTTATCCTAGTGTCTAAACTCTTCTCCATGGCTGGACCCCCAAATAATATTCCTTTACGTGCTAAGGTGTATCTAGAGAGTGGGATAGGTTTAATAACTACCCTAACCCTAACGCGTACCCTAACCCTAACCCCTACCCTAACCCTAACATGTACCCTAATGCTAACCCGTACCCTAAACCGAGCCCTAACCCTAACACTAACCCTAACCCTAACACTAACCCATACCCTACGCCGTACCCGAAGCCCTCCCCGAACCCGTACCCTAAGCCGTACGCTAAGCCGTACCCTAAGCCTAACCCTAACCCTAGGCTACCCTTGACTGCTTCTGCCTCCAATAGATTTCCTAAGCACTAGTGTTTTAAGGAACAGCTTAAAAAGAGAATCCTAATGTGATTTCTTTATAATGGGTGTGTTCCTTATCTTATCCTAGTGTCTAAACTCTTCTCCATGGCTGGAACTCCAAATAATATTCCTTTACGTGCTAAGGGGTATCTAGAGAGTGGGTTAGGTTTAATAACTACCCTAACACTAACGCGTAACCTAACCCTAACCCCTACCCTAACCCTAACACGTACCCTAATCCTAACCCGTACCCCAAACCGAGATCTAACCCTAACACTAACCCTAACCCTAACCCTAACCCATACCCTACGCCGTACCCGAAGCCCTCCCCGAACCCGTACCCTAAGCCGTACCCTAAGCCGTACCCTAAGCCTAACCCTAACCCTAGGCTACCCTTGACTGCTTCTGCCTCCAATAGATTTCCTAAGCACTAGTGTTTTAAGGAACAGCTTAAAAAGAGAATCCTAATGTGATTTCTCTATAATGGGTGTGTTCCTTATCTTATCCTAGTGTCTAAACTCTTCTCCATGGCTGGACCTCCAAATAATATTCCTTTACGTGCTAAGGGGTATCTAGAGAGTGGGTTAGGTTTAATAACTACCCTAACACTAACGCGTACCCTAACCCTAACCCCTACCCTAACCCTAACACGTACCCTAATCCTAACCAATACCCTAAACCGAGCCCTAACCCTAACACTAACCCTAACCCTAACCCTAACCCATACCCTACGCCGTACCAGAAGCCCTCCCCGAACCCGTACCCTAAGCCGTACCCTAAGCCTAACCCTAAGCCTAACCCTAACCCTAGGCTACCCCTGAATGCTTCTGCCTCCAATAGATTTCCTAAGCACTAGTGTTTTAAGGAACATCTTAAAAAGAGAATCCTAATGTGATTTCTTTATAATGGGTGTGTTCCTTATCTTATCCTAGTGTCTAAACTCTTCTCCATGGCTGGACCTCCAAATAATATTCCTTTACGTGCTAAGGGGTATCTAGAGAGTGGGTTAGGTTTAATAACTACCCTAACACTAACGCGTAACCTAACCCTAACCCCTACCCTAACCCTAACACGTACCCTAATCCTAACCCGTACCCCAAACCGAGCCCTAACCCTAACACTAACCCTAACCCTAACCCTAACCCATACCCTACGCCGTACCCGAAGCCCTCCCCGAACCCGTACCCTAAGCCGTACCCTAAGCCGTACCCTAAGCCTAACCCTAACCCTAGGCTACCCTTGACTGCTTCTGCCTCCCATAGATTTCCTAAGCTCTAGTGTTTTAAGGAACAGCTTAAAAAGAGAATCCTAATGTGATTTCTTTATAATGGGTGTGTTCCTTATCTTATCCTAGTGTCTAAACTCTTCTCCATGGCTGGACCTCCAAATAATATTCCTTTATGTGCTAAGGGGTATCTAGAGAGTGGGATAGCTTTAATAACTACCCTAACACTAACGCGTACCCTAACCCTAACCCCTACCCTAACCATAACACGTACCCTAATCCTAACCAATAACCTAAACCGAGACCTAACCCTAAC
The DNA here is from genome assembly GCF_965194825.1 of Balaenoptera physalus. Lineage (NCBI taxonomy): Eukaryota > Metazoa > Chordata > Mammalia > Artiodactyla > Balaenopteridae > Balaenoptera > Balaenoptera physalus. Next base: position 1,437,571 of record NW_028126440.1, on the reverse strand, counting down.
ACTAACCCTAACCCTAACCCTAACCCATAACCTACGCCGTACCCGAAGCCCTCCCCGAACCCGTACCCTAAGCCGTACGCTAAGCCGTACCCTAAGCCTAACCCTAACCCTAGGCTACCCTTGACTGCTTCTGCCTCCAATAGATTTCCTAAGCACTAGTGTTTTAAGGAACAGCTTAAAAAGAGAATCCTAATGTGATTTCTTTATAGTGGGTGTGTTCCTTATATTATCCTAGTGTCTAAACTCTTCTCCATGGCTGGACCCCCAAATAATATTCCTTTACGTGCTAAGGGGTATCTAGAGAGTGGGATAGGTTTAATAACTACCCTAACCCTAACGCGTACCCTAACCCTATCCCCTACCCTAACCCTAACACGTACCCTAATCCTAACCCGTACCCCAAACCGAACCCGAACCCTAACACTAACCCTAACCCTAACCCTAACCCATACCCTACGCCGTACCCGAAGCCCTCCCCGAACCCGTACCCTAAGCCGTACCCTAAGCCTAACCCTAAGCCTAACCCTAACCCTAGGCTACCCTTGACTGCTTCTGCCTCCAATAGATTTCCTAAGCACTAGTGTTTTAAGGAACAGCTTAAAAAGAGAATCCTAATGTGATTTCTTTATAATGGGTGTGTTCCTTATCTTATCCTAGTGTCTAAACTCTTCTCCATGGCTGGACCCCCAAATAATATTCCTTTACGTGCTAAGGTGTATCTAGAGAGTGGGATAGGTTTAATAACTACCCTAACCCTAACGCGTACCCTAACCCTAACCCCTACCCTAACCCTAACATGTACCCTAATGCTAACCCGTACCCTAAACCGAGCCCTAACCCTAACACTAACCCTAACCCTAACACTAACCCATACCCTACGCCGTACCCGAAGCCCTCCCCGAACCCGTACCCTAAGCCGTACGCTAAGCCGTACCCTAAGCCTAACCCTAACCCTAGGCTACCCTTGACTGCTTCTGCCTCCAATAGATTTCCTAAGCACTAGTGTTTTAAGGAACAGCTTAAAAAGAGAATCCTAATGTGATTTCTTTATAATGGGTGTGTTCCTTATCTTATCCTAGTGTCTAAACTCTTCTCCATGGCTGGAACTCCAAATAATATTCCTTTACGTGCTAAGGGGTATCTAGAGAGTGGGTTAGGTTTAATAACTACCCTAACACTAACGCGTAACCTAACCCTAACCCCTACCCTAACCCTAACACGTACCCTAATCCTAACCCGTACCCCAAACCGAGATCTAACCCTAACACTAACCCTAACCCTAACCCTAACCCATACCCTACGCCGTACCCGAAGCCCTCCCCGAACCCGTACCCTAAGCCGTACCCTAAGCCGTACCCTAAGCCTAACCCTAACCCTAGGCTACCCTTGACTGCTTCTGCCTCCAATAGATTTCCTAAGCACTAGTGTTTTAAGGAACAGCTTAAAAAGAGAATCCTAATGTGATTTCTCTATAATGGGTGTGTTCCTTATCTTATCCTAGTGTCTAAACTCTTCTCCATGGCTGGACCTCCAAATAATATTCCTTTACGTGCTAAGGGGTATCTAGAGAGTGGGTTAGGTTTAATAACTACCCTAACACTAACGCGTACCCTAACCCTAACCCCTACCCTAACCCTAACACGTACCCTAATCCTAACCAATACCCTAAACCGAGCCCTAACCCTAACACTAACCCTAACCCTAACCCTAACCCATACCCTACGCCGTACCAGAAGCCCTCCCCGAACCCGTACCCTAAGCCGTACCCTAAGCCTAACCCTAAGCCTAACCCTAACCCTAGGCTACCCCTGAATGCTTCTGCCTCCAATAGATTTCCTAAGCACTAGTGTTTTAAGGAACATCTTAAAAAGAGAATCCTAATGTGATTTCTTTATAATGGGTGTGTTCCTTATCTTATCCTAGTGTCTAAACTCTTCTACATGGCTGGACCTCCAAATAATATTCCTTTACGTGCTAAGGGGTATCTAGAGAGTGGGTTAGGTTTAATAACTACCCTAACACTAACGCGTAACCTAACCCTAACCCCTACCCTAACCCTAACACGTACCCTAATCCTAACCCGTACCCCAAACCGAGCCCTAACCCTAACACTAACCCTAACCCTAACCCTAACCCATACCCTACGCCGTACCCGAAGCCCTCCCCGAACCCGTACCCTAAGCCGTACCCTAAGCCGTACCCTAAGCCTAACCCTAACCCTAGGCTACCCTTGACTGCTTCTGCCTCCCATAGATTTCCTAAGCACTAGTGTTTTAAGGAACAGCTTAAAAAGAGAATCCTAATGTGATTTCTTTATAATGGGTGTGTTCCTTATCTTATCCTAGTGTCTAAACTCTTCTCCATGGCTGGACCTCCAAATAATATTCCTTTATGTGCTAAGGGGTATCTAGAGAGTGGGATAGCTTTAATAACTACCCTAACACTAACGCGTACCCTAACCCTAACCCCTACCCTAACCATAACACGTACCCTAATCCTAACCAATAACCTAAACCGAGACCTAACCCTAACACTAACCCTAACCCTAACCCTAACCCATAACCTACGCCGTACCCGAAGCCCTCCCCGAACCCGTACCCTAAGCCGTACGCTAAGCCGTACCCTAAGCCTAACCCTAACCCTAGGCTACCCTTGACTGCTTCTGCCTCCAATAGATTTCCTAAGCACTAGTGTTGTAAGGAACAGCTTAAAAAGAGAATCCTAATGTGATTTCTTTATAGTGGGTGTGTTCCTTATATTATCCTAGTGTCTAAACTCTTCTCCATGGCTGGACCCCCAAATAATATTCCTTTACGTGCTAAGGGGTATCTAGAGAGTGGGATAGGTTTAATAACTACCCTAACCCTAACGCGTACCCTAACCCTATCCCCTACCCTAACCCTAACACGTACCCTAATCCTAACCCGTACCCCAAACCGAACCCGAACCCTAACACTAACCCTAACCCTAACCCTAACCCATACCCTACGCCGTACCCGAAGCCCTCCCCGAACCCGTACCCTAAGCCGTACCCTAAGCCTAACCCTAAGCCTAACCCTAACCCTAGGCTACCCTTGACTGCTTCTGCCTCCAATAGATTTCCTAAGCACTAGTGTTTTAAGGAACAGCTTAAAAAGAGAATCCTAATGTGATTTCTCTATAATGGGTGTGTTCCTTATCTTATCCTAGTGTCTAAACTCTTCTCCATGGCTGGACCTCCAAATAATATTCCTTTACGTGCTAAGGGGTATCTAGAGAGTGGGTTAGGTTTAATAACTACCCTAACACTAACGCGTACCCTAACCGTAACCCCTACCCTAACCCTAACACGTACCCTAATCCTAACCAATACCCTAAACCGAGCCCTAACCCTAACACTAACCCTAACCCTAACCCTAACCCATACCCTACGCCGTACCAGAAGCCCTCCCCGAACCCGTACCCTAAGCCGTACCCTAAGCCTAACCCTAAGCCTAACCCTAACCCTAGGCTACCCTTGAATGCTTCTGCCTCCAATAGATTTCCTAAGCACTAGTGTTTTAAGGAACATCTTAAAAAGAGAATCCTAATGTGATTTCTTTATAATGGGTGTGTTCCTTATCTTATCCTAGTGTCTAAACTCTTCTCCATGGCTGGACCTCCAAATAATATTCCTTTACGTGCTAAGGGGTATCTAGAGAGTGGGTTAGGTTTAATAACTACCCTAACACTAACGCGTAACCTAACCCTAACCCCTACCCTAACCCTAACACGTACCCTAATCCTAACCCGTACCCCAAACCGAGCCCTAACCCTAACACTAACCCTAACCCTAACCCTAACCCATACCCTACGCCGTACCCGAAGCCCTCCCCGAACCCGTACCCTAAGCCGTACCCTAAGCCGTACCCTAAGCCTAACCCTAACCCTAGGCTACCCTTGACTGCTTCTGCCTCCCATAGATTTCCTAAGCACTAGTGTTTTAAGGAACAGCTTAAAAAGAGAATCCTAATGTGATTTCTTTATAATGGGTGTGTTCCTTATCTTATCCTAGTGTCTAAACTCTTCTCCATGGCTGGACCTCCAAATAATATTCCTTTATGTGCTAAGGGGTATCTAGAGAGTGGGATAGCTTTAATAACTACCCTAACACTAACGCGTACCCTAACCCTAACCCCTACCCTAACCATAACACGTACCCTAATCCTAACCAATAACCTAAACCGAGACCTAACCCTAACACTAACCCTAACCCTAACCCTAACCCATACCCTACGCCGTACCCGAAGCCCTCCCCGAACCCGTACCCTAAGCCGTACGCTAAGCCGTACCCTAAGCCTAACCCTAACCCTAGGCTACCCTTGACTGCTTCTGCCTCCAATAGATTTCCTAAGCACTAGTGTTTTAAGGAACAGCTTAAAAAGAGAATCCTAATGTGATTTCTTTATAGTGGGTGTGTTCCTTATCTTATCCTAGTGTCTAAACTCTTCTCCATGGCTGGACCCCCAAATAATATTCCTTTACGTGCTAAGGGGTATCTAGAGAGTGGGATAGGTTTAATAACTACCCTAACCCTAACGCGTACCCTAACCCTATCCCCTACCCTAACCCTAACACGTACCCTAATCCTAACCCGTACCCCAAACCGAACCCGAACCCTAACACTAACCCTAACCCTAACCCTAACCCATACCCTACGCCGTACCCGAAGCCCTCCCCGAACCCGTACCCTAAGCCGTACCCTAAGCCTAACCCTAAGCCTAACCCTAACCCTAGGCTACCCTTGACTGCTTCTGCCTCCAATAGATTTCCTAAGCACTAGTGTTTTAAGGAACAGCTTAAAAAGAGAATCCTAATGTGATTTCTTTATAATGGGTGTGTTCCTTATCTTATCCTAGTGTCTAAACTCTTCTCCATGGCTGGACCCCCAAATAATATTCCTTTACATGCTAAGGGGTATCTAGAGAGTGGGATAGGTTTAATAACTACCCTAAACCTAACGCGTACCCTAACCCTATCCCCTACCCTAACCCTAACACGTACCCTAATCCTAACCCGTACCCTAAACCGAGCCCTAACCCTAACCCTAACCCTAACCCTAACCCATACCCTACGCCGTACCCGAAGCCCTCCCCGAACCCGTACCCTAAGCCGTACCCTAAGCCGTACCCTAAGCCTAACCCTAACCCTAGGCTACCCTTGACTGCTTCTGGCTCCAATAGATTTCCTAAGCACTAGTGTTTTAAGGAACACCTTAAAAAGAGAATCCTAATGTGATTTCATTATAATGGGTGTGTTCCTTATCTTATCCTAGTGTCTAAACTCTTCTCCATGGCTGGACCTCCAAATAATATTCCTTTACGTGCTAAGGGGTATCTAGAGAGTGGGTTAGGTTTAATAACTACCCTAACACTAACGCGTACCCTAACCCTAACCCCTACCCTAACCCTAACACGTACCCTAATCCTAACCAATACCCTAAACCGAGCCCTAACCCTAACACTAACCCTAACCCTAACCCTAACCCATACCCTACGCCGTACCAGAAGCCCTCCCCGAACCCGTACCCTAAGCCGTACCCTAAGCCTAACCCTAAGCCTAACCCTAACCCTAGGCTACCCTTGAATGCTTCTACCTCCAATAGATTTCCTAAGCACTAGTGTTTTAAGGAACAGCTTAAAAAGAGAATCCTAATGTGATTTCTTTATAATGGGTGTGTTCCTTATCTTATCCTAGTGTCTAAACTCTTCTCCATGGCTGGACCTCCAAATAATATTCCTTTATGTGCTAAGGGGTATCTAGAGAGTGGGATAGCTTTAATAACTACCCTAACACTAACGCGTACCCTAACCCTAACCCCTACCCTAACCATAACACGTACCCTAATCCTAACCAATACCCTAAACCGAGCCCTAACCCTAACACTAACCCTAACCCTAACCCTAACCCATACCCTACGCCGTACCCGAAGCCCTCCCCGAACCCATACCCTACGCCGTACCCTAAGCCGTACCCTAAGCCTAACCCTAACCCTAGGCTTCCCTTGACTGCTTCTGCCTCCAATAGATTTCCTAAGCACTAGTGTTTTAAGGAACAGCTTAAAAAGAGAATCCTAATGTGATTTCTTTATAATGGGTGTGTTCCTTATCTTATCCTAGTGTCTAAACTCTTCTCCATGGCTGGACCCCCAAATAATATTCCTTTACGTGCTAAGGTGTATCTAGAGAGTGGGATAGGTTTAATAACTACCCTAACCCTAACGCGTACCCTAACCCTAACCCCTACCCTAACCCTAACATGTACCCTAATGCTAACCCGTACCCTAAACCGAGCCCTAACCCTAACACTAACCCTAACCCTAACCCTAACCCATACCCTACGCCGTACCCGAAGCCCTCCCCGAACCCGTACCCTAAGCCGTACGCTAAGCCGTACCCTAAGCCTAACCCTAACCCTAGGCTACCCTTGACTGCTTCTGCCTCCAATAGATTTCCTAAGCACTAGTGTTTTAAGGAACAGCTTAAAAAGAGAATCCTAATGTGATTTCTTTATAATGGGTGTGTTCCTTATCTTATCCTAGTGTCTAAACTCTTCTCCATGGCTGGACCTCCAAATAATATTCCTTTACGTGCTAAGGGGTATCTAGAGTGTGGGATAGTTTTAATAACTACCCTAACACTAACGCGTACCCTAACCCTAACCCCTACCCTAACACTAACACGTACCCTAATCCTAACCAATACACTAAACCGAGCCCTAACCCTAACACTAACCCTAACCCTAACCCTAACCCATACCTTACGCCGTACCCGAAGCACTCCCCGAACCCGTACCCTAAGCCGTACGCTAAGCCGTACCCTAAGCCTAACCCTAACCCTAGGCTACCCTTGACTGCTTCTGCCTCCAATAGATTTTCTAAGCACTAGTGTTTTAAGGAACAGCTTAAAAAGAGAATCCTAATGTGATTTCTTTATAATGGGTGTGTTCCTTATCTTATCCTAGTGTCTATACTCTTCTCCATGGCTGGACCTCCAAATAATATTCCTTATGTGCTAAGGGGTATCTAGAGAGTGGGATAGCTTTAATAACTACCCTAACACTAACGCGTACCCTAACCCTAACCCCTACCCTAACCCTAACATGTACCCTAATGCTAAACCGTACCCTAAACCGAGCCCTAACCCTAACACTAACCCTAACCCTAACCCTAACCCATACACTATGCCGTACCCGAAGCCCTCCCCGAACCCGTACCCTAAGCCGTACCCTAAGCCGTACTCTAAGCCTAACCCTAACCCTAGGCTACCCTTGACTGCTTCTGCCTCCAATAGATTTCCTAAGCACTAGTGTTTTAAGGAACAGCTTAAAAAGAGAATCCTAATGTGATTTCTTTATAATGGGTGTGTTCCTTATCTTATCCTAGTGTCTAAACTCTTCTCCATGGCTGGACCTCCAAATAATATTCCTTTACGTGCTAAGGGGTATCTAGAGAGTGGGTTAGGTTTAATAACTACCCTAACACTAACGCGTACCCTAACCCTAACCCCTACCCTAACCCTAACACGTACCCTAATGCTAACCAATACCCTAAACCGAGCCCTAACCCTAACACTAACCCTAACCCTAACCCTAACCCATACCCTACGCCGTACCAGAAGCCCTCCCCGAACCCGTACCCTAAGCCGTACCCTAAGCCTAACCCTAAGCCTAACCCTAACCCTAGGCTACCCTTGAATGCTTCTACCTCCAATAGATTTCCTAAGCACTAGTGTTTTAAGGAACAGCTTAAAAAGAGAATCCTAATGTGATTTCTTTATAATGGGTGTGTTCCTTATCTTATCCTAGTGTCTAAACTCTTCTCCATGGCTGGACCTCTAAATAATATTCCTTTATGTGCTAAGGGGTATCTAGAGAGTGGGATAGCTTTAATAACTACCCTAACACTAACGCGTACCCTAACCCTAACCCCTACCCTAACCATAACACGTACCCTAATCCTAACCAATACCCTAAACCGAGCCCTAACCCTAACACTAACCCTAACCCTAACCCTAACCCATACCCTACGCCGTACCTGAAGCCCTCCCCGAACCCATACCCTACGCCGTACCCTAAGCCGTACCCTAAGCCTAACCCTAACCCTAGGCTTCCCTTGACTGCTTCTGCCTCCAATAGATTTCCTAAGCACTAGTGTTTTAAGGAACAGCTTAAAAGGAGAATCCTAATGTGATTTCTTTATAATGGGTGTGTTCCTTATCTTATCCTAGTGTCTAAACTCTTCTCCATGGCTGGACCCCCAAATAATATTCCTTTACGTGCTAAGGTGTATCTAGAGAGTGGGATAGGTTTAATAACTACCCTAACCCTAACGCGTACCCTAACCCTAACCCCTACCCTAACCCTAACATGTACCCTAATGCTAACCCGTACCCTAAACCGAGCCCTAACCCTAACACTAACCCTAACCCTAACCCATACCCTACGCCGTACCCGAAGCCCTCCCCGAACCCGTACCCGAAGCCGTACGCTAAGCCGTACCCTAAGCCTAACCCTAACCCTAGGCTACCCTTGACTGCTTCTGCCTCCAATAGATTTCCTAAGCACTAGTGTTTTAAGGAACAGCTTAAAAAGAGAATCCTAATGTGATTTCTTTATAATGGGTGTGTTCCTTATCTTATCCTAGTGTCTAAACTCTTCTCCATGGCTGGACCTCCAAATAATATTCCTTTATGTGCTAAGGGGTATCTAGAGAGTGGGATAGCTTTAATAACTACCCTAACACTAACGCGTACCCTAACCCTAACCCCTACCCTAACCATAACACGTACCCTAATCCTAACCAATACCCTAAACCGAGCCCTAACCCTAACACTAACCCTAACCCTAACCCTAACCCATACCCTACGCCGTACCCGAAGCCCTCCCCGAACCCATACCCTACGCCGTACCCTAAGCCGTACCCTAAGCCTAACCCTAACCCTAGGCTTCCCTTGACTGCTTCTGCCTCCAATAGATTTCCTAAGCACTAGTGTTTTAAGGAACAGCTTAAAAAGAGAATCCTAATGTGATTTCTTTATAATGGGTGTGTTCCTTATCTTATCCTAGTGTCTAAACTCTTCTCCATGGCTGGACCCCCAAATAATATTCCTTTACGTGCTAAGGTGTATCTAGAGAGTGGGATAGGTTTAATAACTACCCTAACCCTAACGCGTACCCTAACCCTAACCCCTACCCTAACCCTAACATGTACCCTAATGCTAACCCGTACCCTAAACCGAGCCCTAACCCTAACACTAACCCTAACCCTAACCCTAACCCATACCCTACGCCGTACCCGAAGCCCTCCCCGAACCCGTACCCTAAGCCGTACGCTAAGCCGTACCCTAAGCCTAACCCTAACCCTAGGCTACCCTTGACTGCTTCTGCCTCCAATAGATTTCCTAAGCACTAGTGTTTTAAGGAACAGCTTAAAAAGAGAATCCTAATGTGATTTCTTTATAATGGGTGTGTTCCTTATCTTATCCTAGTGTCTAAACTCTTCTCCATGGCTGGACCTCCAAATAATATTCCTTTACGTGCTAAGGGGTATCTAGAGTGTGGGATAGTTTTAATAACTACCCTAACACTAACGCGTACCCTAACCCTAACCCCTACCCTAACACTAACACGTACCCTAATCCTAACCAATACACTAAACCGAGCCCTAACCCTAACACTAACCCTAACCCTAACCCTAACCCATACCTTACGCCGTACCCGAAGCACTCCCCGAACCCGTACCCTAAGCCGTACGCTAAGCCGTACCCTAAGCCTAACCCTAACCCTAGGCTACCCTTGACTGCTTCTGCCTCCAATAGATTTTCTAAGCACTAGTGTTTTAAGGAACAGCTTAAAAAGAGAATCCTAATGTGATTTCTTTATAATGGGTGTGTTCCTTATCTTATCCTAGTGTCTATACTCTTCTCCATGGCTGGACCTCCAAATAATATTCCTTATGTGCTAAGGGGTATCTAGAGAGTGGGATAGCTTTAATAACTACCCTAACACTAACGCGTACCCTAACCCTAACCCCTACCCTAACCCTAACATGTACCCTAATGCTAAACCGTACCCTAAACCGAGCCCTAACCCTAACACTAACCCTAACCCTAACCCTAACCCATACACTATGCCGTACCCGAAGCCCTCCCCGAACCCGTACCCTAAGCCGTACCCTAAGCCGTACTCTAAGCCTAACCCTAACCCTAGGCTACCCTTGACTGCTTCTGCCTCCAATAGATTTCCTAAGCACTAGTGTTTTAAGGAACAGCTTAAAAAGAGAATCCTAATGTGATTTCTTTATAATGGGTGTGTTCCTTATCTTATCCTAGTGTCTAAACTCTTCTCCATGGCTGGACCTCCAAATAATATTCCTTTACGTGCTAAGGGGTATCTAGAGAGTGGGTTAGGTTTAATAACTACCCTAACACTAACGCGTACCCTAACCCTAACCCCTACCCTAACCCTAACACGTACCCTAATGCTAACCAATACCCTAAACCGAGCCCTAACCCTAACACTAACCCTAACCCTAACCCTAACCCATACCCTACGCCGTACCAGAAGCCCTCCCCGAACCCGTACCCTAAGCCGTACCCTAAGCCTAACCCTAAGCCTAACCCTAACCCTAGGCTACCCTTGAATGCTTCTACCTCCAATAGATTTCCTAAGCACTAGTGTTTTAAGGAACAGCTTAAAAAGAGAATCCTAATGTGATTTCTTTATAATGGGTGTGTTCCTTATCTTATCCTAGTGTCTAAACTCTTCTCCATGGCTGGACCTCTAAATAATATTCCTTTATGTGCTAAGGGGTATCTAGAGAGTGGGATAGCTTTAATAACTACCCTAACACTAACGCGTACCCTAACCCTAACCCCTACCCTAACCATAACACGTACCCTAATCCTAACCAATACCCTAAACCGAGCCCTAACCCTAACACTAACCCTAACCCTAACCCTAACCCATACCCTACGCCGTACCTGAAGCCCTCCCCGAACCCATACCCTACGCCGTACCCTAAGCCGTACCCTAAGCCTAACCCTAACCCTAGGCTTCCCTTGACTGCTTCTGCCTCCAATAGATTTCCTAAGCACTAGTGTTTTAAGGAACAGCTTAAAAGGAGAATCCTAATGTGATTTCTTTATAATGGGTGTGTTCCTTATCTTATCCTAGTGTCTAAACTCTTCTCCATGGCTGGACCCCCAAATAATATTCCTTTACGTGCTAAGGTGTATCTAGAGAGTGGGATAGGTTTAATAACTACCCTAACCCTAACGCGTACCCTAACCCTAACCCCTACCCTAACCCTAACATGTACCCTAATGCTAACCCGTACCCTAAACCGAGCCCTAACCCTAACACTAACCCTAACCCTAACCCATACCCTACGCCGTACCCGAAGCCCTCCCCGAACCCGTACCCGAAGCCGTACGCTAAGCCGTACCCTAAGCCTAACCCTAACCCTAGGCTACCCTTGACTGCTTCTGCCTCCAATAGATTTCCTAAGCACTAGTGTTTTAAGGAACAGCTTAAAAAGAGAATCCTAATGTGATTTCTTTATAATGGGTGTGTTCCTTATCTTATCCTAGTGTCTAAACTCTTCTCCATGGCTGGACCTCCAAATAATATTCCTTTACGTGCTAAGGGGTATCTAGAGTGTGGGATAGTTTTAATAACTACCCTAACACTAACGCGTACCCTAACCCTAACCCCTACCCTAACACTAACACGTACCCTAATCCTAACCAATACACTAAACCGAGCCCTAACCCTAACACTAACCCTAACCCTAACCCTAACCCATACCTTACGCCGTACCCGAAGCACTCCCCGAACCCGTACCCTAAGCCGTACGCTAAGCCGTACCCTAAGCCTAACCCTAACCCTAGGCTACCCTTGACTGCTTCTGCCTCCAATAGATTTTCTAAGCACTAGTGTTTTAAGGAACAGCTTAAAAAGAGAATCCTAATGTGATTTCTTTATAATGGGTATGTTCCTTATCTTATCCTAGTGTCTAAACTCTTCTCCATGGCTGGACCTCCAAATAATATTCCTTATGTGCTAAGGGGTATCTAGAGAGTGGGATAGCTTTAATAACTACCCTAACACTAACGCGTACCCTAACCCTAACCCCTACCCTAACCCTAACATGTACCCTAATGCTAAACCGTACCCTAAACCGAGCCCTAACCCTAACACTAACCCTAACCCTAACCCTAACCCATACACTATGCCGTACCCGAAGCCCTCCCCGAACCCGTACCCTAAGCCGTACCCTAAGCCGTACTCTAAGCCTAACCCTAACCCTAGGCTACCCTTGACTGCTTCTGCCTCCAATAGATTTCCTAAGCACTAGTGTTTTAAGGAACAGCTTAAAAAGAGAATCCTAATGTGATTTCTTTATAATGGGTGTGTTCCTTATCTTATCCTAGTGTCTAAACTCTTCTCCATGGCTGGACCTCCAAATAATATTCCTTTACGTGCTAAGGGGTATCTAGAGAGTGGGTTAGGTTTAATAACTACCCTAACACTAACGCGTACCCTAACCCTAACCCCTACCCTAACCCTAACACGTACCCTAATGCTAACCAATACCCTAAACCGAGCCCTAACCCTAACACTAACCCTAACCCTAACCCTAACCCATACCCTACGCCGTACCAGAAGCCCTCCCCGAACCCGTACCCTAAGCCGTACCCTAAGCCTAACCCTAAGCCTAACCCTAACCCTAGGCTACCCTTGAATGCTTCTACCTCCAATAGATTTCCTAAGCACTAGTGTTTTAAGGAACAGCTTAAAAAGAGAATCCTAATGTGATTTCTTTATAATGGGTGTGTTCCTTATCTTATCCTAGTGTCTAAACTCTTCTCCATGGCTGGACCTCCAAATAATATTCCTTTATGTGCTAAGGGGTATCTAGAGAGTGGGATAGCTTTAATAACTACCCTAACACTAACGCGTACCCTAACCCTAACCCCTACCCTAACCATAACACGTACCCTAATCCTAACCAATACCCTAAACCGAGCCCTAACCCTAACACTAACCCTAACCCTAACCCTAACCCATACCCTACGCCGTACCTGAAGCCCTCCCCGAACCCATACCCTACGCCGTACCCTAAGCCGTACCCTAAGCCTAACCCTAACCCTAGGCTTCCCTTGACTGCTTCTGCCTCCAATAGATTTCCTAAGCACTAGTGTTTTAAGGAACAGCTTAAAAGGAGAATCCTAATGTGATTTCTTTATAATGGGTGTGTTCCTTATCTTATCCTAGTGTCTAAACTCTTCTCCATGGCTGGACCCTCAAATAATATTCCTTTACGTGCTAAGGTGTATCTAGAGAGTGGGATAGGTTTAATAACTACCCTAACCCTAACGCGTACCCTAACCCTAACCCCTACCCTAACCCTAACATGTACCCTAATGCTAACCCGTACCCTAAACCGAGCCCTAACCCTAACACTAACCCTAACCCTAACCCTAACCCATACCCTACGCCGTACCCGAAGCCCTCCCCGAACCCGTACCCGAAGCCGTACGCTAAGCCGTACCCTAAGCCTAACCCTAACCCTAGGCTACCCTTGACTGCTTCTGCCTCCAATAGATTTCCTAAGCACTAGTGTTTTAAGGAACAGCTTAAAAAGAGAATCCTAATGTGATTTCTTTATAATGGGTGTGTTCCTTATCTTATCCTAGTGTCTAAACTCTTCTCCATGGCTGGACCTCCAAATAATATTCCTTTACGTGCTAAGGGGTATCTAGAGTGTGGGATAGTTTTAATAACTACCCTAACACTAACGCGTACCCTAACCCTAACCCCTACCCTAACACTAACACGTACCCTAATCCTAACCAATACACTAAACCGAGCCCTAACCCTAACACTAACCCTAACCCTAACCCTAACCCATACCTTACGCCGTACCCGAAGCACTCCCCGAACCCGTACCCTAAGCCGTACGCTAAGCCGTACCCTAAGCCTAACCCTAACCCTAGGCTACCCTTGACTGCTTCTGCCTCCAATAGATTTCCTAAGCACTAGTGTTTTATGGAACAGCTTAAAAAGAGAATCCTAATGTGATTTCTTTATAATGGGTGTGTTCCTTATCTTATCCTAGTGTCTAAACTCTTCTCCATGGCTGGACCTCCAAATAATATTCCTTATGTGCTAAGGGGTATCTAGAGAGTGGGATAGCTTTAATAACTACCCTAACACTAACGCGTACCCTAACCCTAACCCCTACCCTAACCCTAACATGTACCCTAATGCTAAACCGTACCCTAAACCGAGCCCTAACCCTAACACTAACCCTAACCCTAACCCTAACCCATACACTATGCCGTACCCGAAGCCCTCCCCGAACCCGTACCCTAAGCCGTACCCTAAGGCGTACTCTAAGCCTAACCCTAACCCTAGGCTACCCTTGACTGCTTCTGCCTCCAATAGATTTCCTAAGCACTAGTGTTTTAAGGAACAGCTTAAAAAGAGAATCCTAATGTGATTTCTTTATAATGGGTGTGTTCCTTATCTTATCCTAGTGTCTAAACTCTTCTCCATGGCTGGACCTCCAAATAATATTCCTTTACGTGCTAAGGGGTATCTAGAGAGTGGGTTAGGTTTAAAAACTACCCTAACACTAACGCGTACCCTAACCCTAACACGTACCCTAATCCTAACCAATACCCTAAACCGAGCCCTAACCCTAACACTAACCCTAACCCTAACCCTAACCCATACCCTACGCCGTACCAGAAGCCCTCCCCGAACCCGTACCCGAAGCCGTACCCTAAGCCGTACCCTAAGCCGTACCCTAACCCAAGGCTACCCTTGAATGCTTCTGCCTGCAATAGATTTCCTAAGCACTAGTGTTTTAAGGAACAGCTTAAAAAGAGAATCCTAATGTGATTTCTTTATAATGGGTGTGTTCCTTATCTTATCAAAGTGTCTAAACTCTTCTGCATGGCTGGACCTCCAAATAATATTCCTTTACGTGCTAAGCGGTATCTAGGGAGTGGGATAGGTTTAATAACTACCCTAACACTAACGCGTACCCTAACCCTAACCCCTACCCTAACACTAACACGTACCCTAATCCTAACCAATACCCTAAACCGAGCCCTAACCCTAACACTAACCCTAACGTAACCCTAACCCATACCCTACGCCGTACCCGAAGCCCTCCCCGAACCCGTACCCTAAGCCGTACCCTAAGCCGTACCCTAACCCTAGGCTACCCTTGACTGCTTCTGCCTCCAATAGATTTCCTAAGCACTAGTGTTTTAAGGAACAGCTTAAAAAGAGAATCCTAATGTGATTTCTTTATAGTGGGTGTGTTCCTTATCTTATCCTAGTGTCTAAACTCTTCTCCATGGCTGGACCCCCAAATAATATTCCTTTACGTGCTAAGGGGTATCTAGAGAGTGGGATAGGTTTAATAACTACCCTAACCCTAACGCGTACCCTAACCCTATCCCCTACCCTAACCCTAACACGTACCCTAATCCTAACCCGTACCCCAAACCGAACCCGAACCCTAACACTAACCCTAACCCTAACCCTAACCCATACCCTACGCCGTACCCGAAGCCCTCCCCGAACCCGTACCCTAAGCCGTACCCTAAGCCTAACCCTAAGCCTAACCCTAACCCTAGGCTACCCTTGACTGCTTCTGCCTCCAATAGATTTCCTAAGCACTAGTGTTTTAAGGAACAGCTTAAAAAGAGAATCCTAATGTGATTTCTTTATAATGGGTGTGTTCCTTATCTTATCCTAGTGTCTAAACTCTTCTCCATGGCTGGACCCCCAAATAATATTCCTTTACATGCTAAGGGGTATCTAGAGAGTGGGATAGGTTTAATAACTACCCTAAACCTAACGCGTACCCTAACCCTATCCCCTACCCTAACCCTAACACGTACCCTAATCCTAACCCGTACCCTAAACCGAGCCCTAACCCTAACCCTAACCCTAACCCTAACCCATACCCTACGCCGTACCCGAAGCCCTCCCCGAACCCGTACCCTAAGCCGTACCCTAAGCCGTACCCTAAGCCTAACCCTAACCCTAGGCTACCCTTGACTGCTTCTGGCTCCAATAGATTTCCTAAGCACTAGTGTTTTAAGGAACACCTTAAAAAGAGAATCCTAATGTGATTTCATTATAATGGGTGTGTTCCTTATCTTATCCTAGTGTCTAAACTCTTCTCCATGGCTGGACCTCCAAATAATATTCCTTTACGTGCTAAGGGGTATCTAGAGAGTGGGTTAGGTTTAATAACTACCCTAACACTAACGCGTACCCTAACCCTAACCCCTACCCTAACCCTAACACGTACCCTAATCCTAACCAATACCCTAAACGAGCCCTAACCCTAACACTAACCCTAACCCTAACCCTAACCCATACCCTACGCCGTACCAGAAGCCCTCCCCGAACCCGTACCCTAAGCCGTACCCTAAGCCTAACCCTAAGCCTAACCCTAACCCTAGGCTACCCTTGAATGCTTCTACCTCCAATAGATTTCCTAAGCACTAGTGTTTTAAGGAACAGCTTAAAAAGAGAATCCTAATGTGATTTCTTTATAATGGGTGTGTTCCTTATCTTATCCTAGTGTCTAAACTCTTCTCCATGGCTGGACCTCCAAATAATATTCCTTTATGTGCTAAGGGGTATCTAGAGAGTGGGATAGCTTTAATAACTACCCTAACACTAACGCGTACCCTAACCCTAACCCCTACCCTAACCATAACACGTACCCTAATCCTAACCAATACCCTAAACCGAGCCCTAACCCTAACACTAACCCTAACCCTAACCCTAACCCATACCCTACGCCGTACCCGAAGCCCTCCCCGAACCCATACCCTACGCCGTACCCTAAGCCGTACCCTAAGCCTAACCCTAACCCTAGGCTTCCCTTGACTGCTTCTGCCTCCAATAGATTTCCTAAGCACTAGTGTTTTAAGGAACAGCTTAAAAAGAGAATCCTAATGTGATTTCTTTATAATGGGTGTGTTCCTTATCTTATCCTAGTGTCTAAACTCTTCTCCATGGCTGGACCTCCAAATAATATTCCTTATGTGCTACGGGGTATCTAGGGAGTGGGATAGGTTTAATAACTACCCTAACACTAACGCGTACCCTAACCCTAACCCCTACCCTAACCCTAACACGTACCCTAATCCTAACCAATACCCTAAACCGAGCCCTAACCCTAACACTAACTCTAACGTAACCCTAACCCATACCCTACGCCGTACCCGAAGCCCTCCCCGAACCCGTACCCTAAGCCGTACCCTAAGCCGTACCCTAACCCTAGGCTACCCTTGACTGCTTCTGGCTCCAATAGATTTCCTAAGCACTAGTGTTTTAAGGAACAGCTTAAAAAGAGAATCCTAATGTGATTTCTTTATAATGGGTGTGTTCCTTATCTTATCCTAGTGTCTAAACTCTTCTCCATGGCTGGACCCCCAAATAATATTCCTTTACGTGCTAAGGTGTATCTAGAGAGTGGGATAGGTTTAATAACTACCCTAACCCTAACGCGTACCCTAACCCTAACCCCTACCCTAACCCTAACATGTACCCTAATGCTAACCCGTACCCTAAACCGAGCCCTAACCCTAACACTAACCCTAACCCTAACCCTAACCCATACACTACGCCGTACCAGAAGCCCTCCCCGAACCCGTACCCTAAGCCGTACCCTAAGCCTAACCCTAAGCCTAACCCTAACCCTAGGCTACCCTTGAATGCTTCTACCTCCAATAGATTTCCTAAGCACTAGTGTTTTAAGGAACAGCTTAAAAAGAGAATCCTAATGTGATTTCTTTATAATGGGTGTGTTCCTTATCTTATCCTAGTGTCTAAACTCTTCTCCATGGCTGGACCTCCAGATAATATTCCTTTATGTGCTAAGGGGTATCTAGAGAGTGGGATAGCTTTAATAACTACCCTAACACTAACGCGTACCCTAACCCTAACCCCTACCCTAACCATAACACGTACCCTAATCCTAACCAATACCCTAAACCGAGCCCTAACCCTAACACTAACCCTAACCCTAACCCTAACCCATACCCTACGCCGTACCCGAAGCCCTCCCCGAACCCATACCCTACGCCGTACGCTAAGCCGTACCCTAAGCCTAACCCTAACCCTAGGCTTCCCTTGACTGCTTCTGCCTCCAATAGATTTCCTAAGCACTAGTGTTTTAAGGAACAGCTTAAAAAGAGAATCCTAATGTGATTTCTTTATAATGGGTGTGTTCCTTATCTTATCCTAGTGTCTAAACTCTTCTCCATGGCTGGACCTCCAAATAATATTCCTTATGTGCTACGGGGTATCTAGAGAGTGGGATAGCTTTAATACCTACCCTAACACTAACGCGTACCCTAACCCTAACCCCTACCCTAACCCTAACACGTACCCTAATCCTAACCAATACCCTAAACCGAGCCCTAACCCTAACACTAACCCTAACCCTAACCCATACCCTACGACATACCCGAAGCCCTCCCCGAACCCGTACCCTAAGCCGTACCCTAAGCCGTACCCTAAGCCGTACCCTAACCCTAGGCTACCCTTGACTGCTTCTGCCTCCAATATATTTCCTAAGCACTAGTGTTTTAAGGAACAGCTTAAAAAGAGAATCCTATTGTGATTTCTTTATAATGGGTGTGTTCCTTATCTTATCCTAGTTTCTAAACTCTTCTCCATGGCTGGACCCCCAAATAATATTCCTTGACGTGCTAAGGTGTATCTAGAGAGTGGGATAGGTTTAATAACTACCCTAACCCTAAAGCGTACCCTAACCCTAACCCCTACCCTAACCCTAACATGTACCCTAATCCTAACACGTACCCTAAACGGAGCCCTAACCCTAACACTAACCCTAACCCTAACCCATACCCTATGCCGTACCCGAAGCCCTCCCCGAACCCGTACCCTAAGCCTTACCCTAAGCCGTACCCTAAGCCTAACCCTAACCGTAGGCTACTCTTGACTGCTTCTGCCTCCAATAGATTTCCTAAGCACTAGTGTTTTAAGGAACAGCTTAAAAAGAGAATCCTAATGTGATTTCTTTATAATGGGTGTGTTCCTTATCTTATCAAAGTGTCTAAACTCTTCTACTTGGCTGGACCTCCAAATAATATTCCTTTACGTGCTAAGCGGTATCTAGGGAGTGGGATAGGTTTAATAACTACCCTAACACTAACGCGTACCCTAACCCTAACCCCTACCCTAACACTAACACGTACCCTAATCCTAACCAATACCCTAAACCGAGCCCTAACCCTAACACTAACCCTAACCCTAACCCTAACCCATACCCTACGCCGTACCCGAAGCCCTCCCCGAACCCGTACCCTAAGCCGTACCCTAAGCCGTACCCTAACCCTAGGCTACCCTTGACTGCTTCTGCCTCCAATAGATTTCCTAAGCACTAGTGTTTTAAGGAACAGCTTAAAAAGAGAATCCTAATGTGATTTCTTTATAATGGGTGTGTTCCTTATCTTATCCTAGTGTCTAAACTCTTCTCCATGGCTGGACCCCCAAATAATATTCCTTTACGTGCTAAGGTGTATCTAGAGAGTGGGATAGGTTTAATAACTACCCTAACCCTAACGCGTACCCTAACCCTAACCCCTACCCTAACCCTAACATGTACCCTAATGCTAACCCGTACCCTAAACCGAGCCCTAACCCTAACACTAACCCTAACCCTAACACTAACCCATACCCTACGCCGTACCCGAAGCCCTCCCCGAACCCGTACCCTAAGCCGTACGCTAAGCCGTACCCTAAGCCTAACCCTAACCCTAGGCTACCCTTGACTGCTTCTGCCTCCAATAGATTTCCTAAGCACTAGTGTTTTAAGGAACAGCTTAAAAAGAGAATCCTAATGTGATTTCTTTATAATGGGTGTGTTCCTTATCTTATCCTAGTGTCTAAACTCTTCTCCATGGCTGGACCTCCAAATAATATTCCTTTACGTGCTAAGGGGTATCTAGAGAGTGGGTTAGGTTTAATAACTACCCTAACACTAACGCGTAACCTAACCCTAACCCCTACCCTAACCCTAACACGTACCCTAATCCTAACCCGTACCCCAAACCGAGATCTAACCCTAACACTAACCCTAACCCTAACCCTAACCCATACCCTACGCCGTACCCGAAGCCCTCCCCGAACCCGTACCCTAAGCCGTACCCTAAGCCGTACCCTAAGCCTAACCCTAACCCTAGGCTACCCTTGACTGCTTCTGCCTCCAATAGATTTCCTAAGCACTAGTGTTTTAAGGAACAGCTTAAAAAGAGAATCCTAATGTGATTTCTCTATAATGGGTGTGTTCCTTATCTTATCCTAGTGTCTAAACTCTTCTCCATGGCTGGACCTCCAAATAATATTCCTTTACGTGCTAAGGGGTATCTAGAGAGTGGGTTAGGTTTAATAACTACCCTAACACTAACGCGTACCCTAACCCTAACCCCTACCCTAACCCTAACACGTACCCTAATCCTAACCAATACCCTAAACCGAGCCCTAACCCTAACACTAACCCTAACCCTAACCCTAACCCATACCCTACGCCGTACCAGAAGCCCTCCCCGAACCCGTACCCTAAGCCGTACCCTAAGCCTAACCCTAAGCCTAACCCTAACCCTAGGCTACCCTTGAATGCTTCTGCCTCCAATAGATTTCCTAAGCACTAGTGTTTTAAGGAACATCTTAAAAAGAGAATCCTAATGTGATTTCTTTATAATGGGTGTGTTCCTTATCTTATCCTAGTGTCTAAACTCTTCTCCATGGCTGGACCTCCAAATAATATTCCTTTACGTGCTAAGGGGTATCTAGAGAGTGGGTTAGGTTTAATAACTACCCTAACACTAACGCGTAACCTAACCCTAACCCCTACCCTAACCCTAACACGTACCCTAATCCTAACCCGTACCCCAAACCGAGCCCTAACCCTAACACTAACCCTAACCCTAACCCTAACCCATACCCTACGCCGTACCCGAAGCCCTCCCCGAACCCGTACCCTAAGCCGTACCCTAAGCAGTACCCTAAGCCTAACCCTAACCCTAGGCTACCCTTGACTGCTTCTGCCTCCCATAGATTTCCTAAGCACTAGTGTTTTAAGGAACAGCTTAAAAAGAGAATCCTAATGTGATTTCTTTATAATGGGTGTGTTCCTTATCTTATCCTAGTGTCTAAACTCTTCTCCATGGCTGGACCTCCAAATAATATTCCTTTATGTGCTAAGGGGTATCTAGAGAGTGGGATAGCTTTAATAACTACCCTAACACTAACGCGTACCCTAACCCTAACCCCTACCCTAACCATAACACGTACCCTAATCCTAACCAATAACCTAAACCGAGACCTAACCCTAACACTAACCCTAACCCTAACCCTAACCCATAACCTACGCCGTACCCGAAGCCCTCCCCGAACCCGTACCCTAAGCCGTACGCTAAGCCGTACCCTAAGCCTAACCCTAACCCTAGGCTACCCTTGACTGCTTCTGCCTCCAATAGATTTCCTAAGCACTAGTGTTTTAAGGAACAGCTTAAAAAGAGAATCCTAATGTGATTTCTTTATAGTGGGTGTGTTCCTTATCTTATCCTAGTGTCTAAACTCTTCTCCATGGCTGGACCCCCAAATAATATTCCTTTACGTGCTAAGGGGTATCTAGAGAGTGGGATAGGTTTAATAACTACCCTAACCCTAACGCGTACCCTAACCCTATCCCCTACCCTAACCCTAACACGTACCCTAATCCTAACCCGTACCCCAAACCGAACCCGAACCCTAACACTAACCCTAACCCTAACCCTAACCCATACCCTACGCCGTACCCGAAGCCCTCCCCGAACCCGTACCCTAAGCCGTACCCTAAGCCTAACCCTAAGCCTAACCCTAACCCTAGGCTACCCTTGACTGCTTCTGCCTCCAATAGATTTCCTAAGCACTAGTGTTTTAAGGAACAGCTTAAAAAGAGAATCCTAATGTGATTTCTCTATAATGGGTGTGTTCCTTATCTTATCCTAGTGTCTAAACTCTTCTCCATGGCTGGACCTCCAAATAATATTCCTTTACGTGCTAAGGGGTATCTAGAGAGTGGGTTAGGTTTAATAACTACCCTAACACTAACGCGTACCCTAACCCTAACCCCTACCCTAACCCTAACACGTACCCTAATCCTAACCAATACCCTAAACCGAGCCCTAACCCTAACACTAACCCTAACCCTAACCCTAACCCATACCCTACGCCGTACCAGAAGCCCTCCCCGAACCCGTACCCTAAGCCGTACCCTAAGCCTAACCCTAAGCCTAACCCTAACCCTAGGCTACCCTTGAATGCTTCTGCCTCCAATAGATTTCCTAAGCACTAGTGTTTTAAGGAACATCTTAAAAAGAGAATCCTAATGTGATTTCTTTATAATGGGTGTGTTCCTTATCTTATCCTAGTGTCTAAACTCTTCTCCATGGCTGGACCTCCAAATAATATTCCTTTACGTGCTAAGGGGTATCTAGAGAGTGGGTTAGGTTTAATAACTACCCTAACACTAACGCGTAACCTAACCCTAACCCCTACCCTAACCCTAACACGTACCCTAATCCTAACCCGTACCCCAAACCGAGCCCTAACCCTAACACTAACCCTAACCCTAACCCTAACCCATACCCTACGCCGTACCCGAAGCCCTCCCCGAACCCGTACCCTAAGCCGTACCCTAAGCCGTACCCTAAGCCTAACCCTAACCCTAGGCTACCCTTGACTGCTTCTGCCTCCCATAGATTTCCTAAGCACTAGTGTTTTAAGGAACAGCTTAAAAAGAGAATCCTAATGTGATTTCTTTATAATGGGTGTGTTCCTTATCTTATCCTAGTGTCTAAACTCTTCTCCATGGCTGGACCTCCAAATAATATTCCTTTATGTGCTAAGGGGTATCTAGAGAGTGGGATAGCTTTAATAACTACCCTAACACTAACGCGTACCCTAACCCTAACCCCTACCCTAACCATAACACGTACCCTAATCCTAACCAATAACCTAAACCGAGACCTAACCCTAACACTAACCCTAACCCTAACCCTAACCCATAACCTACGCCGTACACGAAGCCCTCCCCGAACCCGTACCCTAAGCCGTACGCTAAGCCGTACCCTAAGCCTAACCCTAACCCTAGGCTACCCTTGACTGCTTCTGCCTCCAATAGATTTCCTAAGCACTAGTGTTTTAAGGAACAGCTTAAAAAGAGAATCCTAATGTGATTTCTTTATAGTGGGTGTGTTCCTTATCTTATCCTAGTGTCTAAACTCTTCTCCATGGCTGGACCCCCAAATAATATTCCTTTACGTGCTAAGGGGTATCTAGAGAGTGGGATAGGTTTAATAACTACCCTAACCCTAACGCGTACCCTAACCCTATCCCCTACCCTAACCCTAACACGTACCCTAATCCTAACCCGTACCCCAAACCGAACCCGAACCCTAACACTAACCCTAACCCTAACCCTAACCCATACCCTACGCCGTACCCGAAGCCCTCCCCGAACCCGTACCCTAAGCCGTACCCTAAGCCTAACCCTAAGCCTAACCCTAACCCTAGGCTACCCTTGACTGCTTCTGCCTCCAATAGATTTCCTAAGCACTAGTGTTTTAAGGAACAGCTTAAAAAGAGAATCCTAATGTGATTTCTTTATAATGGGTGTGTTCCTTATCTTATCCTAGTGTCTAAACTCTTCTCCATGGCTGGACCCCCAAATAATATTCCTTTACATGCTAAGGGGTATCTAGAGAGTGGGATAGGTTTAATAACTACCCTAAACCTAACGCGTACCCTAACCCTATCCCCTACCCTAACCCTAACACGTACCCTAATCCTAACCCGTACCCTAAACCGAGCCCTAACCCTAACCCTAACCCTAACCCTAACCCATACCCTACGCCGTACCCGAAGCCCTCCCCGAACCCGTACCCTAAGCCGTACCCTAAGCCGTACCCTAAGCCTAACCCTAACCCTAGGCTACCCTTGACTGCTTCTGGCTCCAATAGATTTCCTAAGCACTAGTGTTTTAAGGAACACCTTAAAAAGAGAATCCTAATGTGATTTCATTATAATGGGTGTGTTCCTTATCTTATCCTAGTGTCTAAACTCTTCTCCATGGCTGGACCTCCAAATAATATTCCTTTACGTGCTAAGGGGTATCTAGAGAGTGGGTTAGGTTTAATAACTACCCTAACACTAACGCGTACCCTAACCCTAACCCCTACCCTAACCCTAACACGTACCCTAATCCTAACCAATACCCTAAACCGAGCCCTAACCCTAACACTAACCCTAACCCTAACCCTAACCCATACCCTACGCCGTACCAGAAGCCCTCCCCGAACCCGTACCCTAAGCCGTACCCTAAGCCTAACCCTAAGCCTAACCCTAACCCTAGGCTACCCTTGAATGCTTCTACCTCCAGTAGATTTCCTAAGCACTAGTGTTTTAAGGAACAGCTTAAAAAGAGAATCCTAATGTGATTTCTTTATAATGGGTGTGTTCCTTATCTTATCCTAGTGTCTAAACTCTTCTCCATGGCTGGACCTCCAAATAATATTCCTTTATGTGCTAAGGGGTATCTAGAGAGTGGGATAGCTTTAATAACTACCCTAACACTAACGCGTACCCTAACCCTAACCCCTACCCTAACCATAACACGTACCCTAATCCTAACCAATACCCTAAACCGAGCCCTAACCCTAACACTAAACCTAACCCTAACCCTAACCCATACCCTACGCCGTACCCGAAGCCCTCCCCGAACCCATACCCTACGCCGTACCCTAAGCCGTACCCTAAGCCTAACCCTAACCCTAGGCTTCCCTTGACTGCTTCTGCCTCCAATAGATTTCCTAAGCACTAGTGTTTTAAGGAACAGCTTAAAAAGAGAATCCTAATGTGATTTCTTTATAATGGGTGTGTTCCTTATCTTATCCTAGTGTCTAAACTCTTCTCCATGGCTGGACCCCCAAATAATATTCCTTTACGTGCTAAGGTGTATCTAGAGAGTGGGATAGGTTTAATAACTACCCTAACCCTAACGCGTACCCTAACCCTAACCCCTACACTAACCCTAACATGTACCCTAATGCTAACCCGTACCCTAAACCGAGCCCTAACCCTAACACTAACCCTAACCCTAACCCTAACCCATACCCTACGCCGTACCCGAAGCCCTCCCCGAACCCGTACCCTAAGCCGTACGCTAAGCCGTACCCTAAGCCTAACCCTAACCCTAGGCTACCCTTGACTGCTTCTGCCTCCAATAGATTTCCTAAGCACTAGTGTTTTAAGGAACAGCTTAAAAAGAGAATCCTAATGTGATTTCTTTATAATGGGTGTGTTCCTTATCTTATCCTAGTGTCTAAACTCTTCTCCATGGCTGGACCTCCAAATAATATTCCTTTACGTGCTAAGGGGTATCTAGAGTGTGGGATAGTTTTAATAACTACCCTAACACTAACGCGTACCCTAACCCTAACCCCTACCCTAACACTAACACGTACCCTAATCCTAACCAATACACTAAACCGAGCCCTAAACCTAACACTAACCCTAACCCTAACCCTAACCCATACCTTACGCCGTACCCGAAGCACTCCCCGAACCCGTACCCTAAGCCGTACGCTAAGCCGTACCCTAAGCCTAACCCTAACCCTAGGCTACCCTTGACTGCTTCTGCCTCCAATAGATTTTCTAAGCACTAGTGTTTTAAGGAACAGCTTAAAAAGAGAATCCTAATGTGATTTCTTTATAATGGGTGTGTTCCTTATCTTATCCTAGTGTCTAAACTCTTCTCCATGGCTGGACCTCCAAATAATATTCCTTATGTGCTAAGGGGTATCTAGAGAGTGGGATAGCTTTAATAACTACCCTAACACTAACGCGTACCCTAACCCTAACCCCTACCCTAACCCTAACATGTACCCTAATGCTAAACCGTACCCTAAACCGAGCCCTAACCCTAACACTAACCCTAACCCTAACCCTAACCCATACACTATGCCGTACCCGAAGCCCTCCCCGAACCCGTACCCTAAGCCGTACCCTAAGCCGTACTCTAAGCCTAACCCTAACCCTAGGCTACCCTTGACTGCTTCTGCCTCCAATAGATTTCCTAAGCACTAGTGTTTTAAGGAACAGCTTAAAAAGAGAATCCTAATGTGATTTCTTTATAATGGGTGTGTTCCTTATCTTATCCTAGTGTCTAAACTCTTCTCCATGGCTGGACCTCCAAATAATATTCCTTTACGTGCTAAGGGGTATCTAGAGAGTGGGTTAGGTTTAATAACTACCCTAACACTAACGCGTACCCTAACCCTAACCCCTACCCTAACCCTAACACGTACCCTAATGCTAACCAATACCCTAAACCGAGCCCTAACCCTAACACTAACCCTAACCCTAACCCTAACCCATACCCTACGCCGTACCAGAAGCCCTCCCCGAACCCGTACCCTAAGCCGTACCCTAAGCCTAACCCTAAGCCTAACCCTAACCCTAGGCTACCCTTGAATGCTTCTACCTCCAATAGATTTCCTAAGCACTAGTGTTTTAAGGAACAGCTTAAAAGGAGAATCCTAATGTGATTTCTTTATAATGGGTGTGTTCCTTATCTTATCCTAGTGTCTAAACTCTTCTCCATGGCTGGACCCCCAAATAATATTCCTTTACGTGCTAAGGTGTATCTAGAGAGTGGGATAGGTTTAATAACTACCCTAACCCTAACGCGTACCCTAACCCTAACCCCTACCCTAACCCTAACATGTACCCTAATGCTAACCCGTACCCTAAACCGAGCCCTAACCCTAACACTAACCCTAACCCTAACCCTAACCCATACCCTACGCCGTACCCGAAGCCCTCCCCGAACCCGTACCCTAAGCCGTACGCTAAGCCGTACCCTAAGCCTAACCCTAACCCTAGGCTACCCTTGACTGCTTCTGCCTCCAATAGATTTCCTAAGCACTAGTGTTTTAAGGAACAGCTTAAAAAGAGAATCCTAATGTGATTTCTTTATAATGGGTGTGTTCCTTATCTTATCCTAGTGTCTAAACTCTTCTCCATGGCTGGACCTCCAAATAATATTCCTTTACGTGCTAAGGGGTATCTAGAGTGTGGGATAGTTTTAATAACTACCCTAACACTAACGCGTACCCTAACCCTAACCCCTACCCTAACACTAACACGTACCCTAATCCTAACCAATACACTAAACCGAGCCCTAACCCTAACACTAACCCTAACCCTAACCCTAACCCATACCTTACGCCGTACCCGAAGCACTCCCCGAACCCGTACCCTAAGCCGTACGCTAAGCCGTACCCTAAGCCTAACCCTAACCCTAGGCTACCCTTGACTGCTTCTGCCTCCAATAGATTTCCTAAGCACTAGTGTTTTATGGAACAGCTTAAAAAGAGAATCCTAATGTGATTTCTTTATAATGGGTGTGTTCCTTATCTTATCCTAGTGTCTAAACTCTTCTCCATGGCTGGACCTCCAAATAATATTCCTTATGTGCTAAGGGGTATCTAGAGAGTGGGATAGCTTTAATAACTACCCTAACACTAACGCGTACCCTAACCCTAACCCCTACCCTAACCCTAACATGTACCCTAATGCTAAACCGTACCCTAAACCGAGCCCTAACCCTAACACTAACCCTAACCCTAACCCTAACCCATACACTATGCCGTACCCGAAGCCCTCCCCGAACCCGTACCCTAAGCCGTACCCTAAGGCGTACTCTAAGCCTAACCCTAACCCTAGGCTACCCTTGACTGCTTCTGCCTCCAATAGATTTCCTAAGCACTAGTGTTTTAAGGAACAGCTTAAAAAGAGAATCCTAATGTGATTTCTTTATAATGGGTGTGTTCCTTATCTTATCCTAGTGTCTAAACTCTTCTCCATGGCTGGACCTCCAAATAATATTCCTTTACGTGCTAAGGGGTATCTAGAGAGTGGGTTAGGTTTAATAACTACCCTAACACTAACGCGTACCCTAACCCTAACACGTACCCTAATCCTAACCAATACCCTAAACCGAGCCCTAACCCTAACACTAACCCTAACCCTAACCCTAACCCATACCCTACGCCGTACCAGAAGCCCTCCCCGAACCCGTACCCGAAGCCGTACCCTAAGCCTAACCCTAAGCCGTACCCTAACCCAAGGCTACCCTTGAATGCTTCTGCCTGCAATAGATTTCCTAAGCACTAGTGTTTTAAGGAACAGCTTAAAAAGAGAATCCTAATGTGATTTCTTTATAATGGGTGTGTTCCTTATCTTATCAAAGTGTCTAAACTCTTCTGCATGGCTGGACCTCCAAATAATATTCCTTTACGTGCTAAGCGGTATCTAGGGAGTGGGATAGGTTTAATAACTACCCTAACACTAACGCGTACCCTAACCCTAACCCCTACCCTAACACTAACACGTACCCTAATCCTAACCAATACCCTAAACCGAGCCCTAACCCTAACACTAACCCTAACGTAACCCTAACCCATACCCTACGCCGTACCCGAAGCCCTCCCCGAACCCGTACCCTAAGCCGTACCCTAAGCCGTACCCTAACCCTAGGCTACCCTTGACTGCTTCTGCCTCCAATAGATTTCCTAAGCACTAGTGTTTTAAGGAACAGCTTAAAAAGAGAATCCTAATGTGATTTCTTTATAATGGGTGTGTTCCTTATCTTATCCTAGTGTCTAAACTCTTCTCCATGGCTGGACCCCCAAATAATATTCCTTTACGTGCTAAGGTGTATCTAGAGAGTGGGATAGGTTTAATAACTACCCTAACCCTAACGCGTACCCTAACCCTAACCCCTACCCTAACCCTAACATGTACCCTAATGCTAACCCGTACCCTAAACCGAGCCCTAACCCTAACACTAACCCTAACCCTAACCCTAACCCATACACTACGCCGTACCCGAAGCCCTCCCCGAACCCGTACCCTAAGCCGTACCCTAAGCCGTACTCTAAGCCTAACCCTAACCCTAGGCTACCCTTGACTGCTTCTGCCTCCAATAGATTTCCTAAGCACTAGTGTTTTAAGGAACAACTTAAAAAGAGAATCCTAATGTGATTTCTTTATAATGGGTGTGTTCCTTATCTTATCCTAGTGTCTAAACTCTTCTCCATGGCTGGACCTCCAAATAATATTCCTTTACGTGCTAAGGGGTATCTAGAGAGTGGGATAGCTTTAATAACTACCCTAACGCTAACGCGTACCCTAACCCTAACCCCTAACCTAACCATAACACGTACGCTAATCCTAACCAATACCCTAAACCGAGCCCTAACCCTAACACTAACCCTAACCCTAACCCTAACCCATACCCTACGCCATACCCGAAGCCCTCCCCGAACCCGTACCCTAAGCCGTACCCTAAGCCTAACCCTAAGCCTACCCTAACCCTAGGCTACCCTTGAATGCTTCTGCCTCCAATAGATTTCCTAAGCACTAGTGTTTTAAGGAACAGCTTAAAAAGAGAATCCTAATGTGATTTCTTTATAATGGGTGTGTTCCTTATCTTATCCTAGTGTCTAAACTCTTCTCCATGGCTGGACCTCCAAATAATATTCCTTTACGTGCTAAGGGGTATCTAGAGAGTGGGTTAGGTTTAATAACTACCCTAACACTAACGCGTAACCTAACCCTAACCCCTACCCTAACCCTAACACGTACCCTAATCCTAACCCGTACCCCAAACCGAGCTCTAACCCTAACACTAACCCTAACCCTAACCCTAAACCATACCCTACGCCGTACCCGAAGCCCTCCCCGAACCCGTACCCTAAGCCGTACCCTAAGCCGTACCCTAAGCCTAACCCTAACCCTAGGCTACCCTTGACTGCTTCTGCCTCCAATAGATTTCCTAAGCACTAGTGTTTTAAGGAACAGCTTAAAAAGAGAATCCTAATGTGATTTCTTTATAATGGGTGTGTTCCTTATCTTATCCTAGTGTCTAAACTCTTCTCCATGGCTGGACCTCCAAATAATATTCCTTTACGTGCTAAGGGGTATCTAGAGAGTGGGTTAGGTTTAATAACTACCCTAACACTAACGCGTACCCTAACCCTAACCCCTACCCTAACCCTAACACGTACCCTAATCCTAACCAATACCCTAAACCGAGCCCTAACCCTAACACTAACCCTAACCCTAACCCTAACCCATACCCTACGCCGTACCAGAAGCCCTCCACGAACCCGTACCCTAAGCCGTACCCTAAGCCTAACCCTAAGCCTAACCCTAACCCTAGGCTACCCTTGAATGCTTCTGCCTCCAATAGATTTCCTAAGCACTAGTGTTTTAAGGAACATCTTAAAAAGAGAATCCTAATGTGATTTCTTTATAATGGGTGTGTTCCTTATCTTATCCTAGTGTCTAAACTCTTCTCCATGGCTGGACCTCCAAATAATATTCCTTTACGTGCTAAGGGGTATCTAGAGAGTGGGTTAGGTTTAATAACTACCCTAACACTAACGCGTAACCTAACCCTAACCCCTACCCTAACCCTAACACGTACCCTAATCCTAACCCGTACCCCAAACCGAGCCCTAACCCTAACACTAACCCTAACCCTAACCCTAACCCATACCCTACGCCGTACCCGAAGCCCTCCCCGAACCCGTACCCTAAGCCGTACCCTAAGCCGTACCCTAAGCCTAACCCTAACCCTAGGCTACCCTTGACTGCTTCTGCCTCCCATAGATTTCCTAAGCACTAGTGTTTTAAGGAACAGCTTAAAAAGAGAATCCTAATGTGATTTCTTTATAATGGGTGTGTTCCTTATCTTATCCTAGTGTCTAAACTCTTCTCCATGGCTGGACCTCCAAATAATATTCCTTTATGTGCTAAGGGGTATCTAGAGAGTGGGATAGCTTTAATAACTACCCTAACACTAACGCGTACCCTAACCCTAACCCCTACCCTAACCATAACACGTACCCTAATCCTAACCAATAACCTAAACCGAGCCCTAACCCTAACACTAACCCTAACCCTAACCCTAACCCATACCCTACGCCGTACCCGAAGCCCTCCCCGAACCCGTACCCTAAGCCGTACGCTAAGCCGTACCCTAAGCCTAACCCTAACCCTAGGCTACCCTTGACTGCTTCTGCCTCCAATAGATTTCCTAAGCACTAGTGTTTTAAGGAACAGCTTAAAAAGAGAATCCTAATGTGATTTCTTTATAGTGGGTGTGTTCCTTATCTTATCCTAGTGTCTAAACTCTTCTCCATGGCTGGACCCCCAAATAATATTCCTTTACGTGCTAAGGGGTATCTAGAGAGTGGGATAGGTTTAATAACTACCCTAACCCTAACGCGTACCCTAACCCTATCCCCTACCCTAACCCTAACACGTACCCTAATCCTAACCCGTACCCCAAACCGAACCCGAACCCTAACACTAACCCTAACCCTAACCCTAACCCATACCCTACGCCGTACCCGAAGCCCTCCCCGAACCCGTACCCTAAGCCGTACCCTAAGCCTAACCCTAAGCCTAACCCTAACCCTAGGCTACCCTTGACTGCTTCTGCCTCCAATAGATTTCCTAAGCACTAGTGTTTTAAGGAACAGCTTAAAAAGAGAATCCTAATGTGATTTCTTTATAATGGGTGTGTTCCTTATCTTATCCTAGTGTCTAAACTCTTCTCCATGGCTGGACCCCCAAATAATATTCCTTTACATGCTAAGGGGTATCTAGAGAGTGGGATAGGTTTAATAACTACCCTAAACCTAACGCGTACCCTAACCCTATCCCCTACCCTAACCCTAACACGTACCCTAATCCTAACCCGTACCCTAAACCGAGCCCTAACCCTAACCCTAACCCTAACCCTAACCCATACCCTACGCCGTACCCGAAGCCCTCCCCGAACCCGTACCCTAAGCCGTACCCTAAGCCGTACTCTAAGCCTAACCCTAACCCTAGGCTACCCTTGACTGCTTCTGCCTCCAATAGATTTCCTAAGCACTAGTGTTTTAAGGAACAACTTAAAAAGAGAATCCTAATGTGATTTCTTTATAATGGGTGTGTTCCTTATCTTATCCTAGTGTCTAAACTCTTCTCCATGGCTGGACCTCCAAATAATATTCCTTTACGTGCTAAGGGGTATCTAGAGAGTGGGATAGCTTTAATAACTACCCTAACACTAACGCGTACCCTAACCCTAACCCCTAACCTAACCATAACACGTACGCTAATCCTAACCAATACCCTAAACCGAGCCCTAACCCTAACACTAACCCTAACCCTAACCCTAACCCATACCCTACGCCATACCCGAAGCCCTCCCCGAACCCGTACCCTAAGCCGTACCCTAAGCCTAACCCTAAGCCTACCCTAACCCTAGGCTACCCTTGAATGCTTCTGCCTCCAATAGATTTCCTAAGCACTAGTGTTTTAAGGAACAGCTTAAAAAGAGAATCCTAATGTGATTTCTTTATAATGGGTGTGTTCCTTATCTTATCCTAGTGTCTAAACTCTTCTCCATGGCTGGACCTCCAAATAATATTCCTTTACGTGCTAAGGGGTATCTAGAGAGTGGGTTAGGTTTAATAACTACCCTAACACTAACGCGTAACCTAACCCTAACCCCTACCCTAACCCTAACACGTACCCTAATCCTAACCCGTACCCCAAACCGCGCTCTAACCCTAACACTAACCCTAACCCTAACCCTAAACCATACCCTACGCCGTACCCGAAGCCCTCCCCGAACCCGTACCCTAAGCCGTACCCTAAGCCTAACCCTAACCCTAGGCTACCCTTGACTGCTTCTGCCTCCAATAGATTTCCTAAGCACTAGTGTTTTAAGGAACAGCTTAAAAAGAGAATCCTAATGTGATTTCTTTATAATGGGTGTGTTCCTTATCTTATCCTAGTGTCTAAACTCTTCTCCATGGCTGGACCTCCAAATAATATTCCTTTACGTGCTAAGGGGTATCTAGAGAGTGGGTTAGGTTTAATAACTACCCTAACACTAACGCGTACCCTAACCCTAACCCCTACCCTAACCCTAACACGTACCCTAATCCTAACCAATACCCTAAACCGAGCCCTAACCCTAACACTAACCCTAACCCTAACCCTAACCCATACCCTACGCCGTACCAGAAGCCCTCCACGAACCCGTACCCTAAGCCGTACCCTAAGCCTAACCCTAAGCCTAACCCTAACCCTAGGCTACCCTTGAATGCTTCTGCCTCCAATAGATTTCCTAAGCACTAGTGTTTTAAGGAACATCTTAAAAAGAGAATCCTAATGTGATTTCTTTATAATGGGTGTGTTCCTTATCTTATCCTAGTGTCTAAACTCTTCTCCATGGCTGGACCTCCAAATAATATTCCTTTACGTGCTAAGGGGTATCTAGAGAGTGGGTTAGGTTTAATAACTACCCTAACACTAACGCGTAACCTAACCCTAACCCCTACCCTAACCCTAACACGTACCCTAATCCTAACCCGTACCCCAAACCGAGCCCTAACCCTAACACTAACCCTAACCCTAACCCTAACCCATACCCTACGCCGTACCCGAAGCCCTCCCCGAACCCGTACCCTAAGCCGTACCCTAAGCCGTACCCTAAGCCTAACCCTAACCCTAGGCTACCCTTGACTGCTTCTGCCTCCCATAGATTTCCTAAGCACTAGTGTTTTAAGGAACAGCTTAAAAAGAGAATCCTAATGTGATTTCTTTATAATGGGTGTGTTCCTTATCTTATCCTAGTGTCTAAACTCTTCTCCATGGCTGGACCTCCAAATAATATTCCTTTATGTGCTAAGGGGTATCTAGAGAGTGGGATAGCTTTAATAACTACCCTAACACTAACGCGTACCCTAACCCTAACCCCTACCCTAACCATAACACGTACCCTAATCCTAACCAATAACCTAAACCGAGCCCTAACCCTAACACTAACCCTAACCCTAACCCTAACCCATACCCTACGCCGTACCCGAAGCCCTCCCCGAACCCGTACCCTAAGCCGTACGCTAAGCCGTACCCTAAGCCTAACCCTAACCCTAGGCTACCCTTGACTGCTTCTGCCTCCAATAGATTTCCTAAGCACTAGTGTTTTAAGGAACAGCTTAAAAAGAGAATCCTAATGTGATTTCTTTATAGTGGGTGTGTTCCTTATCTTATCCTAGTGTCTAAACTCTTCTCCATGGCTGGACCCCCAAATAATATTCCTTTACGTGCTAAGGGGTATCTAGAGAGTGGGATAGGTTTAATAACTACCCTAACCCTAACGCGTACCCTAACCCTATCCCCTACCCTAACCCTAACACGTACCCTAATCCTAACCCGTACCCCAAACCGAACCCGAACCCTAACACTAACCCTAACCCTAACCCTAACCCATACCCTACGCCGTACCCGAAGCCCTCCCCGAACCCGTACCCTAAGCCGTACCCTAAGCCTAACCCTAAGCCTAACCCTAACCCTAGGCTACCCTTGACTGCTTCTGCCTCCAATAGATTTCCTAAGCACTAGTGTTTTAAGGAACAGCTTAAAAAGAGAATCCTAATGTGATTTCTTTATAATGGGTGTGTTCCTTATCTTATCCTAGTGTCTAAACTCTTCTCCATGGCTGGACCCCCAAATAATATTCCTTTACATGCTAAGGGGTATCTAGAGAGTGGGATAGGTTTAATAACTACCCTAAACCTAACGCGTACCCTAACCCTATCCCCTACCCTAACCCTAACACGTACCCTAATCCTAACCCGTACCCTAAACCGAGCCCTAACCCTAACCCTAACCCTAACCCTAACCCATACCCTACGCCGTACCCGAAGCCCTCCCCGAACCCGTACCCTAAGCCGTACCCTAAGCCGTACCCTAAGCCTAACCCTAACCCTAGGCTACCCTTGACTGCTTCTGGCTCCAATAGATTTCCTAAGCACTAGTGTTTTAAGGAACACCTTAAAAAGAGAATCCTAATGTGATTTCATTATAATGGGTGTGTTCCTTATCTTATCCTAGTGTCTAAACTCTTCTCCATGGCTGGACCTCCAAATAATATTCCTTTACGTGCTAAGGGGTATCTAGAGAGTGGGTTAGGTTTAATAACTACCCTAACACTAACGCGTACCCTAACCCTAACCCCTACCCTAACCCTAACACGTACCCTAATCCTAACCAATACCCTAAACCGAGCCCTAACCCTAACACTAACCCTAACCCTAACCCTAACCCATACCCTACGCCGTACCAGAAGCCCTCCCCGAACCCGTACCCTAAGCCGTACCCTAAGCCTAACCCTAAGCCTAACCCTAACCCTAGGCTACCCTTGAATGCTTCTACCTCCAATAGATTTCCTAAGCACTAGTGTTTTAAGGAACAGCTTAAAAAGAGAATCCTAATGTGATTTCTTTATAATGGGTGTGTTCCTTATCTTATCCTAGTGTCTAAACTCTTCTCCATGGCTGGACCTCCAAATAATATTCCTTTATGTGCTAAGGGGTATCTAGAGAGTGGGATAGCTTTAATAACTACCCTAACACTAACGCGTACCCTAACCCTAACCCCTACCCTAACCATAACACGTACCCTAATCCTAACCAATACCCTAAACCGAGCCCTAACCCTAACACTAACCCTAACCCTAACCCTAACCCATACCCTACGCCGTACCCGAAGCCCTCCCCGAACCCATACCCTACGCCGTACCCTAAGCCGTACCCTAAGCCTAAACCTAACCCTAGGCTTCCCTTGACTGCTTCTGCCTCCAATAGATTTCCTAAGCACTAGTGTTTTAAGGAACAGCTTAAAAAGAGAATCCTAATGTGATTTCTTTATAATGGGTGTGTTCCTTATCTTATCCTAGTGTCTAAACTCTTCTCCATGGCTGGACCTCCAAATAATATTCCTTATGTGCTACGGGGTATCTAGAGAGTGGGATAGCTTTAATAACTACCCTAACACTAACGCGTACCCTAACCCTAACCCCTACCCTAACCCTAACACGTACCCTAATCCTAACCAATACCCTAAACCGAGCCCTAACCCTAACACTAACCCTAACGTAACCCTAACCCATTCCCTACGCCGTACCCGAAGCCCTCCCCGAACCCGTACCCTAAGCCGTACCCTAAGCCGTACCCTAACCCTAGGCTACCCTTGACTGCTTCTGCCTCCAATAGATTTCCTAAGCACTAGTGTTTTAAGGAACAGCTTAAAAAGAGAATCCTAATGTGATTTCTTTATAATGGGTATGTTCCTTATCTTATCCTAGTGTCTAAACTCTTCTCCATGGCTGGACCCCCAAATAATATTCCTTTACGTGCTAAGGTGTATCTAGAGAGTGGGATAGGTTTAATAACTACCCTAACCCTAACGCGTACCCTAACCCTAACCCCTACCCTAACCCTAACATGTACCCTAATGCTAACCCGTACCCTAAACCGAGCCCTAACCCTAACACTAACCCTAACCCTAACCCTAACCCATACACTACGTCGTACCAGAAGCCCTCCCCGAACCCGTACCCTAAGCCGTACCCTAAGCCTAACCCTAAGCCTAACCCTAACCCTAGGCTACCCTTGAATGCTTCTACCTCCAATAGATTTCCTAAGCACTAGTGTTTTAAGGAACAGCTTAAAAAGAGAATCCTAATGTGATTTCTTTATAATGGGTGTGTTCCTTATCTTATCCTAGTGTCTAAACTCTTCTCCATGGCTGGACCTCCAAATAATATTCCTTTATGTGCTAAGGGGTATCTAGAGAGTGGGATAGCTTTAATAACTACCCTAACACTAATGCGTACCCTAACCCTAACCCCTACCCTAACCATAACACGTACCCTAATCCTAACCAATACCCTAAACCGAGCCCTAACCCTAACACTAACCCTAACCCTAACCCTAACCCATACCCTACGCCGTACCCGAAGCCCACCCCGAACCCATACCCTACGCCGTACCCTAAGCCGTACCCTAAGCCTAACCCTAACCCTAGGCTTCCCTTGACTGCTTCTGCCTCCAATAGATTTCCTAAGCACTAGTGTTTTAAGGAACAGCTTAAAAAGAGAATCCTAATGTGATTTCTTTATAATGGGTGTGTTCCTTATCTTATCCTAGTGTCTAAACTCTTCTCCATGGCTGGACCTCCAAATAATATTCCTTATGTGCTACGGGGTATCTAGAGAGTGGGATAGCTTTAATAACTACCCTAACACTAACGCGTACCCTAACCCTAACCCCTACCCTAACCATAACACGTACCCTAATCCTAACCAATACCCTAAACCGAGCCCTAACCCTAACACTAACCCTAACCCTAACCCTAACCCATACCCTACGCCGTACCCGAAGCCCTCCCCGAACCCGTACCCTAAGCCTTACCCTAAGCCGTACCCTAAGCCTAACCCTAACCGTAGGCTACTCTTGACTGCTTCTGCCTCCAATAGATTTCCTAAGCACTAGTGTTTTAAGGAACAGCTTAAAAAGAGAATCCTAATGTGATTTCTTTATAATGGGTGTGTTCCTTATCTTATCAAAGTGTCTAAACTCTTCTGCATGGCTGGACCTCCAAATAATATTCCTTTACGTGCTAAGCGGTATCTAGGGAGTGGGATAGGTTTAATAACTACCCTAACACTAACGCGTACCCTAACCCTAACCCCTACCCTAACACTAACACGTACCCTAATCCTAACCAATACCCTAAACCGAGCCCTAACCCTAACCCTAACCCTAACCCTAACCCTAACCCTAAGCCGTACCCTAACCCTAGGCTACCCTTGACTGCTTCTGCCTCCAATAGATTTCCTAAGCACTAGTGTTTTAAGGAACAGCTTAAAAAGAGAATCCTAATGTGATTTCTTTATAATGGGTGTGTTCCTTATCTTATCCTAGTGTCTAAACTCTTCTCCATGGCTGGACCCCCAAATAATATTCCTTTACGTGCTAAGGTGTATCTAGAGAGTGGGATAGGTTTAATAACTACCCTAACCCTAACGCGTACCCTAACCCTAACCCTTACCCTAACACTAACATGTACCCTAATGCTAACCCGTACCCTAAACCGAGCCCTAACCCTACCACTAACCCTAACCGTAACCCTAACCCATACCCTACGCCGTACCCGAAGCCCTCCCCGAACCCGTACCCTAAGCCGTACGCTAAGCCGTACCCTAAGCCTAACCCTAACCCTAGGCTACCCTTGACTGCTTCTGCCTCCAATAGATTTCCTAAGCACTAGTGTTTTAAGGAACAGCTTAAAAAGAGAATCCTAATGTGATTTCTTTATAATGGGTGTGTTCCTTATCTTATCCTAGTGTCTAAACTCTTCTCCATGGCTGGACCTCCAAATAATATTCCTTTACGTGCTAAGGGGTATCTAGAGAGTGGGTTAGGTTTAATAACTACCCTAACACTAACGCGTACCCTAACCCTAACCCCTACCCTAACCCTAACACGTACCCTAATCCTAACCAATACCCTAAACCGAGCCCTAACCCTAACACTAACCCTAACCCTAACCCTAACCCATACCCTACGCCGTACCAGAAGCCCTCCCCGAACCCGTACCCTAAGCCGTACCCTAAGCCTAACCCTAAGCCTAACCCTAACCCTAGGCTACCCTTGAATGCTTCTGCCTCCAATAGATTTCCTAAGCACTAGTGTTTTAAGGAACAGCTTAAAAAGAGAATCCTAATGTGATTTCTTTATAATGGGTGTGTTCCTTATCTTATCCTAGTGTCTAAACTCTTCTCCATGGCTGGACCTCCAAATAATATTCCTTTATGTGCTAAGGGGTATCTAGAGAGTGGGATAGCTTTAATAACTACCCTAACACTAACGCGTAACCTAACCCTAACCCCTACCCTAACCCTAACACGTACCCTAATCCTAACCCGTACACCAAACCGAGCCCTAACCCTAACACTAACCCTAACCCTAACCCTAACCCATACCCTACGCCGTACCCGAAGCCCTCCCCGAACCCGTACCCTAAGCCGTACCCTAAGACGTACCCTAAGCCTAACCCTAACCCTAGGCTACCCTTGACTGCTTCTGCCTCCAATAGATTTCCTAAGCACTAGTGTTTTAAGGAACAGCT
The DNA here is from genome assembly GCF_965194825.1 of Balaenoptera physalus. NCBI lineage: Eukaryota > Metazoa > Chordata > Mammalia > Artiodactyla > Balaenopteridae > Balaenoptera > Balaenoptera physalus. The sequence continues at coordinate 1,398,394 of NW_028126440.1, read as the reverse complement.
TAAAAAGAGAATCCTAATGTGATTTCTTTATAATGGGTGTGTTCCTTATCTTATCCTAGTGTCTAAACTCTTCTCCATGGCTGGACCTCCAAATAATATTCCTTATGTGCTAAGGGGTATCTAGAGAATGGGATAGCTTTAATAACTACCCTAACACTAACGCGTACCCTAACCCTAACCCCTACCCTAACCCTAACACGTACCCTAATCCTAACCAATACCCTAAACCGAGCCCTTACCCTAACACTAACCCTAACCCTAACCCTAACCCATACCCTACGCCGTACCCGAAGCTCTCCCAGAACCCGTACCCTAAGCCGTACCCTAAGCCTAAACCTAACCCTAGGCTACCCTTGACTGCTTCTGCCTCCAATAGATTTCCTAAGCACTAGTGTTTTAAGGAACAGCTTAAAAAGAGTATCCTGATGTGATTTCTTTATAATGGGTGTGTTCCTTATTTAATCCTAGTGTCTAAACGCTTCACAATGGCTGGAACCCGAAATAATATTCCTTTTTGTGCTAAGGGGTATCTAGAGAGTGGGATAGGTTTAATAAATGCCCTAACCCTAACGCGTACCCTAACTGTAACCCGTAACCTAACCCTAACACGTACCCTAATCCTAAACCGTACCCTAAACCGAGCCCTATCCCTAACACTTACACTAACCCTAACCCTAACCCATACCCTACACCGTACCCGAATCCCTCCCCGAACCCGTACCCTAAGCCGTATCCTAACCCTAAGCCAAAGCCGTACCCTAACCCTAGGCTACCCTTGACTGCTTCTGCCTCCAATAGATTTCCTAAGCACTAGTGTTTTAAGGAACAGCTTAAAAAGAGAATCCTAATGTGATTTCTTTATAATGGGTGTGTTCCTTATCTTATCCTAATCTCTAAACTCTTCTCCATGGCTGGACCCCCAAATAATATTCCTTTACGTGCTAAGGTGTATCTAGAGAGTGGGATAGGTTTAATAACTACCCTAACCCTAACGCGTACCCTAACCCTAACCCTTACCCTAACCCTAACATGTACCCTAATGCTAACCCGTACCCTAAACCGAGCCCTAACCCTAACACTAACCCTAACCCTAACCCTAACCCATACCCTACGCCGTACCCGAAGCCCTCCCCGAACCCGTACCCTAAGCCGTACGCTAAGCCGTACCCTAAGCCTAACCCTAACCCTAGGCTACCCTTGACTGCTTCTGCCTCCAATAGATTTCCTAAGCACTAGTGTTTTAAGGAACAGCTTAAAAAGAGAATCCTAATGTGATTTCTTTATAATGGGTGTGTTCCTTATCTTATCCTAGTGTCTAAACTCTTCTCCATGGCTGGACCTCCAAATAATATTCCTTTACGTGCTAAGGGGTATCTAGAGAGTGGGTTAGGTTTAATAACTACCCTAACACTAACGCGTACCCTAACCCTAACACGTACCCTAATCCTAACCAATACCCTAAACCGAGCCCTAACCCTAACACTAACCCTAACCCTAACCCTAACCCATACCCTACGCCGTACCAGAAGCCCTCCCCGAACCCGTACCCGAAGCCGTACCCTAAGCCTAACCCTAAGCCGTACCCTAACCCAAGGCTACCCTTGAATGCTTCTGCCTGCAATAGATTTCCTAAGCACTAGTGTTTTAAGGAACAGCTTAAAAAGAGAATCCTAATGTGATTTCTTTATAATGGGTGTGTTCCTTATCTTATCAAAGTGTCTAAACTCTTCTGCATGGCTGGACCTCCAAATAATATTCCTTTACGTGCTAAGCGGTATCTAGGGAGTGGGATAGGTTTAATAACTACCCTAACACTAACGCGTACCCTAACCCTAACCCCTACCCTAACACTAACACGTACCCTAATCCTAACCAATACCCTAAACCGAGCCCTAACCCTAACACTAACCCTAACGTAACCCTAACCCATACCCTACGCCGTACCCGAAGCCCTCCCCGAACCCGTACCCTAAGCCGTACCCTAAGCCGTACCCTAACCCTAGGCTACCCTTGACTGCTTCTGCCTCCAATAGATTTCCTAAGCACTAGTGTTTTAAGGAACAGCTTAAAAAGAGAATCCTAATGTGATTTCTTTATAATGGGTGTGTTCCTTATCTTATCCTAGTGTCTAAACTCTTCTCCATGGCTGGACCCCCAAATAATATTCCTTTACGTGCTAAGGTGTATCTAGAGAGTGGGATAGGTTTAATAACTACCCTAACCCTAACGCGTACCCTAACCCTAACCCCTACCCTAACCCTAACATGTACCCTAATGCTAACCCGTACCCTAAACCGAGCCCTAACCCTAACACTAACCCTAACCCTAACCCTAACCCATACACTACGCCGTACCCGAAGCCCTCCCCGAACCCGTACCCTAAGCCGTACCCTAAGCCGTACTCTAAGCCTAACCCTAACCCTAGGCTACCCTTGACTGCTTCTGCCTCCAATAGATTTCCTAAGCACTAGTGTTTTAAGGAACAACTTAAAAAGAGAATCCTAATGTGATTTCTTTATAATGGGTGTGTTCCTTATCTTATCCTAGTGTCTAAACTCTTCTCCATGGCTGGACCTCCAAATAATATTCCTTTACGTGCTAAGGGGTATCTAGAGAGTGGGATAGCTTTAATAACTACCCTAACGCTAACGCGTACCCTAACCCTAACCCCTAACCTAACCATAACACGTACGCTAATCCTAACCAATACCCTAAACCGAGCCCTAACCCTAACACTAACCCTAACCCTAACCCTAACCCATACCCTACGCCATACCCGAAGCCCTCCCCGAACCCGTACCCTAAGCCGTACCCTAAGCCTAACCCTAAGCCTACCCTAACCCTAGGCTACCCTTGAATGCTTCTGCCTCCAATAGATTTCCTAAGCACTAGTGTTTTAAGGAACAGCTTAAAAAGAGAATCCTAATGTGATTTCTTTATAATGGGTGTGTTCCTTATCTTATCCTAGTGTCTAAACTCTTCTCCATGGCTGGACCTCCAAATAATATTCCTTTACGTGCTAAGGGGTATCTAGAGAGTGGGTTAGGTTTAATAACTACCCTAACACTAACGCGTAACCTAACCCTAACCCCTACCCTAACCCTAACACGTACCCTAATCCTAACCCGTACCCCAAACCGAGCTCTAACCCTAACACTAACCCTAACCCTAACCCTAAACCATACCCTACGCCGTACCCGAAGCCCTCCCCGAACCCGTACCCTAAGCCGTACCCTAAGCCGTACCCTAAGCCTAACCCTAACCCTAGGCTACCCTTGACTGCTTCTGCCTCCAATAGATTTCCTAAGCACTAGTGTTTTAAGGAACAGCTTAAAAAGAGAATCCTAATGTGATTTCTTTATAATGGGTGTGTTCCTTATCTTATCCTAGTGTCTAAACTCTTCTCCATGGCTGGACCTCCAAATAATATTCCTTTACGTGCTAAGGGGTATCTAGAGAGTGGGTTAGGTTTAATAACTACCCTAACACTAACGCGTACCCTAACCCTAACCCCTACCCTAACCCTAACACGTACCCTAATCCTAACCAATACCCTAAACCGAGCCCTAACCCTAACACTAACCCTAACCCTAACCCTAACCCATACCCTACGCCGTACCAGAAGCCCTCCACGAACCCGTACCCTAAGCCGTACCCTAAGCCTAACCCTAAGCCTAACCCTAACCCTAGGCTACCCTTGAATGCTTCTGCCTCCAATAGATTTCCTAAGCACTAGTGTTTTAAGGAACATCTTAAAAAGAGAATCCTAATGTGATTTCTTTATAATGGGTGTGTTCCTTATCTTATCCTAGTGTCTAAACTCTTCTCCATGGCTGGACCTCCAAATAATATTCCTTTACGTGCTAAGGGGTATCTAGAGAGTGGGTTAGGTTTAATAACTACCCTAACACTAACGCGTAACCTAACCCTAACCCCTACCCTAACCCTAACACGTACCCTAATCCTAACCCGTACCCCAAACCGAGCCCTAACCCTAACACTAACCCTAACCCTAACCCTAACCCATACCCTACGCCGTACCCGAAGCCCTCCCCGAACCCGTACCCTAAGCCGTACCCTAAGCCGTACCCTAAGCCTAACCCTAACCCTAGGCTACCCTTGACTGCTTCTGCCTCCCATAGATTTCCTAAGCACTAGTGTTTTAAGGAACAGCTTAAAAAGAGAATCCTAATGTGATTTCTTTATAATGGGTGTGTTCCTTATCTTATCCTAGTGTCTAAACTCTTCTCCATGGCTGGACCTCCAAATAATATTCCTTTATGTGCTAAGGGGTATCTAGAGAGTGGGATAGCTTTAATAACTACCCTAACACTAACGCGTACCCTAACCCTAACCCCTACCCTAACCATAACACGTACCCTAATCCTAACCAATAACCTAAACCGAGCCCTAACCCTAACACTAACCCTAACCCTAACCCTAACCCATACCCTACGCCGTACCCGAAGCCCTCCCCGAACCCGTACCCTAAGCCGTACGCTAAGCCGTACCCTAAGCCTAACCCTAACCCTAGGCTACCCTTGACTGCTTCTGCCTCCAATAGATTTCCTAAGCACTAGTGTTTTAAGGAACAGCTTAAAAAGAGAATCCTAATGTGATTTCTTTATAGTGGGTGTGTTCCTTATCTTATCCTAGTGTCTAAACTCTTCTCCATGGCTGGACCCCCAAATAATATTCCTTTACGTGCTAAGGGGTATCTAGAGAGTGGGATAGGTTTAATAACTACCCTAACCCTAACGCGTACCCTAACCCTATCCCCTACCCTAACCCTAACACGTACCCTAATCCTAATCCGTACCCCAAACCGAACCCGAACCCTAACACTAACCCTAACCCTAACCCTAACCCATACCCTACGCCGTACCCGAAGCCCTCCCCGAACCCGTACCCTAAGCCGTACCCTAAGCCTAACCCTAAGCCTAACCCTAACCCTAGGCTACCCTTGACTGCTTCTGCCTCCAATAGATTTCCTAAGCACTAGTGTTTTAAGGAACAGCTTAAAAAGAGAATCCTAATGTGATTTCTTTATAATGGGTGTGTTCCTTATCTTATCCTAGTGTCTAAACTCTTCTCCAGGCTGGACCCCCAAATAATATTCCTTTACATGCTAAGGGGTATCTAGAGAGTGGGATAGGTTTAATAACTACCCTAAACCTAACGCGTACCCTAACCCTATCCCCTACCCTAACCCTAACACGTACCCTAATCCTAACCCGTACCCTAAACCGAGCCCTAACCCTAACCCTAACCCTAACCCTAACCCATACCCTACGCCGTACCCGAAGCCCTCCCCGAACCCGTACCCTAAGCCGTACCCTAAGCCGTACTCTAAGCCTAACCCTAACCCTAGGCTACCCTTGACTGCTTCTGCCTCCAATAGATTTCCTAAGCACTAGTGTTTTAAGGAACAACTTAAAAAGAGAATCCTAATGTGATTTCTTTATAATGGGTGTGTTCCTTATCTTATCCTAGTGTCTAAACTCTTCTCCATGGCTGGACCTCCAAATAATATTCCTTTACGTGCTAAGGGGTATCTAGAGAGTGGGATAGCTTTAATAACTACCCTAACACTAACGCGTACCCTAACCCTAACCCCTAACCTAACCATAACACGTACGCTAATCCTAACCAATACCCTAAACCGAGCCCTAACCCTAACACTAACCCTAACCCTAACCCTAACCCATACCCTACGCCATACCCGAAGCCCTCCCCGAACCCGTACCCTAAGCCGTACCCTAAGCCTAACCCTAAGCCTACCCTAACCCTAGGCTACCCTTGAATGCTTCTGCCTCCAATAGATTTCCTAAGCACTAGTGTTTTAAGGAACAGCTTAAAAAGAGAATCCTAATGTGATTTCTTTATAATGGGTGTGTTCCTTATCTTATCCTAGTGTCTAAACTCTTCTCCATGGCTGGACCTCCAAATAATATTCCTTTACGTGCTAAGGGGTATCTAGAGAGTGGGTTAGGTTTAATAACTACCCTAACACTAACGCGTAACCTAACCCTAACCCCTACCCTAACCCTAACACGTACCCTAATCCTAACCCGTACCCCAAACCGCGCTCTAACCCTAACACTAACCCTAACCCTAACCCTAAACCATACCCTACGCCGTACCCGAAGCCCTCCCCGAACCCGTACCCTAAGCCGTACCCTAAGCCGTACCCTAAGCCTAACCCTAACCCTAGGCTACCCTTGACTGCTTCTGCCTCCAATAGATTTCCTAAGCACTAGTGTTTTAAGGAACAGCTTAAAAAGAGAATCCTAATGTGATTTCTTTATAATGGGTGTGTTCCTTATCTTATCCTAGTGTCTAAACTCTTCTCCATGGCTGGACCTCCAAATAATATTCCTTTACGTGCTAAGGGGTATCTAGAGAGTGGGTTAGGTTTAATAACTACCCTAACACTAACGCGTACCCTAACCCTAACCCCTACCCTAACCCTAACACGTACCCTAATCCTAACCAATACCCTAAACCGAGCCCTAACCCTAACACTAACCCTAACCCTAACCCTAACCCATACCCTACGCCGTACCAGAAGCCCTCCACGAACCCGTACCCTAAGCCGTACCCTAAGCCTAACCCTAAGCCTAACCCTAACCCTAGGCTACCCTTGAATGCTTCTGCCTCCAATAGATTTCCTAAGCACTAGTGTTTTAAGGAACATCTTAAAAAGAGAATCCTAATGTGATTTCTTTATAATGGGTGTGTTCCTTATCTTATCCTAGTGTCTAAACTCTTCTCCATGGCTGGACCTCCAAATAATATTCCTTTACGTGCTAAGGGGTATCTAGAGAGTGGGTTAGGTTTAATAACTACCCTAACACTAACGCGTAACCTAACCCTAACCCCTACCCTAACCCTAACACGTACCCTAATCCTAACCCGTACCCCAAACCGAGCCCTAACCCTAACACTAACCCGAACCCTAACCCTAACCCATACCCTACGCCGTACCCGAAGCCCTCCCCGAACCCGTACCCTAAGCCGTACCCTAAGCCGTACCCTAAGCCTAACCCTAACCCTAGGCTACCCTTGACTGCTTCTGCCTCCCATAGATTTCCTAAGCACTAGTGTTTTAAGGAACAGCTTAAAAAGAGAATCCTAATGTGATTTCTTTATAATGGGTGTGTTCCTTATCTTATCCTAGTGTCTAAACTCTTCTCCATGGCTGGACCTCCAAATAATATTCCTTTATGTGCTAAGGGGTATCTAGAGAGTGGGATAGCTTTAATAACTACCCTAACACTAACGCGTACCCTAACCCTAACCCCTACCCTAACCATAACACGTACCCTAATCCTAACCAATAACCTAAACCGAGCCCTAACCCTAACACTAACCCTAACCCTAACCCTAACCCATACCCTACGCCGTACCCGAAGCCCTCCCCGAACCCGTACCCTAAGCCGTACGCTAAGCCGTACCCTAAGCCTAACCCTAACCCTAGGCTACCCTTGACTGCTTCTGCCTCCAATAGATTTCCTAAGCACTAGTGTTTTAAGGAACAGCTTAAAAAGAGAATCCTAATGTGATTTCTTTATAGTGGGTGTGTTCCTTATCTTATCCTAGTGTCTAAACTCTTCTCCATGGCTGGACCCCCAAATAATATTCCTTTACGTGCTAAGGGGTATCTAGAGAGTGGGATAGGTTTAATAACTACCCTAACCCTAACGCGTACCCTAACCCTATCCCCTACCCTAACCCTAACACGTACCCTAATCCTAACCCGTACCCCAAACCGAACCCGAACCCTAACACTAACCCTAACCCTAACCCTAACCCATACCCTACGCCGTACCCGAAGCCCTCCCCGAACCCGTACCCTAAGCCGTACCCTAAGCCTAACCCTAAGCCTAACCCTAACCCTAGGCTACCCTTGACTGCTTCTGCCTCCAATAGATTTCCTAAGCACTAGTGTTTTAAGGAACAGCTTAAAAAGAGAATCCTAATGTGATTTCTTTATAATGGGTGTGTTCCTTATCTTATCCTAGTGTCTAAACTCTTCTCCATGGCTGGACCCCCAAATAATATTCCTTTACATGCTAAGGGGTATCTAGAGAGTGGGATAGGTTTAATAACTACCCTAAACCTAACGCGTACCCTAACCCTATCCCCTACCCTAACCCTAACACGTACCCTAATCCTAACCCGTACCCTAAACCGAGCCCTAACCCTAACCCTAACCCTAACCCTAACCCATACCCTACGCCGTACCCGAAGCCCTCCCCGAACCCGTACCCTAAGCCGTACCCTAAGCCGTACCCTAAGCCTAACCCTAACCCTAGGCTACCCTTGACTGCTTCTGGCTCCAATAGATTTCCTAAGCACTAGTGTTTTAAGGAACACCTTAAAAAGAGAATCCTAATGTGATTTCATTATAATGGGTGTGTTCCTTATCTTATCCTAGTGTCTAAACTCTTCTCCATGGCTGGACCTCCAAATAATATTCCTTTACGTGCTAAGGGGTATCTAGAGAGTGGGTTAGGTTTAATAACTACCCTAACACTAACGCGTACCCTAACCCTAACCCCTACCCTAACCCTAACACGTACCCTAATCCTAACCAATACCCTAAACCGAGCCCTAACCCTAACACTAACCCTAACCCTAACCCTAACCCATACCCTACGCCGTACCAGAAGCCCTCCCCGAACCCGTACCCTAAGCCGTACCCTAAGCCTAACCCTAAGCCTAACCCTAACCCTAGGCTACCCTTGAATGCTTCTACCTCCAATAGATTTCCTAAGCACTAGTGTTTTAAGGAACAGCTTAAAAAGAGAATCCTAATGTGATTTCTTTATAATGGGTGTGTTCCTTATCTTATCCTAGTGTCTAAACTCTTCTCCATGGCTGGACCTCCAAATAATATTCCTTTATGTGCTAAGGGGTATCTAGAGAGTGGGATAGCTTTAATAACTACCCTAACACTAACGCGTACCCTAACCCTAACCCCTACCCTAACCATAACACGTACCCTAATCCTAACCAATACCCTAAACCGAGCCCTAACCCTAACACTAACCCTAACCCTAACCCTAACCCATACCCTACGCCGTACCCGAAGCCCTCCCCGAACCCATACCCTACGCCGTACCCTAAGCCGTACCCTAAGCCTAAACCTAACCCTAGGCTTCCCTTGACTGCTTCTGCCTCCAATAGATTTCCTAAGCACTAGTGTTTTAAGGAACAGCTTAAAAAGAGAATCCTAATGTGATTTCTTTATAATGGGTGTGTTCCTTATCTTATCCTAGTGTCTAAACTCTTCTCCATGGCTGGACCTCCAAATAATATTCCTTATGTGCTACGGGGTATCTAGAGAGTGGGATAGCTTTAATAACTACCCTAACACTAACGCGTACCCTAACCCTAACCCCTACCCTAACCCTAACACGTACCCTAATCCTAACCAATACCCTAAACCGAGCCCTAACCCTAACACTAACCCTAACGTAACCCTAACCCATTCCCTACGCCGTACCCGAAGCCCTCCCCGAACCCGTACCCTAAGCCGTACCCTAAGCCGTACCCTAACCCTAGGCTACCCTTGACTGCTTCTGCCTCCAATAGATTTCCTAAGCACTAGTGTTTTAAGGAACAGCTTAAAAAGAGAATCCTAATGTGATTTCTTTATAATGGGTATGTTCCTTATCTTATCCTAGTGTCTAAACTCTTCTCCATGGCTGGACCCCCAAATAATATTCCTTTACGTGCTAAGGTGTATCTAGAGAGTGGGATAGGTTTAATAACTACCCTAACCCTAACGCGTACCCTAACCCTAACCCCTACCCTAACCCTAACATGTACCCTAATGCTAACCCGTACCCTAAACCGAGCCCTAACCCTAACACTAACCCTAACCCTAACCCTAACCCATACACTACGTCGTACCAGAAGCCCTCCCCGAACCCGTACCCTAAGCCGTACCCTAAGCCTAACCCTAAGCCTAACCCTAACCCTAGGCTACCCTTGAATGCTTCTACCTCCAATAGATTTCCTAAGCACTAGTGTTTTAAGGAACAGCTTAAAAAGAGAATCCTAATGTGATTTCTTTATAATGGGTGTGTTCCTTATCTTATCCTAGTGTCTAAACTCTTCTCCATGGCTGGACCTCCAAATAATATTCCTTTATGTGCTAAGGGGTATCTAGAGAGTGGGATAGCTTTAATAACTACCCTAACACTAATGCGTACCCTAACCCTAACCCCTACCCTAACCATAACACGTACCCTAATCCTAACCAATACCCTAAACCGAGCCCTAACCCTAACACTAACCCTAACCCTAACCCTAACCCATACCCTACGCCGTACCCGAAGCCCACCCCGAACCCATACCCTACGCCGTACCCTAAGCCGTACCCTAAGCCTAACCCTAACCCTAGGCTTCCCTTGACTGCTTCTGCCTCCAATAGATTTCCTAAGCACTAGTGTTTTAAGGAACAGCTTAAAAAGAGAATCCTAATGTGATTTCTTTATAATGGGTGTGTTCCTTATCTTATCCTAGTGTCTAAACTCTTCTCCATGGCTGGACCTCCAAATAATATTCCTTATGTGCTACGGGGTATCTAGAGAGTGGGATAGCTTTAATAACTACCCTAACACTAACGCGTACCCTAACCCTAACCCCTACCCTAACCATAACACGTACCCTAATCCTAACCAATACCCTAAACCGAGCCCTAACCCTAACACTAACCCTAACCCTAACCCTAACCCATACCCTACGCCGTACCCGAAGCCCTCCCCGAACCCGTACCCTAAGCCTTACCCTAAGCCGTACCCTAAGCCTAACCCTAACCGTAGGCTACTCTTGACTGCTTCTGCCTCCAATAGATTTCCTAAGCACTAGTGTTTTAAGGAACAGCTTAAAAAGAGAATCCTAATGTGATTTCTTTATAATGGGTGTGTTCCTTATCTTATCAAAGTGTCTAAACTCTTCTGCATGGCTGGACCTCCAAATAATATTCCTTTACGTGCTAAGCGGTATCTAGGGAGTGGGATAGGTTTAATAACTACCCTAACACTAACGCGTACCCTAACCCTAACCCCTACCCTAACACTAACACGTACCCTAATCCTAACCAATACCCTAAACCGAGCCCTAACCCTAACCCTAACCCTAACCCTAACCCTAACCCTAAGCCGTACCCTAACCCTAGGCTACCCTTGACTGCTTCTGCCTCCAATAGATTTCCTAAGCACTAGTGTTTTAAGGAACAGCTTAAAAAGAGAATCCTAATGTGATTTCTTTATAATGGGTGTGTTCCTTATCTTATCCTAGTGTCTAAACTCTTCTCCATGGCTGGACCCCCAAATAATATTCCTTTACGTGCTAAGGTGTATCTAGAGAGTGGGATAGGTTTAATAACTACCCTAACCCTAACGCGTACCCTAACCCTAACCCTTACCCTAACACTAACATGTACCCTAATGCTAACCCGTACCCTAAACCGAGCCCTAACCCTACCACTAACCCTAACCGTAACCCTAACCCATACCCTACGCCGTACCCGAAGCCCTCCCCGAACCCGTACCCTAAGCCGTACGCTAAGCCGTACCCTAAGCCTAACCCTAACCCTAGGCTACCCTTGACTGCTTCTGCCTCCAATAGATTTCCTAAGCACTAGTGTTTTAAGGAACAGCTTAAAAAGAGAATCCTAATGTGATTTCTTTATAATGGGTGTGTTCCTTATCTTATCCTAGTGTCTAAACTCTTCTCCATGGCTGGACCTCCAAATAATATTCCTTTACGTGCTAAGGGGTATCTAGAGAGTGGGTTAGGTTTAATAACTACCCTAACACTAACGCGTACCCTAACCCTAACCCCTACCCTAACCCTAACACGTACCCTAATCCTAACCAATACCCTAAACCGAGCCCTAACCCTAACACTAACCCTAACCCTAACCCTAACCCATACCCTACGCCGTACCAGAAGCCCTCCCCGAACCCGTACCCTAAGCCGTACCCTAAGCCTAACCCTAAGCCTAACCCTAACCCTAGGCTACCCTTGAATGCTTCTGCCTCCAATAGATTTCCTAAGCACTAGTGTTTTAAGGAACAGCTTAAAAAGAGAATCCTAATGTGATTTCTTTATAATGGGTGTGTTCCTTATCTTATCCTAGTGTCTAAACTCTTCTCCATGGCTGGACCTCCAAATAATATTCCTTTATGTGCTAAGGGGTATCTAGAGAGTGGGATAGCTTTAATAACTACCCTAACACTAACGCGTAACCTAACCCTAACCCCTACCCTAACCCTAACACGTACCCTAATCCTAACCCGTACACCAAACCGAGCCCTAATCCTAACACTAACCCTAACCCTAACCCTAACCCATACCCTACGCCGTACCCGAAGCCCTCCCCGAACCCGTACCCTAAGCCGTACCCTAAGACGTACCCTAAGCCTAACCCTAACCCTAGGCTACCCTTGACTGCTTCTGCCTCCAATAGATTTCCTAAGCACTAGTGTTTTAAGGAACAGCTTAAAAAGAGAATCCTAATGTGATTTCTTTATAATGGGTGTGTTCCTTATCTTATCCTAGTGTCTAAACTCTTCTCCATGGCTGGACCTCCAAATAATATTCCTTATGTGCTAAGGGGTATCTAGAGAATGGGATAGCTTTAATAACTACCCTAACACTAACGCGTACCCTAACCCTAACCCCTACCCTAACCCTAACACGTACCCTAATCCTAACCAATACCCTAAACCGAGCCCTTACCCTAACACTAACCCTAACCCTAACCCTAACCCATACCCTACGCCGTACCCGAAGCTCTCCCAGAACCCGTACCCTAAGCCGTACCCTAAGCCTAAACCTAACCCTAGGCTACCCTTGACTGCTTCTGCCTCCAATAGATTTCCTAAGCACTAGTGTTTTAAGGAACAGCTTAAAAAGAGTATCCTGATGTGATTTCTTTATAATGGGTGTGTTCCTTATTTAATCCTAGTGTCTAAACGCTTCACAATGGCTGGAACCCGAAATAATATTCCTTTTTGTGCTAAGGGGTATCTAGAGAGTGGGATAGGTTTAATAAATGCCCTAACCCTAACGCGTACCCTAACTGTAACCCGTAACCTAACCCTAACACGTACCCTAATCCTAAACCGTACCCTAAACCGAGCCCTATCCCTAACACTTACACTAACCCTAACCCTAACCCATACCCTACACCGTACCCGAATCCCTCCCCGAACCCGTACCCTAAGCCGTATCCTAACCCTAAGCCAAAGCCGTACCCTAACCCTAGGCTACCCTTGACTGCTTCTGCCTCCAATAGATTTCCTAAGCACTAGTGTTTTAAGGAACAGCTTAAAAAGAGAATCCTAATGTGATTTCTTTATAATGGGTGTGTTCCTTATCTTATCCTAATCTCTAAACTCTTCTCCATGGCTGGACCCCCAAATAATATTCCTTTACGTGCTAAGGTGTATCTAGAGAGTGGGATAGGTTTAATAACTACCCTAACCCTAACGCGTACCCTAACCCTAACCCTTACCCTAACCCTAACATGTACCCTAATGCTAACCCGTACCCTAAACCGAGCCCTAACCCTAACACTAACCCTAACCCTAACCCTAACCCATACCCTACGCCGTACCCGAAGCCCTCCCCGAACCCGTACCCTAAGCCGTACGCTAAGCCGTACCCTAAGCCTAACCCTAACCCTAGGCTACCCTTGACTGCTTCTGCCTCCAATAGATTTCCTAAGCACTAGTGTTTTAAGGAACAGCTTAAAAAGAGAATCCTAATGTGATTTCTTTATAATGGGTGTGTTCCTTATCTTATCCTAGTGTCTAAACTCTTCTCCATGGCTGGACCTCCAAATAATATTCCTTTACGTGCTAAGGGGTATCTAGAGAGTGGGTTAGGTTTAATAACTACCCTAACACTAACGCGTACCCTAACCCTAACCCCTACCCTAACCCTAACACGTACCCTAATCCTAACCAATACCCTAAACCGAGCCCTAACCCTAACACTAACCCTAACCCTAACCCTAACCCATACCCTACGCCGTACCAGAAGCCCTCCCCGAACCCGTACCCTAAGCCGTACCCTAAGCCTAACCCTAAGCCTAACCCTAACCCTAGGCTACCCTTGAATGCTTCTGCCTCCAATAGATTTCCTAAGCACTAGTGTTTTAAGGAACAGCTTAAAAAGAGAATCCTAATGTGATTTCTTTATAATGGGTGTGTTCCTTATCTTATCCTAGTGTCTAAACTCTTCTCCATGGCTGGACCTCCAAATAATATTCCTTTATGTGCTAAGGGGTATCTAGAGAGTGGGATAGCTTTAATAACTACCCTAACACTAACGCGTAACCTAACCCTAACCCCTACCCTAACCCTAACACGTACCCTAATCCTAACCCGTACACCAAACCGAGCCCTAACCCTAACACTAACCCTAACCCTAACCCTAACCCATACCCTACGCCGTACCCGAAGCCCTCCCCGAACCCGTACCCTAAGCCGTACCCTAAGACGTACCCTAAGCCTAACCCTAACCCTAGGCTACCCTTGACTGCTTCTGCCTCCAATAGATTTCCTAAGCACTAATGTTTTAAGGAACAGCTTAAAAAGAGAATCCTAATGTGATTTCTTTATAATGGGTGTGTTCCTTATCTTATCCTAGTGTCTAAACTCTTCTCCATGGCTGGACCTCCAAATAATATTCCTTATGTGCTAAGGGGTATCTAGAGAATGGGATAGCTTTAATAACTACCCTAACACTAACGCGTACCCTAACCCTAACCCCTACCCTAACCCTAACACGTACCCTAATCCTAACCAATACCCTAAACCGAGCCCTTACCCTAACACTAACCCTAACCCTAACCCTAACCCATACCCTACGCCGTACCCGAAGCTCTCCCAGAACCCGTACCCTAAGCCGTACCCTAAGCCTAAACCTAACCCTAGGCTACCCTTGACTGCTTCTGCCTCCAATAGATTTCCTAAGCACTAGTGTTTTAAGGAACAGCTTAAAAAGAGTATCCTGATGTGATTTCTTTATAATGGGTGTGTTCCTTATTTCATCCTAGTGTCTAAACGCTTCACAATGGCTGGAACCCGAAATAATATTCCTTTTTGTGCTAAGGGGTATCTAGAGAGTGGGATAGGTTTAATAAATGCCCTAACCCTAACGCGTACCCTAACTGTAACCCGTAACCTAACCCTAACACGTACCCTAATCCTAAACCGTACCCTAAACCGAGCCCTATCCCTAACACTTACACTAACCCTAACCCTAACCCATACCCTACACCGTACCCGAACCCCTCCCCGAACCCGTACCCTAAGCCGTATCCTAACCCTAAGCCAAAGCCTAACCCTAACCCTAGGCTACCCTTGACTGCTTCTGCCTCCAATAGATTTCCTAAGCACTAGTGTTTTAAGGAACAGCTTAAAAAGAGAATCCTAATGTGATTTCTTTATAATGGGTGTGTTCCTTATCTTATCCTAGTGTCTAAACTCTTCTCCATGGCTGGACCCCCAAATAACATTCCTTTACGTGCTAAGCGGTATCTAGAGAGTGGGATAGGTTTAATAACTACCCTAAACCTAACGCGTACCCTAACCCTAACCCCTACCCTAACACTAACACATACCCTAATACTAACCCGTACCCTAAACCGAGCCCTAACGCTAACGCTAACCCTAACCCTAACCCATACACTACGCCGTACCCGAACCCCTCCCTGAACCCGTAACCTAAGCCATACCCTAACCCTAAGCCTAACCCTAGGCTACCCTTGACTGCTTCTGCCTCCAATAGATTTCCTAAGCACTAGTGTTTTAAGGAACAGCTTAAAAAGAGAATCCTAATGTGATTTCTTTATAATGGGTGTGTTCCTTATCTTATCCTAGTGTCTAAACTCTTCTCCATGGCTAGACCCACAAATAATATTCCTTTACGTGCTAAGGGGTATCTAGAGAGTGGGATAGGTTTAATAACTACCCTAACCCTAACGCGTACCCTAACCCTAACCCGTACCCTAAGCCTAGCTCGTACCCTAATCCTAACGCGTACCCTAAACCGAGCCCTAACCCTAACACTAACCCTAACCCTAACCCTAACCCATACACTACGCCGTACCCGAAGCCCTCCCCGAACCCGTAACCTAAGCCGTACCGTAACCCTAAACCTAAGCCTAACCCTAACCCTAGGCTACCCTTGACTGCTTCTGCCTCCAATAGATTTCCTAAGCACTAGTGTTTTAAGGACCAGCTTAAAAAGAGAATCCTAATATGATTTCTTTATAATGAGTGTGTTCCTTATCTTATCCTAGTGTCTAAATTCTTCTCCATGGCTGGCCCACAAATAATATTCCTTTACGTACTAAGGGTTATCTAGAGTGTGGGATAGGTTTAATAACTACGCTAACCCTAACGCGTTCCCTAACCCTAACTCCTACACTAACCCTAACACGTACTCTAATACTAACCCGTACACTAAAACGAGCCCTAAACCTAACACTAACCCTAACACTAACCCTAACCCTAACCCTACGCCGTACTCGAAACCCTCCCCGTACCCGTACCCTAAGCCGTACCCTAAACCTAACCCTAAGCCTAACCCTAACCCTAGGCTACCCTTGACTTCTTCTGCCTCCAATAGATTTCCTAAGCACTAGTGTTTTAAGGAACAGCTTAAAAAGAGAATTCTAATGTCATTTCTTTATAATGGGTGTGTTCCTTATCTTATTCTAGTGTCTAAACTCTTCTCCATGGCTGGACCCCCAAATAATATTCCTATACGTGCTAAGGGGTATCTACAGAGTGGGATAGGTTTAATAACTAGCCTAACCCTAACGCGTACCCTAACCCTAACCCCTACACTAATCCTAACCCGTACCCTAAACCGAGCCCTAACCCTAACACTAACCCTAACCCTATCCCTTACCCATACCCTATGCCGTACACGAACCCGTCTCCGAACCCATACCCTAAGCCGAATCCTAAACCTAACCCTAAACATAACCCTAACCCTAGGCTACCCTTGACTGCTTCTGCCTCCAATAGATTTCCTAAGCACTAGTGTTTTAAGGTACAGCTTAAAAAGAGTATCCTGATGTGACTTTTTATAATGGGTGTGTTCCTTATGTTATCCTAGGGTCTAAAGTCTTCTCAATGGCTGGACCCCCAAATAATATTCCTTTTTGTGCTAAGGGGTATCTAGAGAGTGGGATAGGTTTAATAAATGCCCTAACCATAACGCATACCCTAACTCTAAACCCTACCCTAACCCTAACACGTATCCTAATCCTAACCCGTACCCTAAACCGAGCCCTAACCCTAACCCTAACCCTTAACATAACCCTAACCCATACCCTACGCCGTACGCGAACCCCTCCCCGAACCCGTACCCTAAGTCGTAACCTATCCGTAACCCTAAGCCTAACCCTAACCCTAAACCTAACCCTAAACCTAACCCTAACCCTAACCCTATCCCTAACACTTACCCTAACCCTAACCCTAACCCATACCCTACACCGTACCCGAACCCCTCCCCGAACCCGTACCCTAAGCCGTACCCTAACCCTAAGCCAAAGCCTAACCCTAACCCTAGGCTACCCTTGACTGCTTCTGCCTCCAATAGATTTCCTAAGCAATAGTGTTTTAAGGAACAGCTTAAAAAGAGAATCCTAATGTGATTTCTTTATAATGTGTGTGTTCCTTATATTATCTTAGTGTCTAAACTCTTCTCCATGGCTGGACCCCCAAATAATATTCCTTTACGTGCTAAGGGGTATCTAGAGAGTGGGATAGGTTTAATAACTACCCTAACCCTAACGCGTACCCTAACCCTAACCCCTACCCTAACCCTAACACGAACACTAATCCTAAACCGTACCCTAAACCGAGCCCTAACCCTAACACTTACCCTAACCCTAACCCTAACCCATACACTACGCCGTACCCGAACTCCTCCCCGAACCCGTAACCTAAGCCGTACCCTAACCCTAACCCTAAGCCTAACCCTAATCCTAGGCTACCCTTGACTGCTTCTGCCTCCAATAGATTTCCTAAGCACTAGTGTTTTAAGGAACAGCTTAAAAAGAGTATCCTGATGTGATTTCTTTATAATGGGTGTGTTCCTTATTTTATCCTAGTGTCTAAACTCTTCTCCATGGCTGGACACCCAAATAATATTCCTTTACGTGCTAAGGGGTATCTAGAGAGTTGGATAGGTTTAATAACTACCCTAACCCAAACGCGTACCCTTACCCTAACCCCTACCCTAACCCTAACATGTACCCTAATCCTAACCCGTATACTAAACCGAGCCCTAACCCTAAAACTAACACTAAACCTAACCCTAACCCATACCCTACGGATACAAGAACCACTCACCAAACCCGTACCCTAAGCCGTACCCCAAGCCTAACCCTAAGCCTAACCCTAACCCTAAGGTACACTTGACTGCTTCTGCCTCCAATAGATTTCCTAAGCACTAGTGTTTTAAGGAACAGCTTAAAAAGAGAATCCTAATGTGATTTCTTTATAATGGGTGTGTTCCTTATCTTAATCTAGTATCTAAACTCTTCTCCATGGCTGGACCTCCAAATAATATTCCTTTACGTGCTAAGGGGTATCTAGAGAGTGGGATAGGTTTAATAACTACCCTAACACTAACGCGTACCCTAACTCTAACCCCTACCCTAACACTAACACGTACCCTAATCCTAACCAATACCCTAAACCGAGCACTAACCCTAACACTAACCCTAAACCTAACCCTAACCCATACCCTACGCCGTACCCGAAGCCCTCCCCGAACCCGTACCCTAAGCCGTACCCTAAGCCGTACCCTAAGCCTAAACCTAACCCTAGGCTACCCTTGACTGTTTCTGCCTCCAATAGATTTCCTAAGCACTAGTGTTTTAAGGAACAGCTTAGAAAGAGTATCCTGATGTGATTTCTTTATAATGGGTGTGTTCCTTAGTTTATCCTAGGGTCTAAACTCTTCTCAATGGCTGGACCCCCAAATAATATTCCTTTTTGGGCTAAGGGGTATCTAGAGAGTGGGATAGGTTTAATAACTGCCCTAACCCTAACGCGTACCCTAACTCTAACCCCTACCCTAACCCTAACACCTACGCTAATCCTAACCCGTACCCTAAACCGAGCCCTAACCCTAACACTAACCCTAACCCTAACCTTAACCCATACCCTACGCCGTACCCGAACCCCTCCCCGAACCCGTAACCTAAGCCGTACCCTAACCCTAACCCTAACCCTAGGCTACCCTTGACTGCTTCTGCCTCCAATAGATTTCCTAAGCACTAGTGTTTTAAGGAGGAGCGTAAAAAGAGAATCCTAATGTGATTTCTTTATAATGGGTGTGTTCCTTATCTTATCCTAGTGTCTATACTCTTCTCCATGGCTGGAAACCCAAATAATATTCCTTTACGTGATAAGGGGTAGCTAGAGAGTGGGATTGGTTTAATAAGTAAACTAACCCTAACGCCTAACCTAACCCTAACCCCTACCCTAACCCTAACACGTACCCTAATCCCAACCCGTACCATAAACCGAGCCCTAACCCTAACACTAACCCTAACCATAAACATAACCCCTACCCTACGCTGTACCCGAACCCCTCCCCGAACACGTAACGTAAGCCGTATCCTAACCCTAACCCTAAGCCCAACCCTAAACCTAGGCTACCCATGAGTGCTTCTGCCTCCAATAGATTTCCTAAGCACTAGTGTTTTAAGAACAGCTTAAAAAGAGTATCCTAATGTGATTTCTTTATAATGGGTTTGTTCCTTATCTTATCCTAGTGTCTACACTCTTCTCCATGGCTGGACCCCCAAATAATATTCCTTTACGTGATAAGGGGTATCTAGAGAGTGGTATAGGTTTAATAACTACCCCAACCCTAACGCGTACCCTAACCCTAACCCCTACCCTAAGCCTAACACGTACCCTAATCCTAACCCGTACCCTAAACCGAGCCCTATCCCTAACACTAACCCTAACCCTAACCCATACACTACGCCGTACCCGAACCCCTCCCCGAACCTGTAACCTAAGCCATACCCTAACGCTAACGCTAACCCTAGGCTACCCTTGACTGCTTCGGCCTCCAATAGATTTCCTAAGCACTAGTGTTTTAAGAAAAGCTTAAAAAGAGAATCCTAATGTGATTTCTTTATAATGGGTGTGTTCCTTATCTTATCTTAGTGTCTAAACTCTTCTCCATGGCTGGACCCCCAAATAATATTCCTTTACGTGCTAAGGGGTATCTAGAGAGTGGGATAGGTTTAATAACTACCCTAACCCTAACGCGTACCCTAACCCTAACCTCTACCCTAAGCCTAACACGTACCCTAATCCTAACCCGTACCCTAAACCGAGCCCTAACCCTAACACTAACCCTAAACCTAACCCTAAGCTATACACTACGCCATACACAAACCCCTCCGCGAACTCGTAACCTAAGCCGTACCCTAACGCTAACCCTAAGCCTAACCCTAACCCTAGGCTACCCTTGACTACTTCTGCCTCTAATAGATTTCCTAAGCACTAGTGTTTTAAGGAACAGCTTAAAAAGAGAACTCTAATGTGATTTCTTTATAATGGGTGTGTTCCTTATCTTATCCTAGTGTCTAAACTCTTCTCCATGGCTGGACCCCCAAATAATATTCCTCTACGTGCTAAGGGGTACCTAGAGAGGGGGATAGGTTTAATAACTACCCTAACCCTAACGCGTACCCTAACCCTATCCCCTACCCTAAGCCTAACACGTACCCTAATCCTAACCCTTACCCTAAACCGAGCCCTAACCCTAACACTAACCCTAACCCTAACCCATACACTATGCCATACCCGAACCCCTTCCCGAACCCGTACCCTAAGCCGTACCCTAATCCGTACCCTAAGCCTAATCCTAACCCTAGGCTACCCTTGACTGTTTCTGCCTCCAATAGATTTCCTAAGCACTAATGTTTTAAGGAACAGCTTAAAAAGAGAATCCTAATGTGATGTCTTTATAATGGGTGTGTTCCTTATCTTATACTAGTGCCTAAACTTTTCTCCATGGATGGACCCCCAAATAATATTCCTTTACGTGCTAAAGGGTTATCTAGAGAGTGGGATATGTTTAGTAACTACCCTAACTCTAACGCGTTCCCTAACCCTAACCCCTACCCTAACCCTAACAGGTGCCCTAATCCTAACCCATACCCTAAACCGAGCCCTAACCCTAACACTTACCCTAAACCTAAGCCTAACCCATACCCTACGCCGTACCCGAACCCCTCCCCGAACCCATACCCTATGCTGTACCCTAAACCTAACCCTAAGCCTAACCCTAACCCTAGGCTACCCTTTACTGCTTCTGCCTCTAACAGATTTCCTAAGCACTAGTGTTTTATGGAACAGCTTAACAAGAGAATCCTAATGTGATTTCTTTATAATGGGTGTGTTCCTTATCTTATCCTAGTGTCTAAATTCTTCTCCATGGCTGGACCCCCACATAATATTCCTTTACCTGCAAAGGTGTATCTAGAGAGTGGGATAGGTTTAATAACTAGCCTAACCCAAAAGCGTACCCTAACCCTAACCCCTACCGTAACCCTAACACATACCCTAATCACTCAGCCATGAAATCAATGTCATGAGGCTAGTAGCAGCATGATGAGTGGATTTAGGTACGACGATTCTAAGTGAAATAAGTCACACAGAAAAGGACATTTCTCATAAGGTATCACTTATAGAGGGAATGTAAAAACCGTTACACTTGAACTGATTTACAAAACAGAACAGAGTCACACATGCAGGAAACACACTATGGCTGCTTAACGGGAAAGTTGAGGTGGGGTGATACATAAAACAAGGGTTTCAAATTAGCTGAGATACCGTTCCATAAACCCAATATGTAACAGACAAGACCTACTCCTTGATCAGAGAACTGGACTCAGCACGCCATATTCACCGCACAAGAATGAAACTGAATAGTAATAATCTTAAAACCTATGTATTGAAATCTCTCTGTTAGTGTGTCAAGTGGGTGTAAAGCGGCATAAACACAGCAGTGAAAAGCAGCTAAACCCCATGATAAAAATAAATTACTTTTAAAAACCCATGAAACAAAGACAGAGAAAGAGAGAGAAATTCTTACACAATTCGTTCAGGGGTGTGATGCAACCCGGATAGACCATATCTAGAACCACAGATGGATGAGACATAAAGTTGGACACTCTTGGGGCTGAGAGGTTTGGTGAGGTTGGGTGAGCAAACGCAGACCCTTTAAAGTAATACTGCGTGGTACCCATTCCATGGGTCCCAAATCTCCAGGTTCAAGGGCATCTTCCTACATCGAAAACATGCATGAGAAACCCAGACGATGGTACACCGTGTGATGGGGAAAGGTTTCTAAAACGCACCTCATTTCTCATCTCCTTGTGCTCGGTTTCGCCATTCCAGCCACTTTACTAGCAATCTCCCTACTTGGAACATCAGCACCTTTAACCTCCTGTTCCGTACAGGTTGCAATTTGTCCTGAGGATGAACAGGAAGATGGGGAACCAATGAGAGACTAGCTCTTGGTGTTGGGACAGGTACAGGTCACTCTATTTTCCCATCAGGAAGAAGAATTAACCACAGGCTCAGCCTGCCCCCCGGAACCAGAACAGGGCCTGAAGCCATCCTGCGCTTTTGCGGCCAGCTCCCAAAAAAGCGAGTTGTAAAATGGAGCTTCAGGGCACTGCAATTCACAAACCTGCAGAGTTATAAATGATAACTCTCGTCCACAAATATATTGAGGGAAGGCAAACAAGAGGATTTGAAATCAAGGCAGAATTGCAGGAAACAGATTTCAGGAGGTAGATTCGAATCGCCTTTAAAGCACATGAAAAGCGGCAAAACGTTGAAAATGATGCCGTTGGCCAAAAAGGGCGTATGCGTTATTTTCTGAATATATTCAGGAAAAAACGCATACGCCCTTTTCGGCAAACCAGGCAACCTGGAAAGTCAAATCAGCGCTACAAAGAACTCTCACTTCCCATCGGTCAAAAGGGCCATGCTGAAAAAAGTGTCAAAATCAGAAATGCAGGACAGGCAATGGAGAAATGGGAGCCTTGCTACACTGATGGGCGGGATGTAAATTGCCAACAGCCACTCTGGAGAAGGGTACGGTGTGTCCTGAAACATCTAAAATACACAGCTGAGAGAGCATAGGGCACTTCCACGCATGGGGGTATAAATTGGGAAAATTAAAAATCAGCAAGACACAAGCACACCAAAGTTTAGGGCTGCTCTGTTGCCAAGGACCTCCACTTCATTCCACCTTAAATATCCCAGGAAAGAGAAAAATGGATAAAGAAGTTGTGGTCCTTATGTACAATGGAATATCACTCAGCCATGAAATCAATGTCATAAGGCTAGTAGCAGCATGATGAGTGGATTTAGGTACGACGATTCTAAGTGAAATAAGTCACACAGAAAAGGACACTTCTCATAAGATATCACTTATACAGGGAAAGTAAAAACCATTACACTTGAACTGAAAAACAAAACAGAAAAGAGTCACACATGCAGAAAACACACTATGGCTGCTTAACAGGGAAGGTGAGGTGGGGTAATACATAAAACAAGGGTTTCAAATTAGCTCAGATACCGTTCCATAAACCCAATATGTAATAGACAAGACCGACTCCTTGCTCAGAGAACTGGACTCAACATCCCCTATTCACCACACAAGGATATATCTGACTAGTAATAATCTTAAAACCTATGTATTGAAATCTCTCTGTTAGTGTGTGAAGTGGGTGTAAAGCGGCATAAACACAGCAGTGAAAAGCAGCTAAACCCCATTATAAAAATAAATTACTTCTAAAAACCCATGAAACAAAGACAGTGAAAGAGAGAGAAATTCTTACACAATTCGTTCAGGGGCTGTGATGGAGCCTGGATTGACCATATCTAGACCTACAGCTGGATGAGACATAAGGGTGGACACTCTTGGGCCTGAGTGGTTTGGTGAGTTTGGGTGAGCAAACGCAGACCCTTTAAAGTAATACTGCCTGGTACCCATCGCATGGGTGCCAAATCTCGAGGTTCAAGGGCATCTTCCTACATCGAAAACATACATGAGAAACCCAGAAGATGGTACACCGTGTGATGGGGAAAGCTTTCTAAAACGCACCTAATTTGTCATCTCCTTGAGCTCGGGTTCGCAATTCCAGCCACTTTACTAGCAATCTCCCTATTTGGAGTATCAGCACCTTTAACCTCCTGTTCCGTACAGGTTGCAATTTGTCCTGAGGATGAACGGGAAGACCGGGAACCAATGAGAGCCTAGCTCTTGGTATTGGGAGAGACACAGGTCACTCTATTTTCCCATCAGGAAGAAGAATTATCCACAGGCTCAGCTGCCCCCCGGAACAAGAACAGGGCCTGAGGCCATCCTGCGCTTTTACGGCCAGCTCCGAAAAAGCGAGTTGTAAAATGGAGCTTCAGGGCACTGCAATTCACAAACCTGCAGAGTTATAAATGATAACTCTCGTCCACAAATATATTGAGGGAAGGCAAAGAAGAGGATTTGAAATCAAGGCAGAATTGCAGGAAACAGATTTCAGGAGGTAGATTCGAATCGCCTTTAAAGCACATGAAAAGCAGCAAAACGTTGAAAATGAGGCCCTTGGCCAAAAAGGGCGTATGCGTTTTTTCCTGAATATATTCAGGAAAAAACGCATACGCCCTTTTTGGCCAACCAAGAAACCTGGAAAGGCAAATCAGCGCTACAAAGAAGTCTCGCTTCCCATCGGTCAAAAGGGCCATGCTGAGAAAAGTGTCAAAACCAGAAATGCAGGACAGGCCATGGAGAAATGGGAGCCTTGCTACGCTGATGGGCGGGATGTAAATTGCCAACAGCCACGCTGGAGAAGGGTACAGTGTGTCCTGAAACATTTAAAAAACACAGCTTAGAGCGCTAAGGGCACTTCCACGCATGGGGGTATAAATTGGGAAAATTAAAAATCAGCAAGACACAAGCACACCAAAGTTTAGGGCTGCTCTGTTGCCAAGGACCTCCACTTCATTCCACCTTAAATATCCCAGGAAAGAGAAAAATGGATAAAGAAGTTGTGGTCCTTATGTACAATGGAATATCACTCAGCCATGAAATCAATGTCATAAGGCTAGTAGCAGCATGATGAGTGGATTTAGGTACGTCGATTCTAAGTGAAATAAGTCACACAGAAAAGGACACTTCTCATAAGATATCACTTATACAGGGAAAGTAAAAACCATTACACTTGAACTGAATTCCAAAACAGAACAGAGTCACACATGCAGAAAACACACTATGGCTGCTTAACAGGAAAGGTGAGGTGGGGTGATACATAAAACAAGGGTTTCAAATTAGCTGAGATACCGTTCCATAAACCCAATATGTAATAGAGAAGACCGACTCCTTGCTCAGAGAACTGGACTCAACACCCCCTATTCACCACACAAGGATATATCTGACTAGTAATAATCTTAAAACCTATGTATTGAAATCTCTCTGTTAGTGTGTCAAGTGGGTGTAAAGCGGCATAAACACAGCAGTGAAAAGCAGCTAAACCCCATTATAAAAATAAATTATTTTAAAAAACCCATGAAACAAAGACAGTGAAAGAGAGAGAAATTCTTACACAATTCGTTCAGGGGCTGTGATGGAACCTGGATTGACCATATCTAGACCCACAGCTGGATGAGACATAAGGGTGGACACTCTTGGGGCTGAGAGGTTTGGTGAGGTTGGGTGAGCAAACGCAGACCCTTTAAAGTAATACTGCGTGGTACCCATCGCATGGGTCCCAAATCTCGAGGTTCAAGGGCATCTTCCTACATCGAAAACATGCATGAGAAACCCAGAAAATGGTACACCGTGTGATGGGGAAAGGTTCCTAAAACGCACCTCATTTCTCATCTCCTTGTGCTCGGGTTCGCCATTCCAGCCACTTTACTAGCAATCTCCCTACTTGGAGCATCAGCACCTTTAACCTCCTGTTCCGTACAGGTTGCAATTTGTCCTGAGGATGAATGGGAAGATGGGGAACCAATGAGAGGCTAGCTCTAGGTGTTGGGACAGGCACAGGTCACTCTATTTTCCCATCAGGAAGAAGAATTAACCACAGGCTCAGCTGCCCCCCGGAACCAGCACAGGGCCTGAAACCATCCTGCACTTTTACGGCCAGCTCCCAAAAAGCGAGTTGTAAAATGGAGCTTCAGGGCACTGCAATTCACAAACCTGCAGAGTTATAAATGATAACTCTCGTCCACAAATATATTGAGGGAAGGCAAAGAAGAGGATTTGAAATCAAGGAAGAATTGCAGTAAACAGATTTCAGGAGGTAGATTCGAATCGCCTTTAAAGCACATGAAAAGCAACAAAACGTTGACAATGAGGCCCTTTTTGGCCAACCAAGCAACCTGGAAAGGCAAATCAGCGCTACAAAGAAGTCTCACTTCCCATCGGTCAAAAGGGCCATGCTTAGAAAAGTGTCAAAACCAGAAATGCAGGACAGGCCATGGAGAAATGGGAGCCTTGTTACGCTGACGGACGGGATGTAAATTGCCAACAGCCACTCTGGAGAAGGGTATGGTGTGTCCTGAAACATCTAAAAAACACAGTTTAGAGCGCATAGGGCACTTCCACACATGGGGGTATAAATTGGGAAAATTAAAAATCAGCAAGACACAAGCACACCAAAGTTTAGGGCTGCTCTGTTGCCAAGGACCTCCACTTCATTCCACCTTAAATATCCCAGGAAAGAGAAAAATGGATAAAGAAGTTGTGGTCCTTATGTACAATGGAATATCACTCAGCCATGAAATCAATGTCATAAGGCTAGTAGCAGCATGATGAGTGGATTTAGGTACGTCGATTCTAAGTGAAATAAGTCACACAGAAAAGGACACTTCTCATAAGATATCACTTATACAGGGAAAGTAAAAACCATTACACTTGAACTGAATTCCAAAACAGAACAGAGTCACACATGCAGAAAACACACTATGGCTGCTTAACAGGAAAGGTGAGGTGGGGTGATACATAAAACAAGGGTTTCAAATTAGCTGAGATACCGTTCCATAAACCCAATATGTAATAGACAAGACCGACTCCTTGCTCAGGGAACTGGACTCAACACCCCCTATTCACCACACAAGGATATATCTGACTAGTAATAATCTTAAAACCTATGTATTGAAATCTCTCTGTTAGTGTGTCAAGTGGGTGTAAAGTGGCATAAACACAGCAGTGAAAAGCAGCTAAACCTCATTATAAAAATAAATTACTTTTAAAAACCCATGAAACAAAGACAGAGAAACAGAGAGAAATTCTTACACAATTCGTTCAGGGGCTGTGATGCAACCCGAATTGACCATATCTAGACCCACAGCTGGATGAGACATAAGGGTGGACACTCTTGGGGCTGAGAGGTTTGGTGAGGTTGGGTGAGCAAACGCAGACCCTGTAAAGTAATACTGTGTGGTACCCATCCCATGGGTCCCAAATCTCCAGGTTCAAGGGCATCTTCCTACATCGAAAACATGCATGAGAAACCCAGAAAATGGTACACCGTGTGATGGGGAAAGCTTTCTAAAACGCACCTCATTTGTCATCTCCTTGAGCTCGGGTTCGCAATTCCAGCCACTTTACTAGCAATCTCCCTACTTGGAGTATCAGCACCTTTAACCTCCTGTTCCGTACAGGTTGCAATTTGTCCTGTGGATGAACGGGAAGACGGGGAACCAATGAGAGACTAGATCTTGGTATTGGGACAGACACAGGTCACTCTATTTTCCCATCAGGAAGAAGAATTAACCACAGGCTCAGCCTGCCCCCCTGAACCAGAACAGTGACTGAAGCCATCCTGCGCTTTTACGGCCAGCTCCCAAAAATGCTAGTTGTAAAATGAAGCTTCAGGGCACTGCAATTCACAAACCTGCAGAGTTATAAATGATAACTCTCGTCCACAAATATATTGAGGGAAGGCAAAGAAGAGGATTTGAAATGAAGGCAGAATTGCAGGAAACAGATTTCATGAGGTAGATCCGAAACGCCTTTAAAGCACATGAAAAGCGGCAAAACGTTGACAATGATGCCCTTGGCCAAAAAGGGCGTATGCGTTTTTTCCTGAATATATTCAGGAAAAAACGCATACGCCCTTTTTGGCCAACCAAGCAACCTGGAAAGGCAAATCAGCGCTACAAAGAAGTCTCGCTTCCCATCGGTCAAAAGTGCCATGCTGAGAAAAGTGTCAAAACCAGAAATGCAGGACAGGCCATGGAGAAATGGGAGCCTTGCTACACTGACGGGCGGGATGTAAATTGCCAACAGCCACTCTGGAGAAGGTTACGGTGTGTCCTGAAACATCTAAAAAACACAGCTTAGAGAGCATAGGGCACTTCCACGCATGGAGGTGTAAATTGGGAAAATTAAATATCAGCAAGACACAAGCACCCCAAAGTTTAGGGCTGCTGTGTTGCCAAGGACCTCCACTTCATTCCACCTTAAATATCCCAGGAAAGAGAAAAATGGATAAAGTAGTTGTGGTCCTTATGTACAATGGAATATCACTCAGCCATGAAATCAATGTCCTGAGGCTAGTAGCAGCATGATGAGTGGATTTAGGTACGACGATTCTAAGTGAAATAAGTCACACAGAAAAGGACACTTCTCATAAGGTATCACTTATAGAGGGAATGTAAAAATCGTTACACTTGAACTGAATTACAAAACAGAACAGAGTCACACATGCAGAAAACACACTATGGCTGCTTAACAGGAAAGGTGAGGTGGGTTGATACATAAAAAAAGGGTTTCAAATTAGCTGAGATACCGTTCCATAAACCCAATATGTAATAGAGAAGACCTACTCCTTGCTCAGAGAACTGGACTCAACAACCCCTATTCACCACACAAGGATATATCTGACTAGTAATAATCTTAAAACCTATGTATTGAAATCTCTCTGTTAGTGTCAAGTGGGTGTAAAGCGGCATAAACACAGCAGTGAAAAGCAGCTAAACCCCATTATAAAAATAAATTACTTTTAAAAACCCATGAAACGAAGACAGAGAAACAGAGATAAATTCTTACCCAATTCGTTCAGGGGCTGTGATGCAACCCGGATTGACCATATCTAGACCCACAGCTGGATGAGACATAAGGGTGGACACTCTTGGGGCTGAGAGGTTTGGTGAGGTTGGGTGAGCAAACGCAGACCCTTTAAAGTAATACTGCGTGGTACCCATCGCATGGGTCCCAAATCTCGAGGTTCAAGGGCATCTTCCTACATCGAAAACATGCATGAGAAACCCAGAAAATGGTACACCGTGTGATGGGGAAAGGTTCCTAAAACGCACCTCATTTCTCATCTCCTTGTGCTCGGGTTCGCCATTCCAGCCACTTTACTAGCAATCTCCCTACTTGGAGCATCAGCACCTTTAACCTCCTGTTCCGTACAGGTTGCAATTTGTCCTGAGGATGAATGGGAAGATGGGGAACCAATGAGAGGCTAGCTCTAGGTGTTGGGACAGGCACAGGTCACTCTATTTTCCCATCAGGAAGAAGAATTAACCACAGGCTCAGCTGCCCCCCGGAACCAGCACAGGGCCTGAAACCATCCTGCACTTTTACGGCCAGCTCCCAAAAAGCGAGTTGTAAAATGGAGCTTCAGGGCACTGCAATTCACAAACCTGCAGAGTTATAAATGATAACTCTCGTCCACAAATATATTGAGGGAAGGCAAAGAAGAGGATTTGAAATCAAGGAAGAATTGCAGTAAACAGATTTCAGGAGGTAGATTCGAATCGCCTTTAAAGCACATGAAAAGCAGCAAAACGTTGACAATGAGGCCCTTCGCCAAAAAGGGCGTATGCGTTTTTTCCTGAATATATTCAGGAAAAAACGCATACGCCCTTTTTGGCCAACCAAGCAACCTGGAAAGGCAAATCAGCGCTACAAAGAAGTCTCGCTTCCCATTGGTCAAAAGGGCCATGCTGAGAAAAGTGTCAAAACCAGAAATGCAGGACAGGCCATGGAGAAATGGGAGCCTTGCTACGCTGATGGGCGGGATGTAAATTGTCAAGAGCCATGCTGGAGAAGGGTACGGTATGTCCTCAAACATCTAAAAAACACAGCTTAGAGCGCAAGGGGCACTTCCACGCATGGGGGTATAAATTGGGAAAATTAAAAATCAGCAAGACACAAGCACACCAAAGTTTAGGGCTGCTCTGTTGCAAAGGACCTCCACTTCATTCCACCTTAAATATCCCAGGAAAGAGAAAAATGGATAAAGAAGTTGTGGTCCTTAAGTACAATGGAATATCACTCAGCCATGAAATCAATGTCATAAGGCTAGTAGCAGCATGATGAGTGGATTTAGGTACGACGATTCTAAGTGAAATAAGTCACACAGAAAAGGACACTTCTCATAAGATATCACTTATACAGGGAAAGTAAAAACCGTTACACTTGAACTGAATTATAAAACAGAACAGAGTCACACATGCAGAAAACACACTATGGCTGCTTAACAGGAAAGGTGAGGTGGGGTGATACATAAAACAAGGGTTTCAAATTAGCTGAGATACCGTTCCATAATTCCAATATGTAATAGACAAGACCAACTCCTTGCTCAGAGAACTGGACTCAACACCCCCTATTCACCACACAAGGATATATCTGAGTAGTAATAATCTTAAAACCTATGTATTGAAATCTCTCTGTTAGTGTGTCAAGTGGGTGTAAAGCGGCATAAACACAGCAGTGAAAAGCAGCTAAACCCCATTATAAAAATAAATTATTTTAAAAAACCCATGAAACAAAGACAGTGAAAGAGAGAGAAATTCTTACACAATTCGTTCAGGGGCTGTGATGGAACCTGGATTGACCATATCTAGACCCACAGCTGGATGAGACATAAGGGTGGACACTCTTGGGGCTGAGAGATTTGGTGAGGTTGGGTGAGCAAACGCAGAACCTTTAAAGTAATACTGCGTGGTACCCATCGCATGGGTCCCAAATCTCGAGGTTCAAGGGCATCTTCCTACATCGAAAACATGCATGAGAAACCCAGAAAATGGTACACCGTGTGATGGGGAAAGGTTTCTAAAACGCACTTCATTTCTCATCTCCTTGTGCTCGGGTTTGCCATTCCAGCCACTTTACTAGCAATCTCCCTACTTGGAGCATCAGCACCTTTAACCTCCTGTTCCGTACAGGTTGCAATTTGTCCTGAGGATGAAGGGGAAGATGGGGAACCAATGAGAGACTAGCTCTTGGTGTTGGGACAGGCACAGGTCACTCTATTTTCCCATCAGGGAAAAGAATTAACCACAGGCTCAGCCTGCCCCCCGGAACCAGAACAGGGCCTGAAGCCATCCTGCGCTTTTACGGCCAGCACCCAAAAAGCGAGTTGTAAAATGGAGCTTCAGGGCACTGCAATTCACAAACCTGCAGAGTTATAAATGATAACTCTCGTCCACAAATATATTGAGGGAAGGCAAAGAAGAGGATTTGAAATCAAGGCAGAATTGCAGGAAACAGATTTCAGGAGGTAGATTCGAATCGCCTTTAAAGCACATGAAAAGCAGCAAAACGTTGACAATGAGGCCCTTGGCCAAAAAGGGCGTATGCGTTTTTTCCTGAATATATTCAGGAAAAAACGCATACGCCCTTTTTGGCCAACCAAGCAACCTGAAAAGGCAAATCAGCGCTACAAAGAAGTCTCGCTTCCCATCGGTCAAAAGGGCCATGCTGAGAAAAGTGTCAAAACCAGAAATGCAGGACAGGCCATGGAGAAATGGGAGCCTTGCTACACTGACGGGCGGGATGTAAATTGCCAACAGCCACTCTGGAGAAGGGTACAGTGTTTCCTGTAACATCTAAAATACACAGCTTAGAGCGCATAGGGCACTTCCACGCATGGGGGTATAAATTGGGAAAATTAAAAATCAGCAAGACACAAGCACACCAAAGTTTAGGGCTGCTCTGTTGCCAAGGACCTCCACTTCATTCCACCTTAAATATCCCAGGAAAGAGAAAAATGGATAAAGAAGTTGTGGTCCTTATGTACAATGGAATATCACTCAGCCATGAAATCAATGTCATAAGGCTAGTAGCAGCATGATGAGTGGATTTAGGTACAACGATTCTAAGTGAAATAAGTCACACAGAAAAGGACACTTCTCATAAGATATCACTTATACAGGGATTGTAAAAACCATTACACTTGAACTGAATTACAAAACAGAACAGAGTCACACATGCAGAAAACACACTATGGCTGCTTAACAGGAAAGGTGAGGTGGGGTGATACATAAAACAAGTGTTTCAAATTAGCTGAGATACCGTTCCATAAACCCAATATGTAATAGACAAGACAGACTCCTTGCTCAGAGAACTGGACTCAACACCCCCTATTCACCACACAAGGATATATCTGACTATTAATAATCTTAAAACCTATATATTGAAATCTCTGTGTTAGTGTGTCAAGTGAGTGTAAAGCGGCATAAACACAGCAGTTAAAAGCAGCTAAACCCCATTATAAAAATAAATTACTTTTAAAAACCCATGAAACAAAGACAGTGAAAGACAGAGAAATACTTACACAATTCGTTCAGGGGCTGTGATGGAACCTGGATTGACCATATCTAGACCCACAGCTGGATGAGACATAAGGGTGGACACTCTTGGGGCTGAGCGGTTTGGTGAGGTTGGGTGAGCAAACGCAGACCCTTTAAAGTAATACTGCATGGTACCCATCCCATGGGTCCCAAATCTCGAGGTTCAAGGGCATCTTCCTACATCGAAAACATGCATGAGAAACCCAGAAGATGGTACACCGTGTGAAGGGGAAAGGTTTCTAAAACGCACATCATTTCTCATCTCCTTGTGCTCGGGTTCGCCATTCCAGCCACTTTACTAGCAATCTCCCTACTTGGAGCAACAGCATCTTTAACCTCCTGTTCCGTACAGGTTGCAATTTGTCCTGAGGATGAATGGGAAGATGGGGAACCAATGAGAGACTAGCTCTTGGTGTTGGGACAGGCACAGGTCACTCTATTTTCCCATCAGGGAGAAGAATTAACCAGAGGCTCAGCCTGACCCCCGGAACCAGAACAGGGCCTGAAGCCATCCTGCGCTTTTACGGCCAGCACCCAAAAAGCGAGTTGTAAAATGGAGCTTCAGGGCACTGCAATTCACAAACGTGCAGAGTTATAAATGATAACTCTCGTCCACAAATATATTGAGGGAAGGCAAAGAAGAGGATTTGAAATCAAGGCAGAATTGCAGGAAACAGATTTCAGGAGGTAGATTCGAATCGCCTTTAAAGCACATGAAAAGCAGCAAAACGTTGACAATGAGGCCCTTGGCCAAAAAGGGCGTATGCGTTTTTTCCTGAATATATTCAGGAAAAAACGCATACGCCCTTTTTGGCCAACCAAGCAACTTGGAAAGGCAAATCAGCGCTACAAAGAAGTCTCGCTTCCCATCGGTCAAAAGGGCCATGCTGAGAAAAGTGTCAAAACCAGAAATGCAGGACAGGCCATGGAGAATTGGGAGCCTTGCTACGCTGATGGGCGGGATGTAAATTGTCAACAGCCATGCTGGAGAAGGGTACGGTGTGTCCTCAAGCATCTAAAAAACACAGCTTAGAGCGCATAGGGCACTTCCACGCATGGGGGTATAAATTGGGAAAATTAAAAATCAGCAAGACACAAGCACACCAAAGTTTAGGGCTGCTCTGTTGCCAAGGATCTCCACTTCATTCCACCTTAAATATCCCAGGAAAGAGAAAAATGGATAAAGAAGTTGTGGTCCTTAAGTACAATGGAATATCACTCAGCCATGAAATCAATGTCATAAGGCTAGTAGCAGCATGATGAGTGGATTTAGGTACGACGATTCTAAGTGAAATAAGTCACACAGAAAAGGACACTTCTCATAAGATATCACTTATACAGGGAAAGTAAAAACCGTTACACTTGAACTGAATTATAAAACAGAACAGAGTCACACATGCAGAAAACACACTATGGCTGCTTAACAGGAAAGGTGAGGTGGGGTGATACATAAAACAAGTGTTTCAAATTAGCTGAGATACCGTTCCATAATCCCAATATGTAATAGACAAGACCAACTCCTTGCTCAGAGAACTGGACTCAACACCCCCTATTCACCACACAAGGATATATCTGAGTAGTAATAATCTTAAAACCTATGTATTGAAATCTCTCTCTGTTAGTGTCAAGTGGGTGTAAAGCGGCATAAACACAGCAGTGAAAAGCAGCTAAACCCCATTATAAAAATAAATTACTTTTAAAAACCCATGAAACAAAGACAGTGAAAGAGAGAGAAATTCTTACACAATTCGTTCAGGGGCTGTGATGGAACCTGGATTGACCATATCTAGACCCACAGCTGGATGAGACATAAGGGTGGACACTCTTGGGGCTGAGAGATTTGGTGAGGTTGGGTGAGCAAACGCAGACCCTTTAAAGTAATACTGCGTGGTACCCATCGCATGGGTCCCAAATCTCGAGGTTCAATGGCATCTTCCTACATCGAAAACATGCATGAGAAACCCAGAAAATGGTACACCGTGTGATGGGGAAAGGTTCCTAAAACGCACCTCATTTCTCATCTCCTTGTGCTCGGGTTCGCCATTCCAGCCACTTTACTAGCAATCTCCCTACTTGGAGCATCAGCACCTTTAACCTCCTTTTCCGTACAGGTTGCAATTTGTCCTGAGGATGAATGGGAAGATGGGGAACCAATGAGAGGCTAGCTCTAGGTGTTGGGACAGGCACAGGTCACTCTATTTTCCCATCAGGAAGAAGAATTAACCACAGGCTCAGCTGCCCCCCCGAACCAGCACAGGGCCTGAAACCATCCTGCGCTTTTACGGCCAGCTCCCAAAAAGCGAGTTGTAAAATGGAGCTTCAGGGCACTGCAATTCACAAACCTGCAGAGTTATAAATGATAACTCTCGTCCACAAATATATTGAGGGAAGGCAAAGAAGAGGATTTGAAATCAAGGCAGAATTGCAGTAAACAGATTTCAGGAGGTAGATTCGAATCGCCTTCATAGCACATGAAAAGCAGCAAAACGTTGACAATGAGGCCCTTGGCCAAAAAGGGCGTATGCGTATTTTCCTGAATATATTCAGGAAAAAACGCATACGCCCTTTTTGGCCAACCAAGCAACCTGGAAAGGCAAATCAGCGCTACAAAGAAGTCTCGCTTCCCATCGGTCAAAAGGGCCATGCTGAGAAAAGTGTCAAAACCAGAAATGCAGGACAGGCCATGGAGAAATGGGAGCCTTTCTACGCTGATGGGCGGGATGTAAATTGCCAACAGCCACGCTGGAGAAGGGTACGGTGTGTCCTCAAACATCTAAACAACACAGCTTAGAGCGCATAGGGCACTTCCACGCATGGGGGTATAAATTGGGAAAATTAAAAATCAGCAAGACACAAGCACACCAAAGTTTAGGGCTGCTCTGTTGCCAAGGACCTCCACTTCATTCCACCTTAAATATCCCAGGAAAGAGAAAAATGGATAAAGAAGTTGTGGTCCTTAAGTACAATGGAATATCACTCAGCCATGAAATCAATGTCATAAGGCTAGTAGCAGCATGATGAGTGGATTTAGGTTCGACAATTCTAAGTGAAATAAGTCACACAGAAAAGGACACTTCTCATAAGATATCACTTATACAGGGAAAGTAAAAACCGTTACACTTGAACTGAATTATAAAACAGAACAGAGTCACACATGCAGAAAACACACTATGGCTGCTTAACAGGAAAGGTGAGGTGGGGTGATACATAAAACAAGGGTTTCAAATTAGCTGAGATACCGTTCCATAATCCCAATATGTAATAGACAAGACCAACTCCTTGCTCAGAGAACTGGACTCAACACCCCCTATTCACCACACAAGGATATATCTGAGTAGTAATAATCTTAAAACCTATGTATTGAAATCTCTCTGTTAGTGTGTCAAGTGGGTGTAAAGCGGCATAAACACAGCAGTGAAAAGCAGCTAAACCCCATTATAAAAATAAATTACTTTTAAAAACCCATGAAACAAAGACAGTGAAAGAGAGAGAAATTCTTACACAATTCGTTCAGGGGCTGTGATGGAACCTGGATTGACCATATCTAGACCCACAGCTGGATGAGACATAAGGGTGGACACTCTTGGGGCTGAGAGATTTGGTGAGGCTGGGTGAGCAAACGCAGACCCTTTAAAGTAATACTGCGTGGTACCCATCGCATGGGTCACAAATCTCGAGGTTCAAGGGCATCTTCCTACATCGAAAACATGCATGAGAAACCCAGAAGATGGTACACCGTGTGATGGGGTAAGGTTCCTAAAACGCACCTCATTTCTCATCTCCTTGTGCTCGGGTTCGCCATTCCAGCCACTTTACTAGCAATCTCCCTACTTGGAGCATCAGCACCTTTAACCTCCTGTTCCGTACAGGTTGCAATTTGTCCTGAGGATGAATGGGAAGATGGGGAACCAATGAGAGACTAGCTCTTGGTGTTTGGACAGGCACAGGTCACTCTATTTTCCCATCAGGAAGAAGAATTAACCACAGGCTCAGCTGCCCCCCGGAACCAGCACAGGGCCTGAAACCATCCTGCGCTTTTACATCCAGCTCCCAAAAAGCGAGTTGTAAAATGGAGCTTCAGGGCACTGCAATTCACAAACCTGCAGAGTTATAAATGATAACTCTCGTCCACAAATATATTGAGGGAAGGCAAAGAAGAGGATTTGAAATCAAGGCAGAATTGCAGGAAACAGATTTCAGGAGGTAGATTCGAATCGCCTTTAAAGCACATGAAAAGCAGCAAAACGTTGACAATGAGGCCCTTGGCCAAAAAGGGCCTATGCGTATTTTCCTGAATATATTCAGGAAAAAACGCATACGCCCTTTTTGGCCAACCAAGCAACCTGGAAAGGCAAATCAGCGCTACAAAGAAGTCTCGCTTCCCATCGGTCAAAAGGGCCATGCTGAGAAAAGTGTCAAAACCAGAAATGCAGGACAGGCCATGGAGAAATGGGAGACTTGCTACGCTGATGGGCGGGATGTAAATTGCCAACAGCCACGCTGGAGAAGGGTACGGGGTGTCCTCAAACATCTAAACAACACAGCTTAGAGCGCATAGGGCACTTCCACGCATGGGGGTATAAATTGGGAAAATTAAAAATCAGCAAGACACAAGCACACCAAAGTTTAGGGCTGCTCTGTTGCCAAGGACCTCCACTTCATTCCACCTTAAATATCCCAGGAAAGAGAAAAATGGATAAAGAAGTTGTGGTCCTTATGTACAATGGAATATCACTCAGCCATGAAATCAATGTCATAAGGCTAGTAGCAGCATGATGAGTGGATTTAGGTACAACGATTCTAAGTGAAATAAGTCACACAGAAAAGGACACTTCTCATAAGATATCACTTATACAGGGATTGTAAAAACCATTACACTTGAACTGAATTACAAAACAGAACAGAGTCACACATGCAGAAAACACACTATGGCTGCTTAACAGGAAAGGTGAGGTGGGGTGATACATAAAACAAGTGTTTCAAATTAGCTGAGATACCGTTCCATAAACCCAATATGTAATAGACAAGACAGACTCCTTGCTCAGAGAACTGGACTCAACACCCCCTATTCACCACACAAGGATATATCTGACTATTAATAATCGTAAAACCTATATATTGAAATCTCTCTGTTAGTGTGTCAAGTGAGTGTAAAGCGGCATAAACACAGCAGTTAAAAGCAGCTAAACCCCATTATAAAAATAAATTACTTTTAAAAACCCATGAAACAAAGACAGTGAAAGACAGAGAAATACTTACACAATTCGTTCAGGGGCTGTGATGGAAACTGGATTGACCATATCTAGACCCACAGCTGGATGAGACATAAGGGTGGACACTCTTGGGGCTGAGAGATTTGGTGAGGTTGGGTGAGCAAACGCAGACCCTTTAAAGTAATACTGCATGGTACCCATCCCATGGGTCCCAAATCTCGAGGTTCAAGGGCATCTTCCTACATCGAAAACATGCATGAGAAACCCAGAAGATGGTACACCGTGTGATGGGGAAAGGTTTCTAAAACGCACATCATTTCTCATCTCCTTGTGCTCGGGTTCGCCATTCCAGCCACTTTACTAGCAATCTCCCTACTTGGAGCAACAGCATCTTTAACCTCCTGTTCCGTACAGGTTGCAATTTGTCCTGAGAATGAATGGGAAGATGGGGAACCAATGAGAGATTAGCTCTTGGTGTTGGGACAGGCACAGGTCACTCTATTTTCCCATCAGGGAGAAGAATTAACCACAGGCTCAGCCTGCCCCCCGGAACCAGAACAGGGCCTGAAGCCATCCTGCGCTTTTACGGCCAGCACCCAAAAAGCGAGTTGTAAAATGGAGCTTCAGGGCACTGCAATTCACAAACCTGCAGAGTTATACATGATAACTCTCGTCCACAAATATATTGAGGGAAGGCAAAGAAGAGGATTTGAAATCAAGGCAGAATTGCAGGAAACAGATTTCAGGAGGTAGATTCGAATCGCCTTTAAAGCACATGAAAAGCAGCAAAACGTTGACAATGAGGCCCTTGGCCAAAAAGGGCGTATGCGTTTTTTCCTGAATATATTCAGGAAAAAACGCATACGCCCTTTTTGGCCAACCAAGCAACCTGGAAAGGCAAATCAGCGCTACAAAGAAGTCTCGCTTCCCATCGGTCAAAAGGGCCATGCTGAGAAAAGTGTCAAAACCAGAAATGCAGGACAGGCCATGGAGAATTGGGAGCCTTGCTACGCTGATGGGCGGGATGTAAATTGTCAACAGCCATGCTGGAGAAGGGTACGGTGTGTCCTCAAGCATCTAAAAAACACAGCTTAGAGCGCATAGGGCACTTCCACGCATGGGGGTATAAATTGGGAAAATTAAAAATCAGCAAGACACAAGCACACCAAAGTTTAGGGCTGCTCTGTTGCCAAGGACCTCCACTTCATTCCACCTTAAATATCCCAGGAAAGAGAAAAATGGATAAAGAAGTTGTGGTCCCTATGTACAATGGAATATCACTCAGCCATGAAATCAATGTCATAAGGCTAGTAGCAGCATGATGAGTGGATTTAGGTACAACGATTCTAAGTGAAATAAGTCACACAGAAAAGGACACTTCTCATAAGATATCACTTATACAGGGATTGTAAAATCCATTACACTTGAACTGAATTACAAAACAGAACAGAGTCACACATGCAGAAAACACACTATGGCTGCTTAACAGGAAAGGTGAGGTGGGGTGATACATAAAACAAGTGTTTCAAATTAGCTGAGATACCGTTCCATAAACCCAATATGTAATAGACAAGACAGACTCCTTGCTCAGAGAACTGGACTCAACACCCCCTATTCACCACACAAGGATATATCTGACTAGTAATAATCTTAAAACCTATGTATTGAAATCTCTCTGTTAGTGTGTCAAGTGGGTGTAAAGCGGCATAAACACAGCAGTGAAAAGCAGCTAAACCCCATTATAAAAATAAATTACTTTTAAAAACCCATGAAACAAAGACAGTGAAAGAGAGAGAAATTCTTACACAATTCGTTCAGGGGCTGTGATGGAACCTGGATTGACCATATCTAGACCCACAGCTGGATGAGACATAAGGGTGGACACTCTTGGGGCTGAGAGATTTGGTGAGGTTGGGTGAGCAAACGCAGACCTTTTAAAGTAATACTGCGTGGTACCCATCGCATGGGTCCCAAATCTCGAGGTTCAATGGCATCTTCCTACATCGAAAACATGCATGAGAAACCCAGAAAATGGTACACCGTGTGATGGGGAAAGGTTCCTAAAACGCACCTCATTTCTCATCTCCTTGTGCTCGGGTTCGCCATTCCAGCCACTTTACTAGCAATCTCCCTACTTGGAGCATCAGCACCTTTAACCTCCTGTTCCGTACAGGTTGCAATTTGTCCTGAGGATGAATGGGAAGATGGGGAACCAATGAGAGGCTAGCTCTAGGTGTTGGGACAGGCACAGGTCACTCTATTTTCCCATCAGCAAGAAGAATTAACCGCAGGCTCAGCTGCCCCCCGGAACCAGCACAGGGCCTGAAACCATCCTGCGCTTTTACGGCCAGCTCCCAAAAAGCGAGTTGTAAAATGGAGCTTCAGGGCACTGCAATTCACAAACCTGCAGAGTTATAAATGATAACTCTCGTCCACAAATATATTGAGGGAAGGCAAAGAAGAGGATTTGAAATCAAGGCAGAATTGCAGGAAACAGATTTCAGGAGGTAGATTCGAATCGCCTTTAAAGCACATGAAAAGCAGCAAAACGTTGACAATGAGGCCCTTGGCCAAAAAGGGCGTATGCGTTTTTTCCTGAATATATTCAGGAAAAAACGCATACGCCCTTTTTGGCCAACCAAGCAACCTGGAAAGGCAAATCAGTGCTACAAAGAAGTCTCGCTTCCCATCGGTCAAAAGGGCCATGCTGAGAAAAGTGTCAAAACCAGAAATGCAGGACAGGCCATGGAGAATTGGGAGCCTTGCTACGCTGATGGGCGGGATGTAAATTGTCAACAGCCATGCTGGAGAAGGGTACGGTGTGTCCTCAAGCATCTAAAAAACACAGCTTAGAGCGCATAGGGCACTTCCACGCATGGGGGTATAAATTGGGAAAATTAAAAATCAGCAAGACACAAGCACACCAAAGTTTAGGGCTGCTCTGTTGCAAAGGACCTCCACTTCATTCCACCTTAAATATCCCAGGAAAGAGAAAAATGGATAAAGAAGTTGTGGTCCTTAAGTACAATGGAATATCACTCAGCCATGAAATCAATGTCATAAGGCTAGTAGCAGCATGATGAGTGGATTTAGGTACGACGATTCTAAGTGAAATAAGTCACACAGAAAAGGACACTTCTCATAAGATATCACTTATACAGGGAAAGTAAAAACCGTTACACTTGAACTGAATTATAAAACAGAACAGAGTCACACATGCAGAAAACACACTATGGCTGCTTAACAGGAAAGGTGAGGTGGGGTGATACATAAAACAAGGGTTTCAAATTAGCTGAGATACCGTTCCATAATTCCAATATGTAATAGACAAGACCAACTCCTTGCTCAGAGAACTGGACTCAACACCCCCTATTCACCACACAAGGATATATCTGAGTAGTAATAATCTTAAAACATATGTATTGAAATCTCTCTGTTAGTGTGTCAAGTGGGTGTAAAGCGGCATAAACACAGCAGTGAAAAGCAGCTAAACCCCATTATAAAAATAAATTATTTTAAAAAACCCATGAAACAAAGACAGTGAAAGAGAGAGAAATTCTTACACAATTCGTTCAGGGGCTGTGATGGAACCTGGATTGACCATATCTAGACCCACAGCTGGATGAGACATAAGGGTGGACACTCTTGGGGCTGAGAGATTTGGTGAGGTTGGGTGAGCAAACGCAGAACCTTTAAAGTAATACTGCGTGGTACCCATCGCATGGGTCCCAAATCTCGAGGTTCAAGGGCATCTTCCTACATCGAAAACATGCATGAGAAACCCAGAAAATGGTACACAGTGTGATGGGGAAAGGTTTCTAAAACGCACTTCATTTCTCATCTCCTTGTGCTCGGGTTTGCCATTCCAGCCACTTTACTAGCAATCTCCCTACTTGGAGCATCAGCACCTTTAACTTCCTGTTCCGTACACGTTGCAATTTGTCCTGAGGATGAAGGGGAAGATGGGGAACCAATGAGAGACTAGCTCTTGGTGTTGGGACAGGCACAGGTCACTCTATTTTCCCATCAGGGAAAAGAATTAACCACAGGCTCAGCCTGCCCCCCGGAACCAGAACAGGGCCTGAAGCCATCCTGCGCTTTTACGGCCAGCACCCAAAAAGCGAGTTGTAAAATGGAGCTTCAGGGCACTGCAATTCACAAACCTGCAGAGTTATAAATGATAACTCTCGTCCACAAATATATTGAGGGAAGGCAAAGAAGAGGATTTGAAATCAAGGCAGAATTGCAGGAAACAGATTTCAGGAGGTAGATTCGAATCGCCTTTAAAGCACATGAAAAGCAGCAAAACGTTGACAATGAGGCCCTTGGCCAAAAAGGGCGTATGCGTTTTTTCCTGAATATATTCAGGAAAAAACGCATACGCCCTTTTTGGCCAACCAAGCAACCTGAAAAGGCAAATCAGCGCTACAAAGAAGTCTCGCTTCCCATCGGTCAAAAGGGCCATGCTGAGAAAAGTGTCAAAACCAGAAATGCAGGACAGGCCATGGAGAAATGGGAGCCTTGCTACACTGACGGGCGGGATGTAAATTGCCAACAGCCACTCTGGAGAAGGGTACAGTGTTTCCTGTAACATCTAAAATACACAGCTTAGAGCGCATAGGGCACTTCCACGCATGGGGGTATAAATTGGGAAAATTAAAAATCAGCAAGACACAAGCACACCAAAGTTTAGGGCTGCTCTGTTGCCAAGGACCTCCACTTCATTCCACCTTAAATATCCCAGGAAAGAGAAAAATGGATAAAGAAGTTGTGGTCCTTATGTACAATGGAATATCACTCAGCCATGAAATCAATGTCATAAGGCTAGTAGCAGCATGATGAGTGGATTTAGGTACAACGATTCTAAGTGAAATAAGTCACACAGA
This sequence comes from Balaenoptera physalus, assembly GCF_965194825.1. Lineage (NCBI taxonomy): Eukaryota > Metazoa > Chordata > Mammalia > Artiodactyla > Balaenopteridae > Balaenoptera > Balaenoptera physalus. Next base: position 1,355,617 of record NW_028126440.1, on the reverse strand, counting down.
AAAGGACACTTCTCATAAGATATCACTTATACAGGGATTGTAAAAACCATTACACTTGAACTGAATTACAAAACAGAACAGAGTCACACATGCAGAAAACACACTATGGCTGCTTAACAGGAAAGGTGAGGTGGGGTGATACATAAAACAAGTGTTTCAAATTAGCTGAGATACCGTTCCATAAACCCAATATGTAATAGACAAGACAGACTCCTTGCTCAGAGAACTGGACTCAACACCCCCTATTCACCACACAAGGATATATCTGACTATTAATAATCTTAAAACCTATATATTGAAATCTCTGTGTTAGTGTGTCAAGTGAGTGTAAAGCGGCATAAACACAGCAGTTAAAAGCAGCTAAACCCCATTATAAAAATAAATTACTTTTAAAAACCCATGAAACAAAGACAGTGAAAGACAGAGAAATACTTACACAATTCGTTCAGGGGCTGTGATGGAACCTGGATTGACCATATCTAGACCCACAGCTGGATGAGACATAAGGGTGGACACTCTTGGGGCTGAGCGGTTTGGTGAGGTTGGGTGAGCAAACGCAGACCCTTTAAAGTAATACTGCATGGTACCCATCCCATGGGTCCCAAATCTCGAGGTTCAAGGGCATCTTCCTACATCGAAAACATGCATGAGAAACCCAGAAGATGGTACACCGTGTGAAGGGGAAAGGTTTCTAAAACGCACATCATTTCTCATCTCCTTGTGCTCGGGTTCGCCATTCCAGCCACTTTACTAGCAATCTCCCTACTTGGAGCAACAGCATCTTTAACCTCCTGTTCCGTACAGGTTGCAATTTGTCCTGAGGATGAATGGGAAGATGGGGAACCAATGAGAGACTAGCTCTTGGTGTTGGGACAGGCACAGGTCACTCTATTTTCCGATCAGGGAGAAGAATTAACCAGAGGCTCAGCCTGACCCCCGGAACCAGAACAGGGCCTGAAGCCATCCTGCGCTTTTACGGCCAGCACCCAAAAAGCGAGTTGTAAAATGGAGCTTCAGGGCACTGCAATTCACAAACGTGCAGAGTTATAAATGATAACTCTCGTCCACAAATATATTGAGGGAAGGCAAAGAAGAGGATTTGAAATCAAGGCAGAATTGCAGGAAACAGATTTCAGGAGGTAGATTCGAATCGCCTTCATAGCACATGAAAAGCAGCAAAATGTTGACAATGAGGCCCTTGGCCAAAAAGGGCGTATGCGTATTTTCCTGAATATATTCAGGAAAAAACGCATACGCCCTTTTTGGCCAACCAAGCAACCTGGAAAGGCAAATCAGCGCTACAAAGAAGTCTCGCTTCCCATCGGTCAAAAGGGCCATGCTGAGAAAAGTGTCAAAACCAGAAATGCAGGACAGGCCATGGAGAAATGGGAGCCTTTCTACGCTGATGGGCGGGATGTAAATTGCCAACAGCCACGCTGGAGAAGGGTACGGTGTGTCCTCAAACATCTAAACAACACAGCTTAGAGCGCATAGGGCACTTCCACGCATGGGGGTATAAATTGGGAAAATTAAAAATCAGCAAGACACAAGCACACCAAAGTTTAGGGCTGCTCTGTTGCCAAGGACCTCCACTTCATTCCACCTTAAATATCCCAGGAAAGAGAAAAATGGATAAAGAAGTTGTGGTCCTTAAGTACAATGGAATATCACTCAGCCATGAAATCAATGTCATAAGGCTAGTAGCAGCATGATGAGTGGATTTAGGTTCGACAATTCTAAGTGAAATAAGTCACACAGAAAAGGACACTTCTCATAAGATATCACTTATACAGGGAAAGTAAAAACCGTTACACTTGAACTGAATTATAAAACAGAACAGAGTCACACATGCAGAAAACACACTATGGCTGCTTAACAGGAAAGGTGAGGTGGGGTGATACATAAAACAAGGGTTTCAAATTAGCTGAGATACCGTTCCATAATCCCAATATGTAATAGACAAGACCAACTCCTTGCTCAGAGAACTGGACTCAACACCCCCTATTCACCACACAAGGATATATCTGAGTAGTAATAATCTTAAAACCTATGTATTGAAATCTCTCTGTTAGTGTGTCAAGTGGGTGTAAAGCGGCATAAACACAGCAGTGAAAAGCAGCTAAACCCCATTATAAAAATAAATTACTTTTAAAAACCCATGAAACAAAGACAGTGAAAGAGAGAGAAATTCTTACACAATTCGTTCAGGGGCTGTGATGGAACCTGGATTGACCATATCTAGACCCACAGCTGGATGAGACATAAGGGTGGACACTCTTGGGGCTGAGAGATTTGGTGAGGCTGGGTGAGCAAACGCAGACCCTTTAAAGTAATACTGCGTGGTACCCATCGCATGGGTCACAAATCTCGAGGTTCAAGGGCATCTTCCTACATCGAAAACATGCATGAGAAACCCAGAAGATGGTACACCGTGTGATGGGGTAAGGTTCCTAAAATGCACCTCATTTCTCATCTCCTTGTGCTCGGGTTCGCCATTCCAGCCACTTTACTAGCAATCTCCCTACTTGGAGCATCAGCACCTTTAACCTCCTGTTCCGTACAGGTTGCAATTTGTCCTGAGGATGAATGGGAAGATGGGGAACCAATGAGAGACTAGCTCTTGGTGTTTGGACAGGCACAGGTCACTCTATTTTCCCATCAGGAAGAAGAATTAACCACAGGCTCAGCTGCCCCCCGGAACCAGCACAGGGCCTGAAACCATCCTGCGCTTTTACATCCAGCTCCCAAAAAGCGAGTTGTAAAATGGAGCTTCAGGGCACTGCAATTCACAAACCTGCAGAGTTATAAATGATAACTCTCGTCCACAAATATATTGAGGGAAGGCAAAGAAGAGGATTTGAAATCAAGGCAGAATTGCAGGAAACAGATTTCAGGAGGTAGATTCGAATCGCCTTTAAAGCACATGAAAAGCAGCAAAACGTTGACAATGAGGCCCTTGGCCAAAAAGGGCCTATGCGTATTTTCCTGAATATATTCAGGAAAAAACGCATACGCCCTTTTTGGCCAACCAAGCAACCTGGAAAGGCAAATCAGCGCTACAAAGAAGTCTCGCTTCCCATCGGTCAAAAGGGCCATGCTGAGAAAAGTGTCAAAACCAGAAATGCAGGACAGGCAATGGAGAAATGGGAGACTTGCTACGCTGATGGGCGGGATGTAAATTGCCAACAGCCACGCTGGAGAAGGGTACGGGGTGTCCTCAAACATCTAAACAACACAGCTTAGAGCGCATAGGGCACTTCCACGCATGGGGCTATAAATTGGGGAAAATTAAAAATCAGCAAGACACAAGCACACCAAAGTTTAGGGCTGCTCTGTTGCCAAGCACCTCCACTTCATTCCACCTTAAATATCCCAGGAAAGAGAAAAATGGATAAAGAAGTTGTGGTCCTTATGTACAATGGAATATCACTCAGCCATGAAATCAATGTCATAAGGCTAGTAGCAGCATGATGAGTGGATTTAGGTACGACGATTCTAAGTGAAATAAGTCACACAGAAAAGGACACTTCTCATAAGATATCACTTATACAGGGATTGTAAAAACCATTACACTTGAACTGAATTACAAAACAGAACAGAGTCACACATGCAGAAAACACACTATGGCTGCTTAACAGGAAAGGTGAGGTGGGGTGATACATAAAACAAGTGTTTCAAATTAGCTGAGATACCGTTCCATAAACCCAATATGTAATAGACAAGACAGACTCCTTGCTCAGAGAACTGGACTCAACACCCCATATTCACCACACAAGGATATATCTGACTATTAATAATCGTAAAACCTATATATTGAAATCTCTCTGTTAGTGTGTCAAGTGAGTGTAAAGCGGCATAAACACAGCAGTTAAAAGCAGCTAAACCCCATTATAAAAATAAATTACTTTTAAAAACCCATGAAACAAAGACAGTGAAAGACAGAGAAATACTTACACAATTCGTTCAGGGGCTGTGATGGAAACTGGATTGACCATATCTAGACCCACAGCTGGATGAGACATAAGGGTGGACACTCTTGGGGCTGAGAGATTTGGTGAGGTTGGGTGAGCAAACGCAGACCCTTTAAAGTAATACTGCATGGTACCCATCCCATGGGTCCCAAATCTCGAGGTTCAAGGGCATCTTCCTACATCGAAAACATGCATGAGAAACCCAGAAGATGGTACACCGTGTGATGGGGAAAGGTTTCTAAAACGCACATCATTTCTCATCTCCTTGTGCTCGGGTTCGCCATTCCAGCCACTTTACTAGCAATCTCCCTACTTGGAGCAACAGCATCTTTAACCTCCTGTTCCGTACAGGTTGCAATTTGTCCTGAGAATGAATGGGAAGATGGGGAACCAATGAGAGATTAGCTCTTGGTGTTGGGACAGGCACAGGTCACTCTATTTTCCCATCAGGGAGAAGAATTAACCACAGGCTCAGCCTGCCCCCCGGAACCAGAACAGGGCCTGAAGCCATCCTGCGCTTTTACGGCCAGCACCCAAAAAGCGAGTTGTAAAATGGAGCTTCAGGGCACTGCAATTCACAAACCTGCAGAGTTATACATGATAACTCTCGTCCACAAATATATTGAGGGAAGGCAAAGAAGAGGATTTGAAATCAAGGCAGAATTGCAGGAAACAGATTTCAGGAGGTAGATTCGAATCGCCTTTAAAGCACATGAAAAGCAGCAAAACGTTGACAATGAGGCCCTTGGCCAAAAAGGGCGTATGCGTTTTTTCCTGAATATATTCAGGAAAAAACGCATACGCCCTTTTTGGCCAACCAAGCAACCTGGAAAGGCAAATCAGCGCTACAAAGAAGTCTCGCTTCCCATCGGTCAAAAGGGCCATGCTGAGAAAAGTGTCAAAACCAGAAATGCAGGACAGGCCATGGAGAATTGGGAGCCTTGCTACGCTGATGGGCGGGATGTAAATTGTCAACAGCCATGCTGGAGAAGGGTACGGTGTGTCCTCAAGCATCTAAAAAACACAGCTTAGAGCGCATAGGGCACTTCCACGCATGGGGGTATAAATTGGGAAAATTAAAAATCAGCAAGACACAAGCACACCAAAGTTTAGGGCTGCTCTGTTGCCAAGGACCTCCACTTCATTCCACCTTAAATATCCCAGGAAAGAGAAAAATGGATAAAGAAGTTGTGGTCCCTATGTACAATGGAATATCACTCAGCCATGAAATCAATGTCATAAGGCTAGTAGCAGCATGATGAGTGGATTTAGGTACAACGATTCTAAGTGAAATAAGTCACACAGAAAAGGACACTTCTCATAAGATATCACTTATACAGGGATTGTAAAATCCATTACACTTGAACTGAATTACAAAACAGAACAGAGTCACACATGCAGAAAACACACTATGGCTGCTTAACAGGAAAGGTGAGGTGGGGTGATACATAAAACAAGTGTTTCAAATTAGCTGAGATACCGTTCCATAAACCCAATATGTAATAGACAAGACAGACTCCTTGCTCAGAGAACTGGACTCAACACCCCCTATTCACCACACAAGGATATATCTGACTAGTAATAATCTTAAAACCTATGTATTGAAATCTCTCTGTTAGTGTGTCAAGTGGGTGTAAAGCGGCATAAACACAGCAGTGAAAAGCAGCTAAACCCCATTATAAAAATAAATTACTTTTAAAAACCCATGAAACAAAGACAGTGAAAGAGAGAGAAATTCTTACACAATTCGTTCAGGGGCTGTGATGGAACCTGGATTGACCATATCTAGACCCACAGCTGGATGAGACATAAGGGTGGACACTCTTGGGGCTGAGAGATTTGGTGAGGTTGGGTGAGCAAACGCAGACCTTTTAAAGTAATACTGCGTGGTACCCATCGCATGGGTCCCAAATCTCGAGGTTCAATGGCATCTTCCTACATCGAAAACATGCATGAGAAACCCAGAAAATGGTACACCGTGTGATGGGGAAAGGTTCCTAAAACGCACCTCATTTCTCATCTCCTTGTGCTCGGGTTCGCCATTCCAGCCACTTTACTAGCAATCTCCCTACTTGGAGCATCAGCACCTTTAACCTCCTGTTCCGTACAGGTTGCAATTTGTCCTGAGGATGAATGGGAAGATGGGGAACCAATGAGAGGCTAGCTCTAGGTGTTGGGACAGGCACAGGTCACTCTATTTTCCCATCAGCAAGAAGAATTAACCGCAGGCTCAGCTGCCCCCCGGAACCAGCACAGGGCCTGAAACCATCCTGCGCTTTTACGGCCAGCTCCCAAAAAGCGAGTTGTAAAATGGAGCTTCAGGGCACTGCAATTCACAAACCTGCAGAGTTATAAATGATAACTCTCGTCCACAAATATATTGAGGGAAGGCAAAGAAGAGGATTTGAAATCAAGGCAGAATTGCAGGAAACAGATTTCAGGAGGTAGATTCGAATCGCCTTTAAAGCACATGAAAAGCAGCAAAACGTTGACAATGAGGCCCTTGGCCAAAAAGGGCGTATGCGTTTTTTCCTGAATATATTCAGGAAAAAACGCATACGCCCTTTTTGGCCAACCAAGCAACCTGGAAAGGCAAATCAGTGCTACAAAGAAGTCTCGCTTCCCATCGGTCAAAAGGGCCATGCTGAGAAAAGTGTCAAAACCAGAAATGCAGGACAGGCCATGGAGAATTGGGAGCCTTGCTACGCTGATGGGCGGGATGTAAATTGTCAACAGCCATGCTGGAGAAGGGTACGGTGTGTCCTCAAGCATCTAAAAAACACAGCTTAGAGCGCATAGGGCACTTCCACGCATGGGGGTATAAATTGGGAAAATTAAAAATCAGCAAGACACAAGCACACCAAAGTTTAGGGCTGCTCTGTTGCCAAGGACCTCCACTTCATTCCACCTTAAATATCCCAGGAAAGAGAAAAATGGATAAAGAAGTTGTGGTCCTTAAGTACAATGGAATATCACTCAGCCATGAAATCAATGTCATAAGGCTAGTAGCAGCATGATGAGTGGATTTAGGTACGACGATTCTAAGTGAAATAAGTCACACAGAAAAGGACACTTCTCATAAGATATCACTTATACAGGGAAAGAAAAAAACGTTACACTTGAACTGAATTATAAAACAGAACAGAGTCACACATGCAGAAAACACACTATGGCTGCTTAACAGGAAATGTGAGGTGGGGTGATACATAAAACAAGGGTTTCAAATTAGCTGAGATACCGTTCCATAATCCCAATATGTAATAGACAAGACCAACTCCTTGCTCAGAGAACTGGACTCAACACCCCCTATTCACCACACAAGGATATATCTGAGTAGTAATAATCTTAAAACCTATGTATTGAAATCTCTCTCTGTTAGTGTCAAGTGGGTGTAAAGCGGCATAAACACAGCCGTGAAAAGCAGCTAAACCCCATAATAAAAATAAATTACTTTTAAAAACCAATGAAACAAAGACAGTGAAAGAGAGAGAAATTCTTACACAATTCGTTCAGGGGCTTTGATGGAACCTGGATTGACCATATCTAGACCCACAGCTGGATGAGACATAAGGGTGGACACTCTTGGGGCTGAGAGATTTGGTGAGGTTGGGTGAGCAAACGCAGACCCTTTAAAGTAATACTGCGTGGTACCCATCGCATGGGTCCCAAATCTCGAGGTTCAAGGGCATCTTCCTACATCGAAAACATGCATGAGAAACCCAGAAAATGGTACACCGTGTGATGGGGAAAGGTTCCTAAAACGCACCTCATTTCTCATCTCCTTGTGCTCGGGTTCGCCATTCCAGCCACTTTACTAGCAATCTCCCTACTTGGAGCATCAGCACCTTTAACCTCCTGTTCCGTACAGGTTGCAATTTGTCCTGAGGATGAATGGGAAGATGGGGAACCAATGAGAGGCTAGCTATAGGTGTTGGGACAGGCACAGGTCACTCTATTTTCCCATCAGGAAGAAGAATTAACCACAGGCTCAGCTGCTCCCCGGAACCAGCACAGGGCCTGAAACCATCCTGCGCTTTTACGGCCAGCTCCCAAAAAGCGAGTTGTAAATTGGAGCTTCAGGGCACTGCAATTCACAAACCTGCAGAGTTATAAATGATAACTCTCGTCCACAAATATATTGAGGGAAGGCAAAGAAGAGGATTTGAAATCAAGGCAGAATTGCAGGAAACAGATTTCAGGAGGTAGATTCGAATCGCCTTTAAAGCACATGAAAAGCAGCAAAACGTTGACAATGAGGCCCTTGGCCAAAAAGGGCGTATGCGTTTTTTCCTGAATATATTCAGGAAAAAACGCATACGCCCTTTTTGGCCAACCAAGCAACCTGGAAAGGCAAATCAGCGCTACAAAGAAGTCTCGCTTCCCATCGGTCAAAAGGGCCATGCTTAGAAAAGTGTCAAAACCAGAAATGCAGGACAGGCCATGGAGAAATGGGAGCCTTGTTACGCTGACGGACGGGATGTAAATTGCCAACAGCCACTCTGGAGAAGGGTATGGTGTGTCCTGAAACATCTAAAAAACACAGTTTAGAGCGCATAGGGCACTTCCACACATGGGGGTATAAATTGGGAAAATTAAAAATCAGCAAGACACAAGCACCCCAAAGTTTAGGGCTGCTCTGTTGCCAAGGACCTCCACTTCATTCCACCTTAAATATCCCAGGAAAGAGAAAAATGGATAAAGAAGTTGTGGTCCTTATGTACAATGGAATATCACTCAGCCATGAAATCAATGTCATAAGGCTAGTAGCAGCATGATGAGTGGATTGAGGTACGATGATTCTAAATGAAATAAGTCACACAGAAAAGGACACTTCTCATAAGATATCACTTATACAGGGAAAGTAAAAACCATTACACTTGAACTGAAATACAAAACAGAACAGAGTCACACATGCAGAAAACACACTATGGCTGCTTAACAGGAAAGGTGAGGTGGGGTGATACATAAAACAAGGGTTTCAAATTAGCTGAGATACCGTTCCATAAACCCAATATGTAATAGACAAGACCGACTCCTTGCTCAGGGAACTGGATTCAACACCCCCTATTCACCACACAAGGATATATCTGACTAGTAATAATCTTAAAACCTATGTATTGAAATCTCTCTGTTAGTGTGTCAAGTGGGTGTAAAGCGGCATAAACACAGCAGTGAAAAGCAGCTAAACCTCATTATAAAAATAAATTACTTTTAAAAACCCATGAAACAAAGACAGAGAAACAGAGAGAAATTCTTACACAATTCGTTCAGGGGCTGTGATGCAACCCGAATTGACCATATCTAGACCCACAGCTGGATGAGACATAAGGGTGGACACTCTTGGGGCTGAGAGGTTTGGTGAGGTTGGGTGAGCAAACGCAGACCCTGTAAAGTAATACTGTGTGGTACCCATCCCATGGGTTCCAAATCTCCAGGTTCAAGGGCATCTTCCTACATCGAAAACATGCATGAGAAACCCAGAAAATGGTACACCGTGTGATGGGGAAAGCTTTCTAAAACGCACCTCATTTGTCATCTCCTTGAGCTCGGGTTCGCAATTCCAGCCACTTTACTAGCAATCTCCCTACTTGGAGTATCAGCACCTTTAACCTCCTGTTCCGTACAGGTTGCAATTTGTCCTGTGGATGAACGGGAAGACGGGGAACCAATGAGAGACTAGATCTTGGTATTGGGACAGACACAGGTCACTCTATTTTCCCATCAGGAAGAAGAATTAACCACAGGCTCAGCCTGCCCCCCTGAACCAGAACAGTGACTGAAGCCATCCTGCGCTTTTACGGCCAGCTCCCAAAAATGCTAGTTGTAAAATGAAGCTTCAGGGCACTGCAATTCACAAACCTGCAGAGTTATAAATGATAACTCTCGTCCACAAATATATTGAGGGAAGGCAAAGAAGAGGATTTGAAATGAAGGCAGAATTGCAGGAAACAGATTTCATGAGGTAGATCCGAAACGCCTTTAAAGCACATGAAAAGCGGCAAAACGTTGACAATGATGCCCTTGGCCAAAAAGGGCGTATGCGTTTTTTCCTGAATATATTCAGGAAAGAACGCATACGCCCTTTTTGGCCAACCAAGCAACCTGGAAAGGCAAATCAGCGCTACAAAGAAGTCTCGCTTCCCATCGGTCAAAAGTGCCATGCTGAGAAAAGTGTCAAAACCAGAAATGCAGGACAGGCCATGGAGAAATGGGAGCCTTGCTACACTGACGGGCGGGATGTAAATTGCCAACAGCCACTCTGGAGAAGGTTACGGTGTGTCCTGAAACATCTAAAAAACACAGCTTAGAGAGCATAGGGCACTTCCACGCATGGAGGTGTAAATTGGGAAAATTAAAAATCAGCAAGACACAAGCACCCCAAAGTTTAGGGCTGCTGTGTTGCCAAGGACCTCCACTTCATTCCACCTTAAATATCCCAGGAAAGAGAAAAATGGATAAAGTAGTTGTGGTCCTTATGTACAATGGAATATCACTCAGCCATGAAATCAATGTCCTGAGGCTAGTAGCAGCATGATGAGTGGATTTAGGTACGACGATTCTAAGTGAAATAAGTCACACAGAAAAGGACACTTCTCATAAGGTATCACTTATAGAGGGAATGTAAAAATCGTTACACTTGAACTGAATTACAAAACAGAACAGAGTCACACATGCAGAAAACACACTATGGCTGCTTAACAGGAAAGGTGAGGTGGGTTGATACATAAAAAAAGGGTTTCAAATTAGCTGAGATACCGTTCCATAAACCCAATATGTAATAGAGAAGACCTACTCCTTGCTCAGAGAACTGGACTCAACAACCCCTATTCACCACACAAGGATATATCTGAGTAGTAATAATCTTAAAACCTATGTATTGAAATCTCTCTCTGTTAGTGTCAAGTGGGTGTAAAGCGGCATAAACACAGCAGTGAAAAGCAGCTAAACCCCATTTTAAAAATAAATTACTTTTAAAAACCCATGAAACAAAGACAGTGAAAGAGAGAGAAATTCTTACACAATTCGTTCAGGGGCTGTGATGGAACCTGGATTGACCATATCTAGACCCACAGCTGGATGAGACATAAGGGTTGACACTCTTGGGGCTGAGAGATTTGGTGAGGTTGGGTGAGCAAACGCAGACCTTTTAAAGTAATACTGCGTGGTACCCATCGCATGGGTCCCAAATCTCGAGGTTCAATGGCATCTTCCTACATGGAAAACATGCATGAGAAACCCAGAAAATGGTACACCGTGTGATGGGGAAAGGTTCCTAAAACGCACCTCATTTCTCATCTCCTTGTGCTCGGGTTCGCCATTCCAGCCACTTTACTAGCAATCTCCCTACTTGGAGCATCAGCACCTTTAACCTCCTGTTCCGTACAGGTTGCAATTTGTCCTGAGGATGAATGGGAAGATGGGGAACCAATGAGAGGCTAGCTCTAGGTGTTGGGACAGGCACAGGTCACTCTATTTTCCCATCAGCAAGAAGAATTAACCACAGGCTCAGCTGCCCCCCGGAACCAGCACAGGGCCTGAAACCATCCTGCGCTTTTACGGCCAGCTCCCAAAAAGCGAGTTGTAAAATGGAGCTTCAGGGCACTGCAATTCACAAACCTGCAGAGTTATAAATGATAACTCTCGTCCACAAATATATTGAGGGAAGGCAAAGAAGAGGATTTGAAATCAAGGCAGAATTGCAGTAAACAGATTTCAGGAGGTAGATTCGAATCGCCTTTAAAGCACATGAAAAGCAGCAAAACGTTGACAATGAGGCCCTTGGCCAAAAAGGGCGTATGCGTTTTTTCCTGAATATATTCAGGAAAAAACGCATACGCCCTTTTTGGCCAACCAAGCAACCTGGAAAGGCAAATCAGCGCTACAAAGAAGTCTCGCTTCCCATCGGTCAAAAGGGCCATGCTGAGAAAAGTGTCAAAACCAGAAATGCAGGACAGGCCATGGAGAATTGGGAGCCTTGCTACGCTGATGGGCGGGATGTAAATTGTCAACAGCCATGCTGGAGAAGGGTACGGTGTGTCCTCAAGCATCTAAAAAACACAGCTTAGAGCGCATAGGGCACTTCCACGCATGGGGGTATAAATTGGGAAAATTAAAAATCAGCAAGACACAAGCACACCAAAGTTTAGGGCTGCTCTGTTGCCAAGGACCTCCACTTCATTCCACCTTAAATATCCCAGGAAAGAGAAAAATGGATAAAGAAGTTGTGGTCCTTAAGTACAATGGAATATCACTCAGCCATGAAATCAATGTCATAAGGCTAGTAGCAGCATGATGAGTGGATTTAGGTACGACGATTCTAAGTGAAATAAGTCACACAGAAAAGGACACTTCTCATAAGATATCACTTATACAGGGAAAGAAAAAACCGTTACACTTGAACTGAATTATAAAACAGAACAGAGTCACACATGCAGAAAACACACTATGGCTGCTTAACAGGAAATGTGAGGTGGGGTGATACATAAAACAAGGGTTTCAAATTAGCTGAGATACCGTTCCATAATCCCAATATGTAATAGACAAGACCAACTCCTTGCTCAGAGAACTGGACTCAACACCCCCTATTCACCACACAAGGATATATCTGAGTAGTAATAATCTTAAAACCTATGTATTGAAATCTCTCTGTTAGTGTGTCAAGTGGGTGTAAAGCGGCATAAACACAGCAGTGAAAAGCAGGTAAACCCCATTATAAACATAAATTACTTTTAAAAACCCATGAAACAAAGACAGAGAAAGAGAGAGAAATTCTTACACAATTCGTTCAGGGGCTGTGATGCAACCCGGATTGACCATATCTAGACCCACAGCTGGATGAGACATAAGGGTGGACACTCTTGGGCCTGAGAGGTTTGGTGAGGTTGGGTGAGCAAACGCAGACCCTTTAAAGTAATACTGTGTGGTACCCATCCCATGGGTCCCAAATCTCCCGATTCTAGGGCATCTTCCTACATCGAAAACATGCATGAGAAACCCAGAAGATGGTACACCGTGTGATGGGGAAAGCTTTCTAAAACGCACCTCATTTGTCATCTCCTTGAGCTTGGGTTCGCAATTCCAGCCACTTTACTAGCAATCTCCCTACTTGGAGTATCAGCACCTTTAACCTCCTGTTCCGTACAGGTTGCAATTTTTCCTGAGGATGAACGGGAAGACGGGGAACCAATGAGAGACTAGCTCTTGGTATTGGGACAGACACAGGTCACTCTATTTTCCCACCAGGAAGAAGAAATATCCACAGGCTCAGCCTGCCCCCCCGAACCAGAACAGGGCCTGAAGCCATCCTGCGCTTTTGCGGCCAGCTCCCAAAAAAGCGAGTTGTAAAATGGAGCTTCAGGGCACTGCAATTCACAAACCTGCAGAGTTATAAATGATAACTCTCGTCCACAAATATATTGAGGGAAGGCAAAGAAGAGGATTTGAAATGAAGGCAGAATTGCAGGAAACAGATTTCATGAGGTAGATTCGAATCGCCTTTAAAGCACATGAAAAGCGGCAAAACGTTGACAATGATTCCCTTGGCCAAAAAGGGCGTATGCGTTTTTTCCTGAATATATTCAGGAAAAAACGCATACGCCCTTTTTGGCCAACCAAGCAACCTGGATTGGCAAATCAGCGCTACAAAGAAGTCTCGCTTCCCATCGGTCAAAAGTGCCATGCTGAGAAAAGTGTCAAAACCAGAAATGCAGAACAGGCCATGGAGAAATGGGAGCCTTGCTACGCTGATGGGCGGAATGTAAATTGCCAACAGCCACCCTGGAGAAGGGTACGGTGTGTCCTGAAACATCTAAAAAACACAGCTTAGAGCGCATAGGGCACTTCCACGCATGGGGGTATAAATTGAGAAAATTAAAAATCAGCAAGACACAAGCACACCAAAGTTTAGGGCTGCTCTGTTGCCAAGGACCTCCACTTCATTCCACCTTCAATATCCCAGGAAAGAGAAAAATGGATAAAGAAGTTGTGGTCCTTAAGTACAATGGAATATCACTCAGCCATGAAATCAATGTCATAAGGCTAGTAGCAGCATGATGAGTGGATTTAGGTACGACGATTCTAAGTGAAATAAGTCACAGAGAAAAGGACACTTCTCATAAGATATCACTTATACAGGGAAAGTAAAAACCGTTACACTTGAACTGAATTATAAAACAGAACAGAGTCACACATGCAGAAAACACACTATGGCTGCTTAACAGGAAAGGTGAGGTGGGGTGATACCTAAAACAAGGATTTCAAATTAGCTGAGATACCGTTCCATAATCCCAATATGTAATAGACAAGACCAACTCCTTGCTCAGAGAACTGGACTCAACACCCCCTATTCACCACACAAGGATATATCTGACTAGTAATAATCTTAAAACCTATGTATTGAAATCTCTCTGTAAGTGTGTCAAGTGGGTGTAAAGCGGCATAAACACAGCAGTGAAAAGCAGCTAAACCCCATTATAAAAATAAATTACTTTTAAAAACCCATGAAACAAAGACAGTGAAAGAGAGAGAAATTCTTACACAATTCGTTCCGGGGGTGTGATGGAACCTGGATTGACCATATCTAGACCCACAGCTGGATGAGACATAAGGGTGGACACTCTTGGAGCTGAGAGATTTGGTGAGGCTGGGTGAGCAAACGCAGACCCTTTAAAGTAATACTGCGTGGTACCCATCGCATGGGTCCCAAATCTCGAGGTTCAAGGGCATCTTCCTACATCGAAAACATGCATGAGAAACCCAGAAGATGGTACACCGTGTGATGGGGAAAGGTTCCTAAAACGCACCTCATTTCTCATCTCCTTGTGCTCGGGTTCGCCATTCCAGCCACTTTACTAGCAATCTCCCTACTTGGAGCATCAGCACCTTTAACCTCCTGTTCTGTACAGGTTGCAATTTGTCCTGAGGATGAATGGGAAGATGGGGAACCAATGAGAGGCTAGCTCTAGGTGTTTGGACAGGCACAGGTCACTCTATTTTCCCATCAGGAAGAAGAATTAACCACAGGCTCAGCTGCCCCCCGGAACCAGCACAGGGCCTGAAACCATCCTGCGGTTTTACGGCCAGCTCCCAAAAAGCGAGTTGTAAAATGGAGCTTCAGGGCACTGCAATTCACAAACCTGCAGAGTTATAAATGATAACTCTCGTCCACAAATATATTGAGGGAAGGCAAAGAAGAGGATTTGAAATCAAGGCAGAATTGCAGGAAACAGATTTCAGGAGGTAGATTCGAATCGCCTTTAAAGCACATGAAAAGCAGCAAAACGTTGACAATGAGGCCCTTGGCCAAAAAGGGCGTATGCGTATTTTCCTGAATATATTCAGGAAAAAACGCATACGCCCTTTTTGGCCAACCAAGCAACCTGGAAAGGCAAATCAGCGCTACAAAGAAGTCTCCCTTCCCATCGGTCAAAAGGGCCATGCTGAGAAAAGTGTCAAAACCAGAAATGCAGGACAGGCCATGGAGAAATGGGAGCCTTTCTACGCTGATGGGCGGGATGTAAATTGCCAACAGCCACGCTGGAGAAGGGTACGGTGTGTCCTCAAACATCTAAACAACACAGCTTAGAGCGCATAGGGCACTTCCACGCATGGGGGTATAAATTGGGAAAATTAAAAATCAGCAAGACACAAGCACACCAAAGTTTAGGGCTGCTCTGTTGCCAAGGACCTCCACTTCATTCCACCTTAAATATCCCAGGAAAGAGAAAAATGGATAAAGAAGTTGTGGTCCTTATGTACAATGGAATATCACTCAGCCATGAAATCAATGTCATAAGGCTAGTAGCAGCATGATGAGTGGATTTAGGTACAACGATTCTAAGTGAAATAAGTCACACAGAAAAGGACACTTCTCATAAGATATCACTTATACAGGGATTGTAAAAACCATTACACTTGAACTGAATTACAAAACAGAACAGAGTCACACATGCAGAAAACACACTATGGCTGCTTAACAGTAAAGGTGAGGTGGGGTGATACATAAAACAAGTGTTTCAAATTAGCTGAGATACCGTTCCATAAACCCAATATGTAATAGACAAGACAGACTCCTTGCTCAGAGAACTGGACTCAACACCCCCTATTCACCACACAAGGATATATCTGAGTAGTAATAATCTTAAAACCTATGTATTGAAATCTCTCTCTGTTAGTGTCAAGTGGGTGTAAAGCGGCATAAACACAGCAGTGAAAAGCAGCTAAACCCCATTTTAAAAATAAATTACTTTTAAAAACCCATGAAACAAAGACAGTGAAAGAGAGAGAAATTCTTACACAATTCGTTCAGGGGCTGTGATGGAACCTGGATTGACCATATCTAGACCCACAGCTGGATGAGACATAAGGGTTGACACTCTTGGGGCTGAGAGATTTGGTGAGGTTGGGTGAGCAAACGCAGACCTTTTAAAGTAATACTGCGTGGTACCCATCGCATGGGTCCCAAATCTCGAGGTTCAATGGCATCTTCCTACATGGAAAACATGCATGAGAAACCCAGAAAATGGTACACCGTGTGATGGGGAAAGGTTCCTAAAACGCACCTCATTTCTCATCTCCTTGTGCTCGGGTTCGCCATTCCAGCCACTTTACTAGCAATCTCCCTACTTGGAGCATCAGCACCTTTAACCTCCTGTTCCGTACAGGTTGCAATTTGTCCTGAGGATGAATGGGAAGATGGGGAACCAATGAGAGGCTAGCTCTAGGTGTTGGGACAGGCACAGGTCACTCTATTTTCCCATCAGCAAGAAGAATTAACCGCAGGCTCAGCTGCCCCCCGGAACCAGCACAGGGCCTGAAACCATCCTGCGCTTTTACGGCCAGCTCCCAAAAAGCGAGTTGTAAAATGGAGCTTCAGGGCACTGCAATTCACAAACCTGCAGAGTTATAAATGATAACTCTCGTCCACAAATATATTGAGGGAAGGCAAAGAAGAGGATTTGAAATCAAGGCAGAATTGCAGGAAACAGATTTCAGGAGGTAGATTCGAATCGCCTTTAAAGCACATGAAAAGCAGCAAAACGTTGACAATGAGGCCCTTGGCCAAAAAGGGCGTATGCGTTTTTTCCTGAATATATTCAGGAAAAAACGCATACGCCCTTTTTGGCCAACCAAGCAACCTGGAAAGGCAAATCAGTGCTACAAAGAAGTCTCGCTTCCCATCGGTCAAAAGGGCCATGCTGAGAAAAGTGTCAAAACCAGAAATGCAGGACAGGCCATGGAGAATTGGGAGCCTTGCTACGCTGATGGGCGGGATGTAAATTGTCAACAGCCATGCTGGAGAAGGGTACGGTGAGTCCTCAAGCATCTAAAAAACACAGCTTAGAGCGCATAGGGCACTTCCACGCATGGGGGTATAAATTGGGAAAATTAAAAATCAGCAAGACACAAGCACACCAAAGTTTAGGGCTGCTCTGTTGCCAAGGACCTCCACTTCATTCCACCTTAAATATCCCAGGAAAGAGAAAAATGGATAAAGAAGTTGTGGTCCTTAAGTACAATGGAATATCACTCAGCCATGAAATCAATGTCATAAGGCTAGTAGCAGCATGATGAGTGGATTTAGGTACGACGATTCTAAGTGAAATAAGTCACACAGAAAAGGACACTTCTCATAAGATATCACTTATACAGGGAAAGAAAAAACCGTTACACTTGAACTGAATTATAAAACAGAACAGAGTCACACATGCAGAAAACACACTATGGCTGCTTAACAGGAAATGTGAGGTGGGGTGATACATAAAACAAGGGTTTCAAATTAGCTGAGATACCGTTCCATAATCCCAATATGTAATAGACAAGACCAACTCCTTGCTCAGAGAACTGGACTCAACACCCCCTATTCACCACACAAGGATATATCTGAGTAGTAATAATCTTAAAACCTATGTATTGAAATCTCTCTCTGTTAGTGTCAAGTGGGTGTAAAGCGGCATAAACACAGCAGTGAAAAGCAGCTAAACCCCATTATAAAAATAAATTACTTTTAAAAACCAATGAAACAAAGACAGTGAAAGAGAGAGAAATTCTTACACAATTCGTTCAGGGGCTGTGATGGAACCTGGATTGACCATATCTAGACCCACAGCTGGATGAGACATAAGGGTGGACACTCTTGGGGCTGAGAGATTTGGTGAGGTTGGGTGAGCAAACGCAGACCCTTTAAAGTAATACTGCGTGGTACCCATCGCATGGGTCCCAAATCTCGAGGTTCAAGGGCATCTTCCTACATCGAAAACATGCATGAGAAACCCAGAAAATGGTACACCGTGTGATGGGGAAAGGTTCCTAAAACGCACCTCATTTCTCATCTCCTTGTGCTCGGGTTCGCCATTCCAGCCACTTTACTAGCAATCTCCCTACTTGGAGCATCAGCACCATTAACCTCCTGTTCCGTACAGGTTGCAATTTGTCCTGAGGATGAATGGGAAGATGGGGAACCAATGAGAGGCTAGCTCTAGGTGTTGGGACAGGCACAGGTCACTCTATTTTCCCATCAGGAAGAAGAATTAACCACAGGCTCAGCTGCTCCCCGGAACCAGCACAGGGCCTGAAACCATCCTGCGCTTTTGCGGCCAGCTCCCAAAAAAGCAAGTTGTAAAATGGAGCTTCAGGGCACTGCAATTCACAAACCTGCAGAGTTATAAATGATAACTCTCGTCCACAAATATATTGAGGGAAGGCAAAGAAGAGGATTTGAAATCAAGGCAGAATTGCAGGAAACAGATTTCAGGAGGTAGATTCGAATCGCCTTTAAAGCACATGAAAAGCGGCAAAACGTTGACAATGATGCCCTTGGCCAAAAAGGGCGTATGCGTTTTTTCCTGAATATATTCAGGAAAAAACGCATACGCCCTTTTTGGCCAACCAAGCAACCTGGAAAGGCAAATCAGCGCTACAAAGAAGTCTCGCTTCCCATCGGTCAAAAGGGCCATGCTTAGAAAAGTGTCAAAACCAGAAATGCAGGACAGGCCATGGAGAAATGGGAGCCTTGTTACGCTGACGGACGGGATGTAAATTGCCAACAGCCACTCTGGAGAAGGGTATGGTGTGTCCTGAAACATCTAAAAAACACAGTTTAGAGCGCATAGGGCACTTCCACACATGGGGGTATAAATTGGGAAAATTAAAAATCAGCAAGACACAAGCACCCCAAAGTTTAGGGCTGCTCTGTTGCCAAGGACCTCCACTTCATTCCACCTTAAATATCCCAGGAAAGAGAAAAATGGATAAAGAAGTTGTGGTCCTTATGTACAATGGAATATCACTCAGCCATGAAATCAATGTCATAAGGCTAGTAGCAGCATGATGAGTGGATTGAGGTACGATGATTCTAAATGAAATAAGTCACACAGAAAAGGACACTTCTCATAAGATATCACTTATACAGGGAAAGTAAAAACCATTACACTTGAACTGAAATACAAAACAGAACAGAGTCACACATGCAGAAAACACACTATGGCTGCTTAACAGGAAAGGTGAGGTGGGGTGATACATAAAACAAGGGTTTCAAATTAGCTGAGATACCGTTCCATAAACCCAATATGTAATAGACAAGACCGACTCCTTGCTCAGGGAACTGGATTCAACACCCCCTATTCACCACACAAGGATATATCTGACTAGTAATAATCTTAAAACCTATGTATTGAAATCTCTCTGTTAGTGTGTCAAGTGGGTGTAAAGCGGCATAAACACAGCAGTGAAAAGCAGCTAAACCTCATTATAAAAATAAATTACTTTTAAAAACCCATGAAACAAAGACAGAGAAACAGAGAGAAATTCTTACACAATTCGTTCAGGGGCTGTGATGCAACCCGAATTGACCATATCTAGACCCACAGCTGGATGAGACATAAGGGTGGACACTCTTGGGGCTGAGAGGTTTGGTGAGGTTGGGTGAGCAAACGCAGACCCTGTAAAGTAATACTGTGTGGTACCCATCCCATGGGTTCCAAATCTCCAGGTTCAAGGGCATCTTCCTACATCGAAAACATGCATGAGAAACCCAGAAAATGGTACACCGTGTGATGGGGAAAGCTTTCTAAAACGCACCTCATTTGTCATCTCCTTGAGCTCGGGTTCGCAATTCCAGCCACTTTACTAGCAATCTCCCTACTTGGAGTATCAGCACCTTTAACCTCCTGTTCCGTACAGGTTGCAATTTGTCCTGTGGATGAACGGGAAGACGGGGAACCAATGAGAGACTAGATCTTGGTATTGGGACAGACACAGGTCACTCTATTTTCCCATCAGGAAGAAGAATTAACCACAGGCTCAGCCTGCCCCCCTGAACCAGAACAGTGACTGAAGCCATCCTGCGCTTTTACGGTCAGCTCCCAAAAATGCTAGTTGTAAAATGAAGCTTCAGGGCACTGCAATTCACAAACCTGCAGAGTTATAAATGATAACTCTCGTCCACAAATATATTGAGGGAAGGCAAAGAAGAGGATTTGAAATGAAGGCAGAATTGCAGGAAACAGATTTCATGAGGTAGATCCGAAACGCCTTTAAAGCACATGAAAAGCGGCAAAACGTTGACAATGATGCCCTTGGCCAAAAAGGGCGTATGCGTTTTTTCCTGAATATATTCAGGAAAAAACGCATACGCCCTTTTTGGCCAACCAAGCAACCTGGAAAGGCAAATCAGCGCTACAAAGAAGTCTCGCTTCCCATCGGTCAAAAGTGCCATGCTGAGAAAAGTGTCAAAACCAGAAATGCAGGACAGGCCATGGAGAAATGGGAGCCTTGCTACACTGACGGGCGGGATGTAAATTGCCAACAGCCACTCTGGAGAAGGTTACGGTGTGTCCTGAAACATCTAAAAAACACAGCTTAGAGAGCATAGGGCACTTCCACGCATGGAGGTGTAAATTGGGAAAATTAAAAATCAGCAAGACACAAGCACCCCAAAGTTTAGGGCTGCTGTGTTGCCAAGGACCTCCACTTCATTCCACCTTAAATATCCCAGGAAAGAGAAAAATGGATAAAGTAGTTGTGGTCCTTATGTACAATGGAATATCACTCAGCCATGAAATCAATGTCCTGAGGCTAGTAGCAGCATGATGAGTGGATTTAGGTACGACGATTCTAAGTGAAATAAGTCACACAGAAAAGGACACTTCTCATAAGGTATCACTTATAGAGGGAATGTAAAAATCGTTACACTTGAACTGAATTACAAAACAGAACAGAGTCACACATGCAGAAAACACACTATGGCTGCTTAACAGGAAAGGTGAGGTGGGTTGATACATAAAAAAAGGGTTTCAAATTAGCTGAGATACCGTTCCATAAACCCAATATGTAATAGAGAAGACCTACTCCTTGCTCAGAGAACTGGACTCAACAACCCCTATTCACCACACAAGGATATATCTGACTAGTAATAATCTTAAAACCTATGTATTGAAATCTCTCTGTTGGTGTGTCAAGTCGGTGTAAAGCGGCATAAACACAGCAGTGAAAAGCAGCTAAACCGCATTATAAAAATAAATTACTTTTAAAAACCCATGAAACGAAGACAGAGAAAGAGAGATAAATTCTTACCCAATTCGTTCAGGGGCTGTGATGCAACCCGGATTGACCATATCTAGACCCACAGCTGGATGAGACATAAGGGTGGACACTCTTGGGGCTGAGAGGTTTGGTGAGGTTGGGTGAGCAAACGCAGACCCTTTAAAGTAGTACTGCGTGGTACCCATCCCATGGGTCCCAAATCTCCAGGTTCAAGGGCATCTTCCTACATCGAAAACATGCATGAGAAACCCAGAAGATGGTACACCGTGTGATGGGGAAAGGTTCCTAAAACGCACCTCATTTCTCATCTCCTTGTGCTCGGGTTCGCCATTCCAGCCACTTTACTAGCAATCTCCCTACTTGGAGTATCAGCACCTTTAACCTCCTGTTCCGTACAGGTTGCAATTTGTCCTCAGGATGAACGGGAAGACGGGGAAGCAATGAGAGACTAGCTCTTGGTATTGGGACAGACACAGGTCACTCTATTTTCCCATCAGGAAGAAGAATTATCCACAGGCTCAGCCTGCCCCCCAGAACCAGAAAAGGGCCTGAAGCCATCCTGCGCTTTTGCGGCCAGCTCCCAAAAAAGCGAGTTGTAAAATGGAGCTTCAGGGCACTGGAATTCACAAACCTGCAGTGTTATAAATGATAACTCTCGTCCACAAATATATTGAGGGAAGGCAAAGAAGAGGATTTGAAATCAAGGTAGAATTGCAGGAAACAGATTTCAGGAGGTAGATTCGAATCGCCTTTAAAGCACATGAAAAGCGGCAAAACGTTGACAATGAGGCCCTTGGCCAAAAAGGGCGTATGCGTTTTTTCCTGAATATATTCAGGAAAAAACGCATACGCCCTTTTTGGCCAACCAAGCAACCTGGAAAGGCAAATCAGCGCTACAAAGAAGTCTCACTTCCCATCGGTCAAAAGGACCATGCTGAGAAAAGTGTCAAAACCAGAAATGCAGGACAGGCCATGGAGAAATGGGAGCCTTGCTACGCTGATGGGCGGGATGTAAATTGCCAACAGCCACGCTGGAGAAGGGTACGGTGTGTCCTCAAACATCTAAAAAACACAGCTTAGAGCGCATAGGGCACATCCACGCATGGGGGTATAAATTGGGAAAATTAAAAATCAGCAAGACACAAGCACACCAAAGTTTAGGGCTGCTCTGTTGCCAAGGACCTCCACTTCATTCCACCTTAAATATCCCAGGAAAGAGAAAAATGGATAAAGAAGTTGTGGTCCTTATGTACAATGGAATATCACTCAGCCATGAAATCAATGTCATAAGGCTAGTAGCAGCATGATGAGTGGATTTAGGTACAACGATTCTAAGTTAAATAAGTCACACAGAAAAGGACACTTCTCATAAGATATCACTTATACAGGGATTTTAAAAACCATTACACTTGAACTGAATTACAAAACAGAATAGAGTCACACATGCAGAAAACACACTATGGCTGCTTAACAGGAAAGGTGAGGTGGGGTGATACATAAAACAAGTGTTTCAAATTAGCTGAGATACCGTTCCATAAACCCAATATGTAATAGACAAGACAGACTCCTTGCTCAGAGAACTGGACTCAACACCCCGTATTCACCACACAAGGATATATCTGAGTAGTAATAATCTTAAAACCTATGTATTGAAATCTCTCTCTGTTAGTGTCAAGTGGGTGTAAAGCGGCATAAACACAGCAGTGAAAAGCAGCTAAACCCCATTTTAAAAATAAATTACTTTTAAAAACCCATGAAACAAAGACAGTGAAAGAGAGAGAAATTCTTACACAATTCGTTCAGGGGCTGTGATGGAACCTGGATTGACCATATCTAGACCCACAGCTGGATGAGACATAAGGGTTGACACTCTTGGGGCTGAGAGATTTGGTGAGGTTGGGTGAGCAAACGCAGACCTTTTAAAGTAATACTGCGTGGTACCCATCGCATGGGTCCCAAATCTCGAGGTTCAATGGCATCTTCCTACATGGAAAACATGCATGAGAAACCCAGAAAATGGTACACCGTGTGATGGGGAAAGGTTCCTAAAACGCACCTCATTTCTCATCTCCTTGTGCTCGGGTTCGCCATTCCAGCCACTTTACTAGCAATCTCCCTACTTGGAGCATCAGCACCTTTAACCTCCTGTTCCGTACAGGTTGCAATTTGTCCTGAGGATGAATGGGAAGATGGGGAACCAATGAGAGGCTAGCTCTAGGTGTTGGGACAGGCACAGGTCACTCTATTTTCCCATCAGCAAGAAGAATTAACCACAGGCTCAGCTGCCCCCCGGAACCAGCACAGGGCCTGAAACCATCCTGCGCTTTTACGGCCAGCTCCCAAAAAGCGAGTTGTAAAATGGAGCTTCAGGGCACTGCAATTCACAAACCTGCAGAGTTATAAATGATAACTCTCGTCCACAAATATATTGAGGGAAGGCAAAGAAGAGGATTTGAAATCAAGGCAGAATTGCAGGAAACAGATTTCAGGAGGTAGATTCGAATCGCCTTTAAAGCACATGAAAAGCAGCAAAACGTTGACAATGAGGCCCTTGGCCAAAAAGGGCGTATGCGTTTTTTCCTGAATATATTCAGGAAAAAACGCATACGCCCTTTTTGGCCAACCAAGCAACCTGGAAAGGCAAATCAGCGCTACAAAGAAGTCTTGCTTCCCATCGGTCAAAAGGGCCATGCTGAGAAAAGTGTCAAAACCAGAAATGCAGGACAGGCCATGGAGAATTGGGAGCCTTGCTACGCTGATGGGCGGGATGTAAATTGTCAACAGCCATGCTGGAGAAGGGTACGGTGTGTCCTCAAGCATCTAAAAAACACAGCTTAGAGCGCATAGGGCACTTCCACGCATGGGGGTATAAATTGGGAAAATTAAAAATCAGCAAGACACAAGCACACCAAAGTTTAGGGCTGCTCTGTTGCCAAGGACCTCCACTTCATTCCACCTTAAATATCCCAGGAAAGAGAAAAATGGATAAAGAAGTTGTGGTCCTTAAGTACAATGGAATATCACTCAGCCATGAAATCAATGTCATAAGGCTAGTAGCAGCATGATGAGTGGATTTAGGTACGACGATTCTAAGTGAAATAAGTCACACAGAAAAGGACACTTCTCATAAGATATCACTTATACAGGGAAAGAAAAAACCGTTACACTTGAACTGAATTATAAAACAGAACAGAGTCACACATGCAGAAAACACACTATGGCTGCTTAACAGGAAATGTGAGGTGGGGTGATACATAAAACAAGGGTTTCAAATTAGCTGAGATACCGTTCCATAATCCCAATATGTAATAGACAAGACCAACTCCTTGCTCAGAGAACTGGACTCAACACCCCCTATTCACCACACAAGGATATATCTGAGTAGTAATAATCTTAAAACCTATGTATTGAAATCTCTCTGTTAGTGTGTCAAGTGGGTGTAAAGCGGCATAAACACAGCAGTGAAAAGCAGGTAAACCCCATTATAAACATAAATTACTTTTAAAAACCCATGAAACAAAGACAGAGAAAGAGAGAGAAATTCTTACACAATTCGTTCAGGGGCTGTGATGCAACCCGGATTGACCATATCTAGACCCACAGCTGGATGAGACATAAGGGTGGACACTCTTGGGCCTGAGAGGTTTGGTGAGGTTGGGTGAGCAAACGCAGACCCTTTAAAGTAATACTGTGTGGTACCCATCCCATGGGTCCCAAATCTCCCGATTCTAGGGCATCTTCCTACATCGAAAACATGCATGAGAAACCCAGAAGATGGTACACCGTGTGATGGGGAAAGCTTTCTAAAACGCACCTCATTTGTCATCTCCTTGAGCTTGGGTTCGCAATTCCAGCCACTTTACTAGCAATCTCCCTACTTGGAGTATCAGCACCTTTAACCTCCTGTTCCGTACAGGTTGCAATTTTTCCTGAGGATGAACGGGAAGACGGGGAACCAATGAGAGACTAGCTCTTGGTATTGGGACAGACACAGGTCACTCTATTTTCCCACCAGGAAGAAGAAATATCCAAAGGCTCAGCCTGCCCCCCCGAACCAGAACAGGGCCTGAAGCCATCCTGCGCTTTGGCGGCCAGCACCCAAAAAAGCGAGTTGTAAAATGGAGCTTCAGGGCACTGCAATTCACAAACCTGCAGAGTTATAAATGATAACTCTCGTCCACAAATATATTGAGGGAAGGCAAAGAAGAGGATTTGAAATGAAGGCAGAATTGCAGGAAACAGATTTCATGAGGTAGATTCGAATCGCCTTTAAAGCACATGAAAAGCGGCAAAACGTTGACAATGATTCCCTTGGCCAAAAAGGGCGTATGCGTTTTTTCCTGAATATATTCAGGAAAAAACGCATACGCCCTTTTTGGCCAACCAAGCAACCTGGATTGGCAAATCAGCGCTACAAAGAAGTCTCGCTTCCCATCGGTCAAAAGTGCCATGCTGAGAAAAGTGTCAAAACCAGAAATGCAGAACAGGCCATGGAGAAATGGGAGCCTTGCTACGCTGATGGGCGGAATGTAAATTGCCAACAGCCACCCTGGAGAAGGGTACGGTGTGTCCTGAAACATCTAAAAAACACAGCTTAGAGCGCATAGGGCACTTCCACGCATGGGGGTATAAATTGAGAAAATTAAAAATCAGCAAGACACAAGCACACCAAAGTTTAGGGCTGCTCTGTTGCCAAGGACCTCCACTTCATTCCACCTTCAATATCCCAGGAAAGAGAAAAATGGATAAAGAAGTTGTGGTCCTTAAGTACAATGGAATATCACTCAGCCATGAAATCAATGTCATAAGGCTAGTAGCAGCATGATGAGTGGATTTAGGTACGACGATTCTAACTGAAATAAGTCACAGAGAAAAGGACACTTCTCATAAGATATCACTTATACAGGGAAAGTAAAAACCGTTACACTTGAACTGAATTATAAAACAGAACAGAGTCACACATGCAGAAAACACACTATGGCTGCTTAACAGGAAAGGTGAGGTGGGGTGATACCTAAAACAAGGATTTCAAATTAGCTGAGATACCGTTCCATAATCCCAATATGTAATAGACAAGACCAACTCCTTGCTCAGAGAACTGGACTCAACACCCCCTATTCACCACACAAGGATATATCTGACTAGTAATAATCTTAAAACCTATGTATTGAAATCTCTCTGTTAGTGTGTCAAGTGGGTGTAAAGCGGCATAAACACAGCAGTGAAAAGCAGCTAAACCCCATTATAAAAATAAATTACTTTTAAAAACCCATGAAACAAAGACAGTGAAAGAGAGAGAAATTCTTACACAATTCGTTCCGGGGCTGTGATGGAACCTGGATTGACCATATCTAGACCCACAGCTGGATGAGACATAAGGGTGGACACTCTTGGGGCTGAGAGATTTGGTGAGGCTGGGTGAGCAAACGCAGACCCTTTAAAGTAATACGGCGTGGTACCCATCGCATGGGTCCCAAATCTCGAGGTTCAAGGGCATCTTCCTACATCGAAAACATGCATGAGAAACCCAGAAGATGGTACACCGTGTGATGGGGAAAGGTTCCTAAAACGCACCTCATTTCTCATCTCCTTGTGCTCGGGTTCGCCATTCCAGCCACTTTACTAGCAATCTCCCTACTTGGAGCATCAGCACCTTTAACCTCCTGTTCCGTACAGGTTGCAATTTGTCCTGAGGATGAATGGGAAGATGGGGAACCAATGAGAGGCTAGCTCTAGGTGTTGGGACAGGCACAGGTCACTCTATTTTCCCATCAGGAAGAAGAATTAACCACAGGCTCAGCTACCCCCCGGAACCAGCACAGGGCCTGAAACCATCCTGCGCTTTTACGGCCAGCTCCCAAAAAGCGAGTTGTAAAATGGAGCTTCAGGGCACTGCAATTCACAAACCTGCAGAGTTATAAATGATAACTCTCGTCCACAAATATATTGAGGGAAGGCAAAGAAGAGGATTTGAAATCAAGGCTGAATTGCAGGAAACAGATTTCAGGAGGTAGATTCGAATCGCCTTTAAAGCACATGAAAAGCAGCAAAACGTTGACAATGAGGCCCTTGGCCAAAAAGGGCGCATGCGTTTTTTCCTGAATATATTCAGGAAAAAACGCATACGCCCTTTTTGGCCAACCAAGCAACCTGGAAAGGCAAATCAGCGCTACAAAGAAGTCTCGCTGCCCATCGGTCAAAAGGGCCATGCTGAGAAAAGTGTCAAAACCAGAAATGCAGAACAGGCCATGGAGAAATGGGAGCCTTGCTACGCTGATGGGCGGAATGTAAATTGCCAACAGCCACGCTGGAGAAGGGTACGGTGTGTCCTGAAACATCTAAAAAACACAGCTTAGAGCGCATAGGGCACTTCCACGCATGGGGGTATAAATTGGGAAAATTAAAAATCAGCAAGACACAAGCACACCAAAGTTTAGGGCTGCTCTGTTGCCAAGGACCTCCACTTCATTCCACCTTAAATATCCCAGGAAAGAGAAAAATGGATAAAGAAGTTGTGGTCCTTATGTACAATGGAATATCACTCAGCCATGAAATCAATGTCATAAGGCTAGTAGCAGCATGATGAGTGGATTTAGGTACGACGATTCTAAGTGAAATAAGTCACACAGAAAAGGACACTTCTCATAAGATATCACTTATACAGGGAATGTAAAAACCATTATACTTGAACTGAATTACAAAACAGAACAGAGTCACACATGCAGAAAACACACTATGGCTGCTTAACAGGAAAGGTGAGGTGGGGTGATACATAAAACAAGGGTTTCAAATTACCTGAGATACAGTTCCATAAACCCAACATGTAATAGACAAGACCTACTCCTTGCTCAGAGAACTGGACTCAACACCCCCTATTCACCACACAAGGATATATCTGACTAGTAATAATCTTAAAACCTATGTATTGAAATCTCTCTGTTAGTGTGTCAAGTGGGTGTAAAGCGGCATAAACACAGCAGTGAAAAGCAGCTAAACCCCATTATAAAAATAAATTACTTTTAAAAACCCATGAAACAAAGACAGTGAAAGAGAGAGAAATTCTTACACAATTCGTTCAGGGGCTGTGATGGAACCCGGATTGACCATATCTAGACCCACAGCTGGATGAGACATAAGGGTGGACACTCTTGGGGCTGAGAGGTTTGGTGAGGTTGGGTGAGCAAACGCAGACCCTTTAAAGTAATACTGCGTGGTACCCATCGCATGGGTCCCAAATCTCGAGGTTCAAGGGCATCTTCCTACATCGAAAACATGCATGAGAAACCAAGAAGTTGGCACACGGTGTGATGGGGAAAGGTTCCTAAAACGCACCTCATTTCTCATCTCCTTGTGCTCGGGTTCGCCATTCCAGCCACTTTACTAGCAATCTCCCTACTTGGAGCATCAGCACCTTTAACCTCCTGTTCCGTACAGGTTGCAATTTGTCCTGAGGATGAATGGGAAAATGGGGAACCAATGAGAGGCTAGCTCTAGGTGTTGGGACAGGCACAGGTCACTCTATTTTCCCATCAGGAAGAAGAATTAACCACAGGCTCAGCTGCCCCCCGGAACCAGCACAGGGCCTGAAACCATCCTGCGCTTTTACGGCCAGCTCCCAAAAAGCGAGTTGTAAAATGGAGCTTCAGGGCACTGCAATTCACAAACCTGCAGAGTTATAAATGATAACTCTCGTCCACAAATATATTGAGGGAAGGCAAAGAAGAGGATTTGAAATCAAGGCAGAATTGCAGGAAACAGATTTCAGGAGGTAGATTCGAATCGCCTTTAAAGCACATGAAAAGCGGCAAAACGTTGACAATGATGCCCTTGGCCAAAAAGTGCGTAGGCGTTTTTTCCTGAATATATTCAGGAAAAAACGCATACGCCCTTTTTGGCCAGCCAAGCAACCTGGAAAGGCAAATCAGCGCTACAAAGAAGTCTCGCTTCCCATCGGTCAAAAGGGCCATGCTGAGAAAAGTGTCAAAACCAGAAATGCAGGACAGGCCATGGAGAAATGGGAGCCTTGCTACGCTGATGGGCGGGATGTAAATTGCCAACAGCCACTCTGGAGAAGGGTATGGTGTGTCCTGAAACATCTAAAAAACACAGCTTAGAGCGCATAGGGCACTTCCAAGCATGGGGGTATAAATTGCGAAAATTAAAAATCAGCAAGACACAAGCACACCAAAGTTTAGGGCTGCTCTGTTGCCAAGGACCTCCACTTCATTCCACCATAAATATCCCAGGAAAGAGAAAAATGGATAAAGAAGTTGTGGTCCTTATGTACAATGGAATATCACTCAGCCATGAAATCAATGTCATAAGGCTAGTAGCAGCATGATGAGTGGATTTAGGTACGACGATTCTAAGTGAAATAAGTCACACAGAAAAGGACACTTCTCATAAGATATCACTTATACAGGGAAAGTAAAAACCATTACACTTGAACTGAATTCCAAAACAGAACAGAGTCACACATGCAGAAAACACACTATGGCTGCTTAACAGGAAAGGTGAGGTGGGGTGATACATAAAACAAGGGTTTCAAATTAGCTGAGATACCGTTCCATAAACCCAATATGTAATAGAGAAGACCGACTCCTTGCTCAGAGAACTGGACTCAACACCCCCTATTCACCACACAAGGATATATCTGACTAGTAATAATCTTAAAAACTATGTATTGAAATCTCTCTGTTAGTGTGTCAAGTGGGTGTAAAGCGGCATAAACACAGCAGTGAAAAGCAGCTAAACCCCATTATAAAAATAAATTATTTTAAAAAACCCATGAAACAAAGACAGTGAAAGAGAGAGAAATTCTTACACAATTCGTTCAGGGGCTGTGATGGAACCTGGATTGACCATATCTAGACCCACAGCTGGATGAGACATAAGGGCCTTTTGGCCAACCAAGCAACCTGGAAAGGCAAATCAGCGCTACAAAGAAGTCTCACTTCCCATCGGTCAAAAGGGCCATGCTTAGAAAAGTGTCAAAACCAGAAATGCAGGACAGGCCATGGAGAAATGGGAGCCTTGTTACGCTGACGGACGGGATGTAAATTGCCAACAGCCACTCTGGAGAAGGGTATGGTGTGTCCTGAAACATCTAAAAAACACAGTTTAGAGCGCATAGGGCACTTCCACACATGGGGGTATAAATTGGGAAAATTAAAAATCAGCAAGACACAAGCACCCCAAAGTTTAGGGCTGCTCTGTTGCCAAGGACCTCCACTTCATTCCACCTTAAATATCCCAGGAAAGAGAAAAATGGATAAAGAAGTTGTGGTCCTTATGTACAATGGAATATCACTCAGCCATGAAATCAATGTCATAAGGCTAGTAGCAGCATGATGAGTGGATTGAGGTACGATGATTCTAAGTGAAATAAGTCACACAGAAAAGGACACTTCTCATAAGATATCACTTATACAGGGAAAGTAAAAACCATTACACTTGAACTGAAATACAAAACAGAACAGAGTCACACATGCAGAAAACACACTATGGCTGCTTAACAGGAAAGGTGAGGTGGGGTGATACAAAAACAAGGGTTTCAAATTAGCTGAGATACCGTTCCATAAACCCAATATGTAATAGACAAGACCGACTCCTTGCTCAGGGAACTGGACTCAACACCCCCTATTCACCACACAAGGATATATCTGACTAGTAATAATCTTAAAACCTATGTATTGAAATCTCTCTGTTAGTGTGTCAAGTGGGTGTAAAGCGGCATAAACACAGCAGTGAAAAGCAGCTAAACCTCATTATAAAAATAAATTACTTTTAAAAACCCATGAAACAAAGACAGAGAAACAGAGAGAAATTCTTACACAATTCGTTCAGGGGCTGTGATGCAACCCGAATTGACCATATCTAGACCCACAGCTGGATGAGACATAAGGGTGGACACTCTTGGGGCTGAGAGGTTTGGTGAGGTTGGGTGAGCAAACGCAGACCCTTTAAAGTAATACTGTGTGGTACCCATCCCATGGGTCCCAAATCTCCAGGTTCAAGGGCATCTTCCTACATCGAAAACATGCATGAGAAACCCAGAAAATGGTACACCGTGTGATGGGGAAAGCTTTCTAAAACGCACCTCATTTGTCATCTCCTTGAGCTCGGGTTCGCAATTCCAGCCACTTTACTAGCAATCTCCCTACTTGGAGTATCAGCACCTTTAACCTCCTGTTCCGTACAGGATGCAATTTGTCCTGTGGATGAACGGGAAGACGGGGAACCAATGAGAGACTAGATCTTGGTATTGGGACAGACACAGGTCACTCTATTTTCCCATCAGGAAGAAGAATTAACGACAGGCTCAGCCTGCCCCCCTGAACCAGAACAGTGACTGAAGCCATCCTGCGCTTTTACGGCCAGCTCCCAAAAATGCTAGTTGTAAAATGAAGCTTCAGGGCACTGCAATTCACAAACCTGCAGAGTTATAAATGATAACTCTCGTCCACAAATATATTGAGGGAAGGCAAAGAAGAGGATTTGAAATGAAGGCAGAATTGCAGGAAACAGATTTCATGAGGTAGATCCGAAACGCCTTTAAAGCACATGAAAAGCGGCAAAATTTGACAATGATGCCCTTGGCCAAAAAGGGCGTATGCGTTTTTTCCTGAATATATTCAGGAAAAAACGCATACGCCCTTTTTGGCCAACCAAGCAACCTGGAAAGGCAAATCAGCGCTACAAAGAAGTCTCGCTTCCCATCGGTCAAAAGGGCCATGCTGAGAAAAGTGTCAAAACCAGAAATGCAGGACAGGCCATGGAGAAATGGGAGCCTTGCTACGCTGATGGGCGGGATGTAAATTGTCAAGAGCCATGCTGGAGAAGGGTACGGTATGTCCTCAAACATCTAAAACACACAGCTTAAAGCGCAAGGGGCACTTCCACGCATGGGGGTATAAATTGGGAAAATTAAAAATCAGCAAGACACAAGCACACCAAAGTTTAGGGCTGCTCTGTTGCCAAGGACCTCCACTTCATTCCACCTTAAATATCCCAGGAAAGAGAAAAATGGATAAAGAAGTTGTGGTCCTTAAGTAGAATGGAATATCACTCAGTCATGAAATCAATGTCATAAGGCTAGTAGCAGCATGATGAGTGGATTTAGGTACGACGATTCTAAGTGAAATAAGTCACACAGAAAAGGACACTTCTCATAAGATATCACTTATACAGGGAAAGTAAAAACCGTTACACTTGAACTGAATTATAAAACAGAACAGAGTCACACATGCAGAAAACACACTATGGCTGCTTAACAGGAAAGGTGAGGTGGGGTGATACATAAAACAAGGGTTTCAAATTAGCTGAGATACCGTTCCATAATTCCAATATGTAATAGACAAGACCAACTCCTTGCTCAGAGAACTGGACTCAACACCCCCTATTCACCACACAAGGATATATCTGAGTAGTAATAATCTTAAAACCTATGTATTGAAATCTCTCTGTTAGTGTGTCAAGTGGGTGTAAAGCGGCATAAACACAGCAGTGAAAAGCAGCTAAACCCCATTATAAAAATAAATTACTTTTAAAACCCCATGAAACAAAGACAGTGAAAGAGAGAGAAATTCTTACACAATTCGTTCAGGGGCTGTGATGGAACCTGGATTGACCATATCTAGACCCACAGCTGGATGAGACATAAGGGTGGACACTCTTGGGGCTGAGAGATTTGGTGAGGTTGGGTGAGCAAACGCAGACCCTTTAAAGTAATACTGCGTGGTACCCATCGCATGGGTCCCAAATCTCGAGGTTCAAGGGCATCTTCCTACATCGAAAACATGCATGAGAAACCCAGAAAATGGTACACCGTGTGATGGGGAAAGGTTTCTAAAACGCACTTCATTTCTCATCTCCTTGTGCTCGGGTTTGCCATTCCAGCCACTTTACTAGCAATCTCCCTACTTGGAGCATCAACACCTTTAACTTCCTGTTCCGTACAGGTTGCAATTTGTCCTGAGGATGAAGGGGAAGATGGGGAACCAATGAGCGACTAGCTCTAGGTGTTGGGACAGGCACAGGGCACTTTATTTTCCCATCAGTAAGAAGAAATAACCCCAGGCTAAGCTGCCCCCCGGAACCAGAAAAGGGCCTGAAGCCATCCTGCGCTTTTACGGCCAGGTTCCAAAAAGCGAGTTGTAAAATGGAACTTCAGGGCACTGCAATTCACAAACATGCAGAGTTATAAATGATAAGTCTCGTCCACAAATATATTGAGGGAAGGCAAAGAAGAGGATTTGAAATCAAGGCAGAATTGCAGGAAACAGATTTCAGGAGGTAGATTCGAATCACCTTTAAAGCACATGAAAAGCAGAAAAACATTGACAATGAGGCCCTTGGCCAAAAAGGGCGTAGGCGTTTTTTCCTGAATATATTCAGGAGAAAACGCCTACTCCCTTTTTGGCCAACCAAGCAACCTGAAAAGGCAAATCAGCGCTAAAAAGAAGTCTCGCTTCCCATCGGTCAAAAGGGCCATGCTGAGAAAAGTGTCAAAACCAGAAATGCAGGACAGGCCATGGAGAAATGGGAGCCTTGCTACACTGACGGGCGGGATGTAAATTGCCAACAGCCACTCTGGAGAAGGGTACAGTGTTTCCTATAACATCTAAAATACACAGCTTAGAGCGCATAGGGCACTTCCACGCATGGGGGTATAAATTGGGAAAATTAAAAATCAGCAAGACACAAGCACACCAAAGTTTAGGGCTGCTCTGTTGCCAAGGACCTCCACTTCATTCCACCTTAAATATCCCAGGAAAGAGAAAAATGGATAAAGAAGTTGTGGTCCTTATGTACAATGGAATATCACTCAGCCATGAAATCAATGTCATAAGGCTAGTAGCAGCATGATGAGTGGATTTAGGTACAACGATTCTAAGTGAAATAAGTCACACAGAAAAGGACACTTCTCATAAGATATCACTTATACAGGGATTGTAAAAACCATTACACTTGAACTGAATTACAAAACAGAACAGAGTCACACATGCAGAAAACACACTATGGCTGCTTAACAGGAAAGGTGAGGTGGGGTGATACATAAAACAAGTGTTTCAAATTAGCTGAGATAACGTTCCATAAACCCAATATGTAATAGACAAGACCGACTCCTTGCTCAGAGAACTGGACTCAACACCCCCTATTCACCACACAAGGATATATCTGACTATTAATAATCTTAAAACCTATATATTGAAATCTCTCTGTTAGTGTGTCAAGTGAGTGTAAAGCGGCATAAACACAGCAGTTAAAAGCAGCTAAACCCCATTATAAAAATAAATTACTTTTAAAAACCCATGAAACAAAGACAGTGAAAGACAGAGAAATACTTACACAATTCGTTCAGGGGCTGTGATGGAACCTGGATTGACCATATCTAGACCCACAGCTGGATGAGACATAAGGGTGGACACTCTTGGGGCTGAGCGGTTTGGTGAGGTTGGTTGAGCAAACGCAGACCCTTTAAAGTAATACTGCATGGTACCCATCCCATGGGTCCCAAATCTCGAGGTTCAAGGGCATCTTCCTACATCGAAAACATGCATGAGAAACCCAGAAGATGGTACACCGTGTGATGGGGAAAGGTTTCTAAAACGCACATCATTTCTCATCTCCTTGTGCTCGGGTTCGCCATTCCAGCCACTTTACTAGCAATCTCCCTACTTGGAGCAACAGCATTTTTAACCTCCTGTTCCGTACAGGTTGCAATTTGTCCTGAGGATGAATGGGAAGATGGGGAACCAATGAGAGACTAGCTCTTGGTGTTGGGACAGGCACAGGTCACTCTATTTTCCCATCAGGGAGAAGAATTAACCACAGGCTCAGCCTGCCCCCCGGAACCAGAACAGGGCCTGAAGCCATCCTGTGCTTTTACGGCCAGCACCCAAAAAGCGAGTTGTAAAATGGAGCTTCAGGGCACTGCAATTCACAAACCTGCAGAGTTATAAATGATAACTCTCGTCCACAAATATATTGAGGGAAGGCAAAGAAGAGGATTTGAAATCAAGGCAGAATTGCAGGAAACAGATTTCAGGAGGTAGATTCGAATCGCCTTTAAAGCACATGAAAAGCAGCAAAACGTTGACAATGAGGCCCTTGGACAAAAAGGGCGTATGCGTTTTTTCCTGAATATATTCAGGAGAAAACGCCTACGCCCTTTTTGGCCAACCAAGCAACCTGAAAAGGCAAATCAGCGCTACAAAGAAGTCTCGCTTCCCATCGGTCAAAAGGGCCATGCTGAGAAAAGTGTCAAAACCAGAAATGCAGGACAGGCCATGGAGAAATGGGAGCCTTGCTACACTGACGGGCGGGATGTAAATTGCCAACAGCCACTCTGGAGAAGGGTACAGTGTTTCCTGTAACATCTAAAATACACAGCTTAGAGCGCATAGGGCACTTCCACGCATGGGGTTATAAATTGGGAAAATTAAAAATCAGCAAGACACAAGCACCCCAAAGTTTAGGGCTGCTGTGTGGCCAAGGACCTCCACTTCATTCCACCTTAAATATCCCAGGAAAGAGAAAAATGGATAAAGTAGTTGTGGTCCTTATGTACAATGGAATATCACTCAGCCATGAAATCAATGTCCTGAGGCTAGTAGCAGCATGATGAGTGGATTTAGGTACGACGATTCTAAGTGAAATAAGTCACACAGAAAAGGACACTTCTCATAAGGTATCACTTATAGAGGGAATGTAAAAATCGTTACATTTGAACTGAATTACAAAACAGAACAGAGTCACACATGCAGAAAACACACTATGGCTGCTTAACAGGAAAGGTGAGGTGGGTTGATACATAAAAAAAGGGTTTCAAATTAGCTGAGATACCGTTCCATAAACCCAATATGTAATAGAGAAGACCTACTCCTTGCTCAGAGAACTGGACTCAACAACCCCTATTCACCACACAAGGATATATCTGACTAGTAATAATCTTAAAACCTATGTATTGAAATCTCTCTGTTGGTGTGTCAAGTGGGTGTAAAGCGGCATAAACACAGCAGTGAAAAGCAGCTAAACCCCATTATAAAAATAAATTACTTTTAAAAACCCATGAAACGAAGACAGAGAAAGAGAGATAAATTCTTACCCAATTCGTTCAGGGGCTGTGATGCAACCCGGATTGACCATATCTAGACCCACAGCTGGATGAGACATAAGGGTGGACACTCTTGGGGCTGAGAGGTTTGGTGAGGTTGGGTGAGCAAACGCAGACCCTTTAAAGTAGTACTGCGTGGTACCCATCCCATGGGTCCCAAATCTCCAGGTTCAAGGGCATCTTCCTACATCGAAAACATGCATGAGAAACCCAGAAGATGGTACACCGTGTGATGGGGAAAGGTTCCTAAAACGCACCTCATTTCTCATTTCCTTGTGCTCGGGTTCGCCATTCCAGCCACTTTACTAGCAATCTCCCTACTTGGAGTATCAGCACCTTTAACCTCCTGTTCCGTACAGGTTGCAATTTGTCCTGAGGATGAATGGGAAGATGGGGAACCAATGAGAGGCTAGCTCTTGGTGTTGGGACAGGCACAGGTCACTCTATTTTCCCATCAGGGAGAAGAATTAACCACAGGCTCAGCCTGCCCCCCGGAACCAGAACAGGGCCTGAAGCCATCCTGTGCTTTTACGGCCAGCTCCCAAAAAGCGAGTTGTAAAATGGAGCTTCAGGGCACTGCAATTCACAAACCTGCAGATTTATAAATGATAACTCTCGTCCACAAATATATTGAGGGAAGGCAAAGAAGAGGGTTTGAAATCAAGGCAGATTTGCAGGAAACAGATTTCAGGAGGTAGATTCGAATCGCCTTTAAAGCACATGAAAAGCAGCAAAACGTTGACAATGAGGCCCTTCGCCAAAAAGGGCGTATGCGTTTTTTCCTGAATATATTCAGGAAAAAACGCATACGCCCTTTTTGGCCAACCAAGCAACCTGGAAAGACAAATCAGCGCTACAAAGAAGTCTCGCTTCCCATCAGTCAAAAGGGCCATGCTGAGAAAAGTGTCAAAACCAGAAATGCAGGACAGGCCATGGAGAAATGGGAGCCTTGCTACGCTGATGGGCGGGATGTAAATTGTCAAGAGCCATGCTGGAGAAGGGTACGGTATGTCCTCAAACATCTAAAAAACACAGCTTAAAGCGCAAGGGGCACTTCCACGCATGGGGGTATAAATTGGGAAAATTAAAAATCAGCAAGACACAAGCACACCAAAGTTTAGGGCTGCTCTGTTGCCAAGGACCTCCACTTCATTCCACCTTAAATATCCCAGGAAAGAGAAAAATGGATAAAGAAGTTGTGGTCCTTAAGTAGAATGGAATATCACTCAGTCATGAAATCAATGTCATAAGGCTAGTAGCAGCATGATGAGTGGATTTAGGTACGACGATTCTAAGTGAAATAAGTCACACAGAAAAGGACACTTCTCATAAGATATCACTTATACAGGGAAAGTAAAAACCGTTACACTTGAACTGAATTATAAAACAGAACAGAGTCACACATGCAGAAAACACACTATGGCTGCTTAACAGGAAAGGTGAGGTGGGGTGATACATAAAACAAGGGTTTCAAATTAGCTGAGATACCGTTCCATAATTCCAATATGTAATAGACAAGACCAACTCCTTGCTCAGAGAACTGGACTCAACACCCCCTATTCACCACACAAGGATATATCTGAGTAGTAATAATCTTAAAAACTATGTATTGAAATCTCTCTGTTAGTGTGTCAAGTGGGTGTAAAGCGGCATAAACACAGCAGTGAAAAGCAGCTAAACCCCATTATAAAAATAAATTACTTTTAAAACCCCATGAAACAAAGACAGTGAAAGAGAGAGAAATTCTTACACAATTCGTTCAGGGGCTGTGATGGAACCTGGATTGACCATATCTAGACCCACAGCTGGATGAGACATAAGGGTGGACACTCTTGGGGCTGAGAGATTTGGTGAGGTTGGGTGAGCAAACGCAGACCCTTTAAAGTAATACTGCGTGGTACCCATCGCATGGGTCCCAAATCTCGAGGTTCAAGGGCATCTTCCTACATCGAAAACATGCATGAGAAACCCAGAAAATGGTACACCGTGTGATGGGGAAAGGTTTCTAAAACGCACTTCATTTCTCATCTCCTTGTGCTCGGGTTTGCCATTCCAGCCACTTTACTAGCAATCTCCCTACTTGGAGCATCAGCACCTTTAACTTCCTGTTCCGTACAGGTTGCAATTTGTCCTGAGGATGAAGGGGAAGATGGGGAACCAATGAGCGACTAGCTCTAGGTGTTGGGACAGGCACAGGGCACTTTATTTTCCCATCAGTAAGAAGAAATAACCCCAGGCTAAGCTGCCCCCCGGAACCAGAAAAGGGCCTGAAGCCATCCTGCGCTTTTACGGCCAGGTTCCAAAAAGCGAGTTGTAAAATGGAACTTCAGGGCACTGCAATTCACAAACATGCAGAGTTATAAATGATAAGTCTCGTCCACAAATATATTGAGGGAAGGCAAAGAAGAGGATTTGAAATCAAGGCAGAATTGCAGGAAACAGATTTCAGGAGGTAGATTCGAATCACCTTTAAAGCACATGAAAAGCAGAAAAACATTGACAATGAGGCCCTTGGCCAAAAAGGGCGTAGGCGTTTTTTCCTGAATATATTCAGGAGAAAACGCCTACTCCCTTTTTGGCCAACCAAGCAACCTGAAAAGGCAAATCAGCGCTAAAAAGAAGTCTCGCTTCCCATCGGTCAAAAGGGCCATGCTGAGAAAAGTGTCAAAACCAGAAATGCAGGACAGGCCATGGAGAAATGGGAGCCTTGCTACACTGACGGGCGGGATGTAAATTGCCAACAGCCACTCTGGAGAAGGGTACAGTGTTTCCTATAACATCTAAAATACACAGCTTAGAGCGCATAGGGCACTTCCACGCATGGGGGTATAAATTGGGAAAATTAAAAATCAGCAAGACACAAGCACACCAAAGTTTAGGGCTGCTCTGTTGCCAAGGACCTCCACTTCATTCCACCTTAAATATCCCAGGAAAGAGAAAAATGGATAAAGAAGTTGTGGTCCTTATGTACAATGGAATATCACTCAGCCATGAAATCAATGTCATAAGGCTAGTAGCAGCATGATGAGTGGATTTAGGTACAACGATTCTAAGTGAAATAAGTCACACAGAAAAGGACACTTCTCATAAGATATCACTTATACAGGGATTGTAAAAACCATTACACTTGAACTGAATTACAAAACAGAACAGAGTCACACATGCAGAAAACACACTATGGCTGCTTAACAGGAAAGGTGAGGTGGGGTGATACATAAAACAAGTGTTTCAAATTAGCTGAGATAACGTTCCATAAACCCAATATGTAATAGACAAGACCGACTCCTTGCTCAGAGAACTGGACTCAACACCCCCTATTCACCACACAAGGATATATCTGACTATTAATAATCTTAAAACCTATATATTGAAATCTCTCTGTTAGTGTGTCAAGTGAGTGTAAAGCGGCATAAACACAGCAGTTAAAAGCAGCTAAACCCCATTATAAAAATAAATTACTTTTAAAAACCCATGAAACAAAGACAGTGAAAGACAGAGAAATACTTACACAATTCGTTCAGGGGCTGTGATGGAACCTGGATTGACCATATCTAGACCCACAGCTGGATGAGACATAAGGGTGGACACTCTTGGGGCTGAGCGGTTTGGTGAGGTTGGTTGAGCAAACGCAGACCCTTTAAAGTAATACTGCATGGTACCCATCCCATGGGTCCCAAATCTCGAGGTTCAAGGGCATCTTCCTACATCGAAAACATGCATGAGAAACCCAGAAGATGGTACACCGTGTGATGGGGAAAGGTTTCTAAAACGCACATCATTTCTCATCTCCTTGTGCTCGGGTTCGCCATTCCAGCCACTTTACTAGCAATCTCCCTACTTGGAGCAACAGCATCTTTAACCTCCTGTTCCGTACAGGTTGCAATTTGTCCTGAGGATGAATGGGAAGATGGGGAACCAATGAGAGACTAGCTCTTGGTGTTGGGACAGGCACAGGTCACTCTATTTTCCCATCAGGGAGAAGAATTAACCACAGGCTCAGCCTGCCCCCCGGAACCAGAACAGGGCCTGAAGCCATCCTGTGCTTTTACGGCCAGCACCCAAAAAGCGAGTTGTAAAATGGAGCTTCAGGGCACTGCAATTCACAAACCTGCAGAGTTATAAATGATAACTCTCGTCCACAAATATATTGAGGGAAGGCAAAGAAGAGGATTTGAAATCAAGGCAGAATTGCAGGAAACAGATTTCAGGAGGTAGATTCGAATCGCCTTTAAAGCACATGAAAAGCAGCAAAACGTTGACAATGAGGCCCTTGGCCAAAAAGGGCGTATGCGTTTTTTCCTGAATATATTCAGGAAAAAACGCATACGCCCTTTTTGGCCAACCAAGCAACCTGAAAAGGCAAATCAGCGCTACAAAGAAGTCTCGCTTCCCATCGGTCAAAAGGGCCATGCTGAGAAAAGTGTCAAAACCAGAAATGCAGGACAGGCCATGGAGAAATGGGAGCCTTGCTACACTGACGGGCGGGATGTAAATTGCCAACAGCCACTCTGGAGAAGGGTACAGTGTTTCCTGTAACATCTAAAATACACAGCTTAGAGCGCATAGGGCACTTCCACGCATGGGGGTATAAATTGGGAAAATTAAAAATCAGCAAGACACAAGCACACCAAAGTTTAGGGCTGCTCTGTTGCCAAGGACCTCCACTTCATTCCACCTTAAATATCCCAGGAAAGAGAAAAATGGATAAAGAAGTTGTGGTCCTTATGTACAATGGAATATCACTCAGCCATGAAATCAATGTCATAAGGCTAGTAGCAGCATGATGAGTGGATTTAGGTACAACGATTCTAAGTGAAATAAGTCACACAGAAAAGGACACTTCTCATAAGATATCACTTATACAGGGAAAGTAAAAACCGTTACACTTGAACTGAATTATAAAACAGAACAGAGTCACACATGCAGAAAACACACTATGGCTGCTTAACAGGAAAGGTGAGGTGGGGTGATACATAAAACAAGGGTTTCAAATTAGCTGAGATACCGTTCCATAATTCCAATATGTAATAGACAAGACCAACTCCTTGCTCAGAGAACTGGACTCAACACCCCCTATTCACCACACAAGGATATATCTGAGTAGTAATAATCTTAAAACCTATGTATTGAAATCTCTCTGTTAGTGTGTCAA
This sequence comes from Balaenoptera physalus, assembly GCF_965194825.1. Lineage (NCBI taxonomy): Eukaryota > Metazoa > Chordata > Mammalia > Artiodactyla > Balaenopteridae > Balaenoptera > Balaenoptera physalus. Next base: position 1,313,835 of record NW_028126440.1, on the reverse strand, counting down.
GTGGGTGTAAAGCGGCATAAACACAGCAGTGAAAAGCAGCTAAACCCCATTATAAAAATAAATTACTTTTAAAAACCCATGAAACAAAGACAGTGAAAGACAGAGAAATTCTTACACAATTCGTTCAGGGGCTGTGATGGAACCTGGATTGACCATATCTAGACCCACAGCTGGATGAGACATAAGGGTGGACACTCTTGGGGCTGAGCGGTTTGGTGAGGTTGGTTGAGCAAACGCAGACCCTTTAAAGTAATACTGCATGGTACCCATCCCATGGGTCCCAAATCTCGAGGTTCAAGGGCATCTTCCTACATCGAAAACATGCATGAGAAACCCAGAAGATGGTACACCGTGTGATGGGGAAAGGTTTCTAAAACGCACATCATTTCTCATCTCCTTGTGCTCGGGTTCGCCATTCCAGCCACTTTACTAGCAATCTCCCTACTTGGAGCAACAGCATCTTTAACCTCCTGTTCCGTACAGGTTGCAATTTGTCCTGAGGATGAATGGGAAGATGGGGAACCAATGAGAGACTAGCTCTTGGTGTTGGGACAGGCACAGGTCACTCTATTTTCCCATCAGGGAGAAGAATTAACCACAGGCTCAGCCTGCCCCCCGGAACCAGAACAGGGCCTGAAGCCATCCTGTGCTTTTACGGCCAGCACCCAAAAAGCGAGTTGTAAAATGGAGCTTCAGGGCACTGCAATTCACAAACCTGCAGAGTTATAAATGATAACTCTCGTCCACAAATATATTGAGGGAAGGCAAAGAAGAGGATTTGAAATCAAGGCAGAATTGCAGGAAACAGATTTCAGGAGGTAGATTCGAATCGCCTTTAAAGCACATGAAAAGCAGCAAAACGTTGACAATGAGGCCCTTGGCCAAAAAGGGCGTATGCGTTTTTTCCTGAATATATTCAGGAAAAAACGCATACGCCCTTTTTGGCCAACCAAGCAACCTGAAAAGGCAAATCAGCGCTACAAAGAAGTCTCGCTTCCCATCGGTCAAAAGGGCCATGCTGAGAAAAGTGTCAAAACCAGAAATGCAGGACAGGCCATGGAGAAATGGGAGCCTTGCTACACTGACGGGCGGGATGTAAATTGCCAACAGCCACTCTGGAGAAGGGTACAGTGTTTCCTGTAACATCTAAAATACACAGCTTAGAGCGCATAGGGCACTTCCACGCATGGGGGTATAAATTGGGAAAATTAAAAATCAGCAAGATACAAGCACACCAAAGTTTAGGGCTGCTCTGTTGCCAAGGACCTCCACTTCATTCCACCTTCAATATCCCAGGAAAGAGAAAAATGGATAAAGAAGTTGTGGTCCTTATGTACAATGGAATATCACTCAGCCATGAAATCAATGTCATAAGGCTAGTAGCAGCATGATGAGTGGATTTAGGTACGTCGATTCTAAGTGAAATAAGTCACACAGAAAAGGACACTTCTCATAAGATATCACTTATACAGGGAAAGTAAAAACCATTACACTTGAACTGAATTCCAAAACAGAACAGAGTCACACATGCAGAAAACACACTATGGCTGCTTAACAGGAAAAGTGAGGTGGGGTGATACATAAAACAAGGGTTTCAAATTAGCTGAGATACCGTTCCATAAACCCAATATGTAATAGACAAGACCTACTCCTTGCTCAGAGAACTGGACTTAACACCCCCTATTCACCACACAAGGATATATCTGACTAGTAATAATCTTAAAACCTATGTATTGAAATCTCTCTGTTAGTGTGTCAAGTGGGTGTAAAGCGGCATAAACACAGCAGTGAAAAGCAGGTAAACCCCATTATAAAAATAAATTACTTTTAAAAACCCATGAAACAAAGACAGAGAAAGAGAGAGAAATTCTTACACAATTCGTTCAGGGGCTGTGATGCAACCCGGATTGACCATATCTAGGCCCACAGGTGGATGAGACATAAGGGTGGACACTCTTGGGGCTGAGAGGTTTGGTGAGGTTGGGTGAGCAAACGCAGACCCTTTAAAGTACTACTGTGTGGTACCCATCCCATGGGTCCCAAATCTCCAGTTTCAAGGGCATCTTCCTACATTGAAAACATGCATGAGAAACCCAGAAGATGGTACACCGTGTGATGGGGAAACGTTCCTAAAACGCACCTCATTTCTCATCTCCTTGTGCTCGGGTTCGCCATTCCAGCCACTTTACTAGCAATCTCCCTACTTGGAGCATCAGCACCTTTAACTTCCTGTTCTGTACAGGTTGCAATTTGTCCTGAGGATGAATGGGAAGATGGGGAACCAATGAGAGACTAGCTCTAGGTGTTGGGACAGGCACAGGTCACTCTATTTTCCCATGAGGAAGAAGAATTAACCACAGGCTCAGCTGCCCCCCGGAACCAGAACATGGCCTGAAGCCATCCTGCGCTTTTACGGCCAACTCCCAAAAAGGGAGTTGTAAAATGGAGCTTCAGGGAACTGCAATTCACAAACCTGCAGAGTTATAAATGATAACTCTCGTCCACAAATATATTGAGGGAAGGCAAAGAAGAGGATTTGAAATCAAGGCAGAATTGCAGGAAACAGATTTCAGGAGGTAGATTCGAATCGCCTTTAAAGCACATGAAAAGCAGCAAAACGTTGACAATGAGGCCCTTGGCCAAAAAGGGCTTATGCGTATTTTCCTGAATATATTCAGGAAAAAACGCATAAGCCCTTTTTGGCCAACCAAGCAACCTGGAAAGGGAAATCAGCGCTACAAAGAAGTCTCGCTTCCCATCGGTCAAAAGGGCCATGCTGAGAAAAGTGTCAAAACCAGAAATGCAGGACAGGCCATGGAGAAATGGGAGCCTTGCTACGCTGATGGGCGGGATGTAAATTGCCAACAGCCATGCTGGAGAAGGGTACGGTGTGTCCTCAAACATCTAAAAAACACAGCTTAGAGCGCAAGGGGCACTTCCACGCATGGGGGTATAAATTGGGAAAATTAAAAATCAGCAAGACACAAGCACACCAAAGTTTAGGGCTGCTCTGTTGCAAAGGACCTCCACTTCATTCCACCTTAAATATCCCAGGAAAGAGAAAAATGGATAAAGAAGTTGTGGTCCTTAAGTACAATGGAATATCACTCAGCCATGAAATCAATGTCATAAGGCTAGTAGCAGCATGATGAGTGGATTTAGGTATGACGATTCTAAGTGAAATAAGTCACACATGAAAGGACACTTCTCATAAGATATCACTTATACAGGGAAAGTAAAAACCGTTACACTTGAACTGAATTATAAAACAGAACAGAGTCACACATGCAGAAAACACACTATGGCTGCTTAACAGGAAAGGTGAGGTGGGGTGATACATAAAACAAGGGTTTCAAATTAGCTGAGATACCGTTCCAGAATCCCAATATGTAATAGACAAGACCAACTCCTTGCTCAGAGAACTGGACTCAACACCCCCTATTCACCACACAAGGATATATCTGACTAGTAATAATCTTAAAACCCATGTATTGAAATCTCTCTGTTAGTGTGTCAAGTGGGCGTAAAGCAGCATAAACACAGCAGTGAAAAGCAGCTAAACCCCATTATAAAAATAAATTACTTTTAAAAACCCATGAAACAAAGACAGTGAAAGAGAGAGAAATTCTTACACAATTCGTTCAGGGGCTGTGATGGAACCTGGATTGACCATATCTAGACCCACAGCTGGATGAGACATAAGGGTGGACACTCTTGGGGCTGAGAGATTTGGTGAGGCTGGGTGAGCAAACACAGACCCTTTAAAGTAATACTGCGTGGTACCCATCGCATGGGTCCCAAATCTCGAGGTTCAAGGGCATCTTCCTACATCGAAAACATGCATGAGAAACCCAGAAGATGGTACACCGTGTGATGGGGAAAGGTTCCTAAAACGCACCTCATTTCTCATCTCCTTGTGCTCGGGTTCGCCATTCCAGCCACTTTACTAGCAATCTCCCTACTTGGAGCATCAGCACCTTTAACCTCCTGTTCCGTACAGGTTGCAATTAGTCCTGAGGATGAATGGGAAGATGGGGAACCAATGAGAGGCTAGCTCTAGGTGTTGGGACAGGCACAGGTCACTCTATTTTCCCATCAGGAAGAAGAATTAACCACAGGCTCAGCTGCACACCGGAACCAGCACAGGGCCTGAAACCATCCTGCGCTTTTACGGCCAGCTCCCAAAAAGCGAGTTGTAAAATGGAGCTTCAGGGCACTGCAATTCACAAACCTGCAGAGTTATAAATGATAACTCTCGTCCACAAATATATTGAGGGAAGGCAAAGAAGAGGATTTGAAATCAAGGCAGAATTGCAGGAAACAGATTTCAGGAGGTAGATTCGAATCGCCTTTAAAGCACATGAAAAGCAGCAAAACGTTGACAATGAGGCCCTTGGCCAAAAAGGGCGTATGCGTTTTTTCCTGAATATATTCAGGAAAAAACGCATACGCCCTTTTTGGCCAACCAAGCAACCTGGAAAGGCAAATCAGTGCTACAAAGAAGTCTCGCTTCCCATCGGTCAAAAGGGCCATGCTGAGAAAAGTGTCAAAACCAGAAAAGCAGGACAGGCCATGGAGAAATGGGAGCCTTGCTATGCTGATGGGCGGGATGTAAATCGCCAACAGCCACTCTGGAGAAGGGTACGGTGTGTCCTGAAACATCTAAAAAACACAGCTTAGAGCGCATAGGGCACTTCCACGCATGGGGGTATAAATTGGGAAAATTAAAAATCAGCAAGACACAAGCACACCAAAGTTTAGGGCTGCTCTGTTGCCAAGGACCTCCACTTCATTCCACCTTCAATATCCCAGGAAAGAGAAAAATGGATGAAGAAGTTGTGGTCCTTATGTACAATGGAATATCACTCAGCCATGAAATCAATGTCATAAGGCTAGTAGCAGCATGATGAGTGGATTTAGGTACGACGATTCTAAGTGAAATAAGTCACACAGAAAAGGACACTTCTCATAAGATATCACTTATACAGGGAAAGTACAAACCATTACACTTGAACTGAATTACAAAACAGAACAGAGTCACACATGCAGAAAACACACTATGGCTGCTTAACAGGAAAGGTGAGGTGGGGTAATACATAAAACAAGGGTTTCAAATTAGCTGAGATACCGTTCCATAAACCCAATATGTAATAGACAAGACCGACTCCTTGCTCAGAGAACTGGACTCAACACCCCCTATTCACCACACAAGGATATATCTGAGTAGTAATAATCTTAAAACCTATGTACTGAAATCTCTCTGTTAGTGTCAAGTGGGTGTAAAGCGGCATAAACACAGCAGTGAAAAGCAGCTAAACCCCATTATAAAAATAAATTACTTTTAAAAACCCATGAAACAAAGACAGTGAAAGAGAGAGAAATTCTTACACAATTCGTTCAGGGGCTGTGATGGAACCTGGATTGACCATATCTAGACCCACAGCTGGATGAGACATAAGGGTGGACACTCTTGGGGCTGAGCGGTTTGGTGAGGTTGGGTGAGCAAACGCAGACCCTTTAAAGTAATACTGCATGGTACCCATCCCATGGGTCCCAAATCTCGAGGTTCAAGGGCATCTTCCTACATCGAAAACATGCATGAGAAACCCAGAAGATGGTACACCGTGTGATGGGGAAAGGTTTCTAAAACGCACATCATTTCTCATCTCCTTGTGCTCGGGTTCGCCATTCCAGCCACTTTACTAGCAATCTCCCTACTTGGAGCAACAGCATCTTTAACCTCCTGTTCCGTACAGGTTGCAATTTGTCCTGAGGATGAATGGGAAGATGGGGAACCAATGAGAGACTAGCTCTTGGTGTTGGGACAGGCACAGGTCACTCTATTTTCCCATCAGGGAGAAGAATTAACCACAGGCTCAGCCTGCCCCCTGGAACCAGAACAGGGCCTGAAGCCATCCTGCGCTTTTACGGCCAGCTCCCAAAAAGCGAGTTGTAAAATGGAGCTTCAGGGCACTGCAATTCACAAACCTGCAGAGTTATAAATGATAACTCTCGTCCACAAATATATTGAGGGAATGCAAAGAAGAGGGTTTGAAATCAAGGCAGAATTGCAGGAAACAGATTTCAGGAGGTAGATTCGAATCGCCTTTAAAGCACATGAAAAGCAGCAAAACGTTGACAATGAGGCCCTTGGCCAAAAAGGGCGTATGCGTTTTTGCCTGAATATATTCAGGAAAAAACGCATACGCCCTTTTTGGCCAACCAAGCAACCTGGAAACGCAAATCAGTGCTACAAAGAAGTCTCGCTTCCCATCGGTCAAAAGGGCCATGCTGAGAAAAGTGTCAAAACCAGAAATGCAGGACAGGCCATGGAGAAATGGGAGCCTTGCTATGCTGATGGGCGGGATGTAAATCGCCAACAGCCACTCTGGAGAAGGGTACGGTGTGTCCTGAAACATCTAAAAAACACAGCTTAGAGCGCATAGGGCACTTCCACGCATGGGGGTATAAATTGGGAAAATTAAAAACCAGCAAGACACAAGCACACCAAAGTTTAGGGCTGCTCTGTTGCCAAGGACCTCCACTTCATTCCACCTTAAATATCCCAGGAAAGAGAAAAATGGATAAAGAAGTTGTGGTCCTTAAGTACAATGGAATATCACTCAGCCATGAAATCAATGTCATAAGGCTAGTAGCAGCATGATGAGTGGATTTAGGTACGACGATTCTAAGTGAAATAAGTCACACAGAAAAGGACACTTCTCATAAGATATCACTTATACAGGGAAAGTAAAAACCGTTACACTTGAACTGAATTATAAAACAGAACAGAGTCACACATGCAGAAAACACACTATGGCTGCTTAACAGGAAAGGTGAGGTGGGGTGATACATAAAACAAGGGTTTCAAATTAGCTGAGATACCGTTCCATAATCCCAATATGTAATAGACAAGACCAACTCCTTGCTCAGAGAACTGGACTCAACACCCCCTATTCACCACACAAGGATATATCTGACTAGTAATAATCTTAAAACCCATGTATTGAAATCTCTCTGTTAGTGTGTCAAGTGGGCGTAAAGCGGCATAAACACAGCAGTGAAAAGCAGCTAAACCCCATTCTAAAAATAAATTACTTTTAAAAACCCATGAAACAAAGACAGTGAAAGAGAGAGAAATTCTTACGCAATTCGTTCAGGGGCTGTGATGCAACCCGGATTGACCATATCTAGACCCACAGCTGGATGAGACATAAGGGTGGACACTCTTGGGGCTGAGAGATTTGGTGAGGCTGCGTGAGCAAACGCAGACCCTTTAAAGTAATACTGCGTGGTTCCCATCGCATGGGTCCCAAATCTCGAGGTTCAAGGGCATCTTCCTACATCGAAAACATGCATGAGAAACCCAGAAGATGGTACACCGTGTGATGGGGAAAGGTTCCTAAAACGCACCTCATTTCTCATCTCCTTGTGCTCGGGTTCGCCATTCCAGCCACTTTACTAGCAATCTCCCTACTTGGAGCATCAGCACCTTTAACCTCCTGTTCCATACAGGTTGCAATTTGTCCTGAGGATGAATGGGAAGATGGGGAACCAATGAGAGGCTAGCTCTAGGTGTTGGGACAGGCTCAGGTCACTCTATTTTCCCATCAGGAAGAAGAATTAACCACAGGCTCAGCTGCACCCCGGAAACAGCACAGGGCCTGAAACCATCCGGCGCTTTTACGGCCAGCTCCCAAAAAGCGAGTTGTAAAATGGAGCTTCAGGGCACTGCAATTCACAAACCTGCAGAGTTATAAATGATAACTCTCGTCCACAAATATATTGAGGGAAGGCAAAGAAGAGGATTTGAAATCAAGGCAAAATTGCAGGAAACAGATTTCAGGAGGTAGATTCGAATCGCCTTTAAAGCACATGAAAAGCAGCAAAACGTTGACAATGAGGCCCTTGGCCAAAAATGGCGTATGCGTTTTTTCCTGAATATATTCAGGAAAAAACGCATACGCCCTTTTTGGCCAACCAAGCAACCTGGAAAGGCAAATCAGCGCTACAAAGAAGTCTCGCTTCCCATCGGTCAAAAGGGCCATGCTGAGAAAAGTGTCAAAACCAGAAATGCAGGACAGGCCATGGAGAAATGGGAGCCTTGCTACGCTGATGGGCGGGATGTAAATTGCCAACAGCCACGCTGGAGAAGGGTACGGTGTGTCCTCAAACATCTAAACAACACAGCTTAGAGCGCATAGGGCACTTCCACGCATGGGGGTATAAATTGGGAAAATTAAAAATCAGCAAGACACAAGCACACCAAAGTTTAGGGCTGCTCTGTTGCCAAGGACCTCCACTTCATTCCACCTTAAATATCCCAGAAAAGAGAAAAATGGATAAAGAAGTTGTGGTCCTTATGTACAATGGAATATCACTCAGCCATGAAATCAATGTCATAAGGCTAGAAGCAGCATGATGAGTGGATTTAAGTACGACGATTCTAAGTGAAATAAGTCACACAGAAAAGGACACTTCTCATAAGATATCACTTATACAGGGAAAGTAAAAACCATTACACTTGAACTGAATTCCAAAACAGAACAGAGTCACACATGCAGAAAACACACTATGGCTGCTTAACAGGAAAGGTGAGGTGGGGTGATACATAAAACAAGGGTTTCAAATTACCTGAGATACAGTTCCATAAACCCAACATGTAATAGACAAGACCTACTCCTTGCTCAGAGAACTGTATTCAACAACCCCTATTCACCACACAAGGATATATCTGAGTAGTAATAATCTTAAAACCTATGTATTGAAATCTCTCTGTTAGTGTCAATTGGGTGTAAAGCGGCATAAACACAGCAGTGAAAAGCAGCTAAACCCCATTATAAAAATAAATTACTTTTAAAAACCCATGAAACAAAGACAGTGAAAGAGAGAGAAATTCTTACACAATTCGTTCAGGGGCTGTGATGGAACCTGGATTGACCATATCTAGACCCACAGCTGGATGAGACATAAGGGTGGACACTCTTGGGGCTGAGCGGTTTGGTGAGGTTGGGTGAGCAAACGTAGACCCTTTAAAGTAATACTGCATGGTACCCATCCCATGGGTACCAAATCTCGAGGTTCAAGGGCATCTTCCTACATCGAAAACATGCATGAGAAACCCAGAAGATGGTACACCGTGTGATGGGGAAAGGTTTCCAAAACGCACATCATTTCTCATCTCCTTGTGCTCGGCTTCGCCATTCCAGCCACTTTACTAGCAATCTCCCTACTTGGAGCAACAGCATTTTTAACCTCCTGTTCCGTACAGGTTGCAATTTGTCCTGAGGATGAATGGGAAGATGGGGAACCAATGAGAGACTAGCTCTTGTTGTTGGGACAGGCACAGGTCACTCTATTTTCCCATCAGTGAGAAGAATTAACCACAGGCTCAGCCTGCCCCCCGGAACCAGAAAAGGGCCTGAAGCAATCCTGCGCTTTTACGGCCAGCTCCCAAAAAGCGAGTTGTAAAATGGAGCTTCAGGGCACTGCAATTCACAAACCTGCAGAGTTATAAATGATAACTCTCGTCCACAAATATATTGAGGGAAGGCAAAGAAGAGGATTTGAAATCAAGGCAGAATTGCAGGAAACAGATTTCAGGAGGTAGATTCGAATCGCCTTTAAAGCACATGAAAAGCAGCAAAACGTTGACAATGAGGCCCTTGGCCAAAAAGGACGTATGCGTTTTTTCCTGAATATATTCAGGAAAAAAACGCATACGCCCTTTTTGGCCAACCAAGCAACCTGGAAAGGCAAATCAGTGCTACAAAGAAGTCTCGCTTCCCATCGGTCAAAAGGGCCATGCTGAGAAAAGTGTCAAAACCAGAAATGCAGGACAGGCCATGGAGCAATGGGAGCCTTGCTATGCTGATGGGCGGGATGTAAATTGCCAACAGCCACTCTGGAGAAGGTATGGTGTGTCCTGAAACATCTAAAAAACACAGCTTAGAGCGCATAGGGCACTTCCACACATGGGGGTATAAATTGGGAAAATTAAAAATCAGCAAGACACAAGCACACCAAAGTTTAGGGCTGCTCTGTTGCCAAGGACCTCCACCTCATTCCAACTTAAATATCCCAGGAAAGAGAAAAATGGATAAAGAAGTTGTGGTCCTTATGTACAATGGAATATCACTCAGCCATGAAATCAATGTCATAAGGCTAGTAGCAGCATGATGAGTGGATTTAAGTACGATGATTCTAAGTGAAATAAGTCACACAGAAAAGGACACTTCTCATAAGATATCACTTATAGAGGGAAAGGAAAAACCATTACACTTGAAATGAAATACAAAACAGAACAGAGTCACACATGCAGAAAACACACTATGGCTGCTTAACAGGGAAGGTGAGGTGGGGTGATACATAAAACAAGGGTTTCAAATTAGCTTAGATACCGTTCCATAAACCCAATATGTAATAGACAAGACCGACTCCTTGCTCAGAGAACTGGACTCAACACCCCCTATTCACCACACAAGGATATATCTGACTAGTAATAATCTTAAAACCTATGTATTGAAATCTCTCTGTTAGTGTGTCAAGTGGGTGTAAAGCGGCATAAACACAGCAGTGAAAAGCACCTAAACCCCATTATAAACATAAATTACTTTTAAAAACCCATGAAACAAAGACAGAGAAAGAGAGAGAAATTCTTACACAATTCGTTCAGGGGCTGTGATGCAACCCGGATTGACCATATCTAGACCCACAGCTGGATGAGACATAAGGGTGGACACTCTTGGGCCTGAGAGGTTTGGTGAGGTTGGGTGAGCAAACGCAGACCCTTTAAAGTAATACTGTGTGGTACCCATCCCATGGGTCCCAAATCTCCAGGTTCAAGGGCATCTTCCTACATCGAAAACATGCATGAGAAACCCAGAAGATGGTACACCGTGTGATGGGGAAAGGTTTCTAAAACGCACATCATTTCTCATCTCCTTGTGCTCGGGTTTGCCATTGCAGCCACTTTACTAGCAATCTCCCTACTTGGAGCAACAGCATCTTTAACCTCCTGTTCCGTACAGGTTGCAATTTGTCCTGAGGATGAATGGGAAGATGGGGAACCAATGAGAGACTAGCTCTTGGTGTTGGGACAGGCACAGGTCACTCTATTTTCCCATCAGGGAGAAGAATTAACCACAGGCTCAGCCTGCCCCCCGGAACCAGAACAGGGCCTGAAGCCATCCTGCGCTTTTACGGCCAGCTCCCAAAAAGCGAGTTGTAAAATGGAGCTTCAGGGCACTGCAATTCACAAACCTGCAGAGTTATAAATGATAACTCTCGTCCACAAATATATTGAGGGAAGGCAAAGAAGAGGGTTTGAAATCAAGGCAGAATTGCAGGAAACAGATTTCAGGAGGTAGATTCGAATCGCCTTTAAAGCACATGAAAAGCAGCAAAACGTTGACAATGAGGCCCTTGGCCAAAAAGGGCGTATGCGTTTTTGCCTGAATATATTCAGGAAAAAACGCATACGCCCTTTTTGGCCAACCAAGCAACCTGGAAAGGCAAATCAGTGCTACAAAGAAGTCTCGCTTCCCATCGGTCAAAAGGGCCATGCTGAGAAAAGTGTCAAAACCAGAAATGCAGGACAGGCCATGGAGAAATGGGAGCCTTGCTATGCTGATGGGCGGGATGTAAATCGCCAACAGCCACTCTGGAGAAGGGTACGGTGTGTCCAGAAACATCTAAAAAACACAGCTTAGAGCGCATAGGGCACTTCCACGCATGGGGGTATAAACTGGGAAAATTAAAAATCAGCAAGACACAAGCACACCAAAGTTTAGGGCTGCTCTGTTGCCAAGGACCTCCACTTCATTCCACCTTCAATATCCCAGGAAAGAGAAAAATGGATGAAGAAGTTGTGGTCCTTATGTACAATGGAATATCACTCAGCCATGAAATCAATGTCATAAGGCTAGTAGCAGCATGATGAGTGGATTTAGGTACGACGATTCTAAGTGAAATAAGTCACACAGAAAAGGACACTTCTCATAAGATATCACTTATACAGGGAAAGTAAAAACCATTATACTTGAACTGAATTACAAAACAGAACAGAGGGGCTTCCCTGGTGGCGCAGTGGTTGAGAATCTGCCTGCCAATGCAGGGGACACGGGTTCGAGCCCTGGTCTGGGAAGTTCCCACATGCCACGGTGCAACTGGGCCCGTGAGCCACAATTACTGAGCCTGCGCGTCTGGAGCTTGTGCTCCGCAACAAGAGAGGCCGCGATGGTGAGAGGCCTGCGCACCGCGATGAAGAGTGGTCCCCACTTGCCGCAACTAGAGAAAGCCCTCACACAGAAACGAAGACTCAACACACTCATAAATAAATAAATAAATAAATAAAAAGAATGTGTATTTCTTTAAAAAAAAAAAGAAAAAGCTTTTAAAAAAAAAACAAAAAAAACAAAAAAACAGAACAGAGTCACACATGCAGAAAACACACTATGGCTGCTTAACAGGAAAGGTGAGGTGGGGTGATACATAAAACAAGGGTTTCAAATTAGCTGAGATACCGTTCCATAATCCCAATATGTAATAGACAAGACCAACTCCTTGCTCAGAGAACTGGACTCAACACCCCCTATTCACCACACAAGGATATATCTGACTAGTAATAATCTTAAAACCCATGTATTGAAATCTCTCTGTTAGTGTGTCAAGTGGGCGTAAAGCGGCATAAACACAGCAGTGAAAAGCAGCTAAACCCCATTCTAAAAATAAATTACTTTTAAAAACCCATGAAACAAAGACAGTGAAAGAGAGAGAAATTCTTACGCAATTCGTTCAGGGGCTGTGATGCAACCCGGATTGACCATATCTAGACCCACAGCTGGATGAGACATAAGGGTGGACACTCTTGGGGCTGAGAGATTTGGTGAGGCTGCGTGAGCAAACGCAGACCCTTTAAAGTAATACTGCGTGGTTCCCATCGCATGGGTCCCAAATCTCGAGGTTCAAGGGCATCTTCCTACATCGAAAACATGCATGAGAAACCCAGAAGATGGTACACCGTGTGATGGGGAAAGGTTCCTAAAACGCACCTCATTTCTCATCTCCTTGTGCTCGGGTTCGCCATTCCAGCCACTTTACTAGCAATCTCCCTACTTGGAGCATCAGCACCTTTAACCTCCTGTTCCATACAGGTTGCAATTTGTCCTGAGGATGAATGGGAAGATGGGGAACCAATGAGAGGCTAGCTCTAGGTGTTGGGACAGGCTCAGGTCACTCTATTTTCCCATCAGGAAGAAGAATTAACCACAGGCTCAGCTGCACCCCGGAAACAGCACAGGGCCTGAAACCATCCGGCGCTTTTACGGCCAGCTCCCAAAAAGCGAGTTGTAAAATGGAGCTTCAGGGCACTGCAATTCACAAACCTGCAGAGTTATAAATGATAACTCTCGTCCACAAATATATTGAGGGAAGGCAAAGAAGAGGATTTGAAATCAAGGCAAAATTGCAGGAAACAGATTTCAGGAGGTAGATTCGAATCGCCTTTAAAGCACATGAAAAGCAGCAAAACGTTGACAATGAGGCCCTTGGCCAAAAATGGCGTATGCGTTTTTTCCTGAATATATTCAGGAAAAAACGCATACGCCCTTTTTGGCCAACCAAGCAACCTGGAAAGGCAAATCAGCGCTACAAAGAAGTCTCGCTTCCCATCGGTCAAAAGGGCCATGCTGAGAAAAGTGTCAAAACCAGAAATGCAGGACAGGCCATGGAGAAATGGGAGCCTTGCTACGCTGATGGGCGGGATGTAAATTGCCAACAGCCACGCTGGAGAAGGGTACGGTGTGTCCTCAAACATCTAAACAACACAGCTTAGAGCGCATAGGGCACTTCCACGCATGGGGGTATAAATTGGGAAAATTAAAAATCAGCAAGACACAAGCACACCAAAGTTTAGGGCTGCTCTGTTGCCAAGGACCTCCACTTCATTCCACCTTAAATATCCCAGAAAAGAGAAAAATGGATAAAGAAGTTGTGGTCCTTATGTACAATGGAATATCACTCAGCCATGAAATCAATGTCATAAGGCTAGAAGCAGCATGATGAGTGGATTTAAGTACGACGATTCTAAGTGAAATAAGTCACACAGAAAAGGACACTTCTCATAAGATATCACTTATACAGGGAAAGTAAAAACCATTACACTTGAACTGAATTCCAAAACAGAACAGAGTCACACATGCAGAAAACACACTATGGCTGCTTAACAGGAAAGGTGAGGTGGGGTGATACATAAAACAAGGGTTTCAAATTACCTGAGATACAGTTCCATAAACCCAACATGTAATAGACAAGACCTACTCCTTGCTCAGAGAACTGTATTCAACAACCCCTATTCACCAGACAAGGATATATCTGAGTAGTAATAATCTTAAAACCTATGTATTGAAATCTCTCTGTTAGTGTCAATTGGGTGTAAAGCGGCATAAACACAGCAGTGAAAAGCAGCTAAACCCCATTATAAAAATAAATTACTTTTAAAAACCCATGAAACAAAGACAGTGAAAGAGAGAGAAATTCTTACACAATTCGTTCAGGGGCTGTGATGGAACCTGGATTGACCATATCTAGACCCACAGCTGGATGAGACATAAGGGTGGACACTCTTGGGGCTGAGCGGTTTGGTGAGGTTGGGTGAGCAAACGTAGACCCTTTAAAGTAATACTGCATGGTACCCATCCCATGGGTACCAAATCTCGAGGTTCAAGGGCATCTTCCTACATCGAAAACATGCATGAGAAACCCAGAAGATGGTACACCGTGTGATGGGGAAAGGTTTCCAAAACGCACATCATTTCTCATCTCCTTGTGCTCGGCTTCGCCATTCCAGCCACTTTACTAGCAATCTCCCTACTTGGAGCAACAGCATTTTTAACCTCCTGTTCCGTACAGGTTGCAATTTGTCCTGAGGATGAATGGGAAGATGGGGAACCAATGAGAGACTAGCTCTTGTTGTTGGGACAGGCACAGGTCACTCTATTTTCCCATCAGTGAGAAGAATTAACCACAGGCTCAGCCTGCCCCCCGGAACCAGAAAAGGGCCTGAAGCAATCCTGCGCTTTTACGGCCAGCTCCCAAAAAGCGAGTTGTAAAATGGAGCTTCAGGGCACTGCAATTCACAAACCTGCAGAGTTATAAATGATAACTCTCGTCCACAAATATATTGAGGGAAGGCAAAGAAGAGGATTTGAAATCAAGGCAGAATTGCAGGAAACAGATTTCAGGAGGTAGATTCGAATCGCCTTTAAAGCACATGAAAAGCAGCAAAACGTTGACAATGAGGCCCTTGGCCAAAAAGGACGTATGCGTTTTTTCCTGAATATATTCAGGAAAAAAACGCATACGCCCTTTTTGGCCAACCAAGCAACCTGGAAAGGCAAATCAGTGCTACAAAGAAGTCTCGCTTCCCATCGGTCAAAAGGGCCATGCTGAGAAAAGTGTCAAAACCAGAAATGCAGGACAGGCCATGGAGCAATGGGAGCCTTGCTATGCTGATGGGCGGGATGTAAATTGCCAACAGCCACTCTGGAGAAGGTATGGTGTGTCCTGAAACATCTAAAAAACACAGCTTAGAGCGCATAGGGCACTTCCACACATGGGGGTATAAATTGGGAAAATTAAAAATCAGCAAGACACAAGCACACCAAAGTTTAGGGCTGCTCTGTTGCCAAGGACCTCCACCTCATTCCAACTTAAATATCCCAGGAAAGAGAAAAATGGATAAAGAAGTTGTGGTCCTTATGTACAATGGAATATCACTCAGCCATGAAATCAATGTCATAAGGCTAGTAGCAGCATGATGAGTGGATTTAAGTACGATGATTCTAAGTGAAATAAGTCACACAGAAAAGGACACTTCTCATAAGATATCACTTATAGAGGGAAAGGAAAAACCATTACACTTGAAATGAAATACAAAACAGAACAGAGTCACACATGCAGAAAACACACTATGGCTGCTTAACAGGGAAGGTGAGGTGGGGTGATACATAAAACAAGGGTTTCAAATTAGCTTAGATACCGTTCCATAAACCCAATATGTAATAGACAAGACCGACTCCTTGCTCAGAGAACTGGACTCAACACCCCCTATTCACCACACAAGGATATATCTGACTAGTAATAATCTTAAAACCTATGTATTGAAATCTCTCTGTTAGTGTGTCAAGTGGGTGTAAAGCGGCATAAACACAGCAGTGAAAAGCACCTAAACCCCATTATAAACATAAATTACTTTTAAAAACCCATGAAACAAAGACAGAGAAAGAGAGAGAAATTCTTACACAATTCGTTCAGGGGCTGTGATGCAACCCGGATTGACCATATCTAGACCCACAGCTGGATGAGACATAAGGGTGGACACTCTTGGGCCTGAGAGGTTTGGTGAGGTTGGGTGAGCAAACGCAGACCCTTTAAAGTAATACTGTGTGGTACCCATCCCATGGGTCCCAAATCTCCAGGTTCAAGGGCATCTTCCTACATCGAAAACATGCATGAGAAACCCAGAAGATGGTACACCGTGTGATGGGGAAAGTTTTCTAAAACGCACCTCATTTGTCATCTCCTTGAGCTTGGGTTCGCAATTCCAGCCACTTTACTAGCAATCTCCCTACTTGGAGTATCAGCACCTTTAACCTCCTGTTCCGTACAGGTTGCAATTTTTCCTGAGGATGAACGGGAAGACGGGGAACCAATGAGAGACTAGCTCTTGGTATTGGGACAGACACAGGTCACTCTATTTTCCCATCAGGAAGAAGAAATATCCACAGGCTCAGCCTGCCCCCCAGAACCAGAACAGGGCCTGAAGCCATCCTGCGCTTTTGCAGCCAGCTCCCAAAAAAGCGAGTTGTAAAATGGAGCTTCAGGGCACTGCAATTCACAAACCTGCAGAGTTATAAATGATAACTCTCGTCCACAAATATATTGAGGGAAGGCAAAGAAGAGGATTTGAAATCAAGGCAGAATTGCAGGAAACAGATTTCAGGAGGTAGATTCGAATCGCCTTTAAAGCACATGAAAAGCGGCAAAACGTTGACAATGATGCCCTTTTTGGCCAACCAAGCAACCTGGATTGGCAAATCAGCGCTACAAAGAAGTCTCCCTTCCCATCGGTCAAAAGGGCCATGCTGAGAAAAGTGTCAAAACCAGAAATGCAGGACAGGCCATGGAGAAATGGGAGCCTTGCTACGCTGATGGGCGGGATGTAAATTGCCAACAGCCACGCTGGAGAAGGGTACGGTGTGTCCTCAAACATCTAAAAAACACAGCTTAGAGCGCATAGGGCACTTCCACGCATGGGGGTATAAATTGGGAAAATTAAAAATCAGCAAGACACAAGCACACCAAAGTTTAGGGCTGCTCTGTTGCCAAGGACCTCCACTTCATTCCACCTTAAATATCCCAGGAAAGAGAAAAATGGATAAAGAAGTTGTGGTCCTTATGTACAATGGAATATCACTCAGCCATGAAATCAATGTCATAAGGCTAGTAGCAGCATGATGAGTGGATTTAGGTACGACGATTCTAAGTGAAATAAGTCACACAGAAAAGGACACTTCTCATAAGGTATCACTTATACAGGGAAAGTAAAAACAGTTACACTTGAACTGAATTATAAAACAGAACAGAGTCATACATGCAGAAAACACACTATGGCTGCTTAACAGGAAAGGTGAGGTGGGGTGATATATAAAACAAGGGTTTCAAATTAGCTGAGATACCGTTCCATAATCCCAATATGTAATAGACAAGACCAACTCCTTGCTCAGAGAACTGGACTCAACACCGCCTATTCACCACACAAGGATATACCTGAGTAGTAATAATCTTAAAACCTATGTATTGAAATCTCTCTGTTAGTGTGTCAAGTGGGTGTAAAGCGGCATAAACACAGCAGTGAAAAGCAGCTAAACCCCATTATAAAAATAAATTACTTTTAAAAACCCATGAAACAAAGACAGAGAAAGAGAGAGAAATTCTTACACAATTCTTTCAGGGGCTGTGATGCAACACGGATTGACCATATCTAGACCCACAGCTGGATGAGACATAAGGTGGACACTCTTGGGGCTGAGAGGTTTGGTGAGGTTGGGTGAGCAAACGCAGACCCTATAAAGTAATACTGTGTGGTACCCATCGCATGGGTCCCAAATCTCGAGGTTCAAGGGCATCTTCCTACATCGAAAACATGCATGAGAAACCCAGAAGATGGTACACCGTGTGATGGGGAAAGCTTTCTAAAACGCACCTCATTTGTCATCTCCTTGAGCTCGGGTTCGCAATTCCAGCCACTTTACTAGCAATCTCCATACTTGGAGTATCAGCACCTTTAACCTCCTGTTCCGTACAGGTTGCAATTTGTCCTGAGGATGAATGGGAAGATGGGGAACCAATGAGAGACTAGCTCTAGGTTTTGGGACAGGCACAGGTCACTCTATTTTCCCATCAGGAAGAAGAATTAACCACAGGCTCCGCTGCCCCCCGGTACCAGAACAGGGCCTGAAGCCATCCTGCGCTTTTACGGCCAGCTCCAAAAAAGCGAGTTGTAAAATGGGGCTTCAGGGCACTGCAATTCACAAACCTGCAGAGTTATAAATGATAACTCTCGTCCACAAATATATTGAGGGAAGGCAAAGAAGAGGATTTGAAATCAAGGTAGAATTGCAGGAAACAGACTTCAAGAGGTAGATTCGAATCACCTTTAAAGCACATGAAAAGCAGCAAAACTTTGACAATGAGGCCCTTGGCCAAAAAGGGCGTATGCGTTTTTTCCTGAATATATTCAGGAAAAAACGCATACGCCCTTTTTGGCCAACCAAGCAACCTGGAAAGGCAAATCAGCGCTACAAAGAAGTCTCGCTTCCCATCGGCCAAAAGGGCCATGCTGAGAAAAGTGTCAAAACCAGAAATGCAGGACAGGCCATGGAGAAATGGGAGCCTTGCTACGCTGATGGGCGGGATGTAAATTGCCAACAGCCACGCTGGAGAAGGGTACAGTGTGTCCTGAAACATCTAAAAAACACAGCTTAGAGCGCATAGGGCACTTCCACGCATGGGGGTATAAATTGGGAAAATTAAAAATCAGCAGGACACAAGCACACCAAAGTTTAGGGCTGCTCTGTTGCCAAGGACCTCCACTTCATTCCACCTTCAATATCCCAGGAAAGACAAAAATGGATAAAGAAGTTGTGGTCCTTATGTACAATGGAATATCACTCAGCCATGAAATCAATGTCATAAGGCTAGTAGCAGCATGATGAGTGGATTTAGGTACGACAATTCTAAGTGAAATAAGTCACACAGAAAAGGACACTTCTCATAAGATATCACTTATACAGGGAAAGTAAAAACCGTTACACTTGAACTGAATTATAAAACAGAACAGAGTCACACATGCAGAAAACACACTATGGCTGCTTAACAGGAAAGGTGAGGTGGGGTGATACATAAAACAAGGGTTTCAAATTAGCTGAGATACCGTTCCATAATCCCAATATGTAATAGACAAGACCAACTCCTTGCTCAGAGAACTGGACTCAACACCCCCTATTCACCACACAAGGATATATCTGACAAGTAATAATCTTAAAACCTATGTATTGAAATCTCTCTGTTAGTGTGTCAAGTGGGTGTAAAGCGGCATAAACACAGCAGTGAAAAGCAGCTAAACCCCATTATAAAAATAAATTACTTCTAAAAACCCAAGAAACAAAGACAGTGAAAGAGAGAGAAATTCTTACACAATTCGTTCAGGGGCTGTGATGGAACCTGTATTGACCATATCTAGACCCACAGCTGGATGAGACATAAGGGTGGACACTCTTGGGGCTGAGAGGTTTGGTGAGGTTGGGTGAGCAAACGCAGACCCTTTAAAGTAATACTGCCTGGTACCCATCGCATGGGTCCCAAATCTCCAGGTTCAAGGGCATCTTCCTGCATCGAAAACATACATGAGAAACCCAGAAGATGGTACACCGTGTGATGGGGAAAGGTTTCTGAAACGCACCTCATTTCTCATCTCCTTGTGCTCGGGTTCGCCATTCCAGCCACTTTACTAGCAATCTCCCTACTTGGAGCATCAGCACCTTTAACCTCCTGTTCCGTACAGGTTGCAATTTGTCCTGAGGATGAATGGGAAGATGGGGAACCAATGAGAGACTAGCTCTAGGTTTTGGGACAGGCACAGGTCACTCTATTTTCCCATCAGGAAGAAGAATTAACCACAGGCTCAGCTGCCCCCTGGTACCAGAACAGGGCCTGAAGCCATCCTGCGCTTTTACGGCCAGCTCCAAAAAAGCGAGTTGTAAAATGGGGCTTCAGGGCACTGCAATTCACAAACCTGCAGAGTTATAAATGATAACTCTCGTCCACAAATATATTGAGGGAAGGCAAAGAAGAGGATTTGAAATCAAGGTAGAATTGCAGGAAACATATTTCAGGAGGTAGATTCGAATCACCTTTAAATCACATGAAAAGCAGGAAAACGTTGACAATGAGGCCCTTGGCCAAAAAGGGCGTATGCGTTTTTTCCTGAATATATTCAGGAAAAAACGCATACGCCCTTTTTGGCCAACCAAGCAACCTGAAAAGGCAAATCAGCGCTACAAAGAAGTCTCGCTTCCCATCGGTCAAAAGGGCCATGCTGAGAAAAGTGTCAAAACCAGAAATGCAGGACAGGCCATGGAGAAATGGGAGCCTTGCTATGCTGATGTTCGGGATGTAAATTGCCAACAGCCACTCTGAAGAAGGGTACGGTGTGTCCTGAAACATCTAAAAAACAGAGCTTAGAGCGCATAGGGCACTTCCACGCATGGGGGTATAAATTGGGAAAATTAAAAATCAGCAAGACACAAGCACACCAAAGTTTAGGGCTGCTCTGTTGCCAAGGACCTCCACTTCATTCCACCTTCAATATCCCAGGAAAGAGAAAAATGGATAAAGAAGTTGTGGTCCTTATGTACAATGGAATATCACTCAGCCATGAAATCAATGTCATAAGGCTAGTAGCAGCATGATGAGTGGATTTAGGTACGACGATTCTAAGTGAAATAAGTCACACAGAAAAGGACACTTCTCATAAGATATCACTTATACAGGGAACGTAAAAACCATTACACTTGAACTGAATTACAAAACAGAACAGAGTCACACATGCAGAAAACATACTATGGCTGCTTAACAGGAAAGGTGAGGTGGGGTAATACATAAAACAAGGGTTTCAAATTAGGTGAGATACCGTTCCATAAACCCAATATGTAATAGACAAGACCGACTCCTTGCTCAGAGAACTGGACTCAACACCCCCTATTCACCACACAAGGATATATCTGAGTAGTAATAATCTTAAAACCTATGTATTGAAATCTCTCTGTTAGTGTGTCAAGTGGGTGTAAAGCGGCATAAACACAGCAGTGAAAAGCAGCTAAACCCCATTATAAAAATAAATTACTTTTAAAAACCCATGAAACAAAGACAGTGAAAGAGAGAGAAATTCTTACACAATTTGTTCAGGGGCTGTGATGGAACCTGGATTGACCATATCTAGACCCACAGCTGGATGAGACATAAGGTTGTACACTCTTGGGGCTGAGCGGTTTGGTGAGGTTGGGTGAGCAAACGCAGACCCTTTAAAGTAATACTGCATGGTACCCATCGCATGGGTCCCAAATCTCGAGGTTCAAGGGCATCTTCCTACATCGAAAACATGCATGAGAAACCCAGAAGATGGTACACCGTGTGATGGGGAAAGGTTCCTAAAACGCACCTCATTTCTCATCTCCTTGTGCTCGGGTTCGCCATTCCAGCCACTTTACTAGCAATCTCCCTACTTGGAGCATCAGCACCTTTAACCTCCTGTTCCGTACAGGTTGCAATTTGTCCTGAGGATGAATGGGAAGATGGGGAACCAATGAGAGGCTAGCTCTAGGTTTTGGGACAGGCACAGGTCACTCTATTTTCCCATCAGGAAGAAGAATTAACCACAGGCTCAGCTGACCCCCGGAACCAGCACAGGGCCTGAAACCATCCTGCGATTTTACGGCCAGCTCCCAAAAAGCGAGTTGTAAAATGGAGCTTCAGGGCACTGCAATTCACAAACCTGCAGAGTTATAAATGATAACTCTCGTCCACAAATATATTGAGGGAAGGCAAAGAAGAGGATTTGAAATCAAGGCAGAATTGCAGGAAACAGATTTCAGGAGGTAGATTCGAATCGCCTTTAAAGCACATGAAAAGCGGCAAAACGTTGACAATGATGCCCTTGGCCAAAAAGGGCGTATGCGTTTTTTCCTGAATATATTCAGGAAAAAACGCATACGCCCTTTTTGGCCAACCAAGCAACCTGGAAAGGCAAATCAGCGCTACAAAGAAGTCTCGCTGCCCATCGGTCAAAAGGGCCATGCTGAGAAAAGTGTCAAAACCAGAAATGCAGGACAGGCCATGGAGAAATGGGAGCCTTGCTACGCTGATGGGCGGGATGTAAATTGCCAACAGCCACGCTGGAGAAGGGTACAGTGTGTCCTGAAACATCTAAAAAACACAGCTTAGAGCGCTAAGGGCACTTCCACGCATGGGGGTATAAATTGGGAAAATTAAAAATCAGCAAGACACAAGCACACCAAAGTTTAGGGCTGCTCTGTTGCCAAGGACCTCCACTTCATTCCACCTTAAATATCCCAGGAAAGAGAAAAATGGATAAAGAAGTTGTGGTCCTTATGTACAATGGAATATCACTCAGCCATGAAATCAATGTCATAAGGCTAGTAGCAGCATGATGAGTGGATTTAGGTACGTCGATTCTAAGTGAAATAAGTCTCACAGAAAAGGACACTTCTCATAAGATATCACTTATACAGGGAAAGTAAAAACCATTACACTTGAACTGAATTCCAAAACAGAACAGAGTCACACATGCAGAAAACACACTATGGCTGCTTAACAGGAAAAGTGAGGTGGGGTGATACATAAAACAAGGGTTTCAAATTAGCTGAGATACCGTTCCATAAACCCAACATGTAATAGACAAGACCTACTCCTTGCTCAGAGAACTGGACTTAACACCCCCTATTCACCACACAAGGATATATCTGACTAGTAATAATCTTAAAACCTATGTATTGAAATCTCTCTGTTAGTGTGTCAAGTGGGTGTAAAGCGTCATATACACAGCAGTGAAAAGCAGGTAAACCCCATTATAAAAATAAATTACTTTTAAAAACCCATGAAACAAAGACAGAGAAAGAGAGAGAAATTCTTACACAATTCGTTCAGGGGCTGTGATGCAACCCGGATTGACCATATCTAGACCCACAGCTGGATGAGACATAAGGGTGGACACTCTTGGGGCTGAGAGGTTTGGTGAGGTTGGGTGAGCAAACGCAGACCCTTTAAAGTAATACTGTGTGGTACCCATCCCATGTGTCCCAAATCTCCAGGTTCAAGGGCATCTTCCTACATCGAAAACATGCATGAGAAACCCAGAAGATGGTACACCGTGTGATGGGGAAAGCTTTCTAAAACGCACCTCATTTGTCATCTCCTTGAGCTCGGGTTCGCAATTCCAGCCACTTTACTAGCAATCTCCCTACTTGGAGTATCAGCACCTTTAACCTCCTGTTCCGTACAGGTTGCAATTTGTCCTGAGGATGAACGGGAAGACGGGGAAGCAATGAGAGACTAGCTCTTGGTATTGGGACAGACACAGGTCACTCTATTTTCCCATCAGGAAGAAGAATTATCCACAGGCTCAGCCTGCCCCCCAGAACCAGAACAGGGCCTGAAGCCATCCTGCGCTTTTGCGGCCAGCTCCCAAAAAAGCAAGTTGTAAAATGGAGCTTCAGGGCACTGCAATTCACAAACCTGCAGAGTTATAAATGATAACTCTCGTCCACAAATATATTGAGGGAAGGCAAAGAAGAGGATTTGAAATCAA
Source organism: Balaenoptera physalus (assembly GCF_965194825.1). Taxonomy (NCBI): domain Eukaryota; kingdom Metazoa; phylum Chordata; class Mammalia; order Artiodactyla; family Balaenopteridae; genus Balaenoptera; species Balaenoptera physalus. The sequence continues at coordinate 1,289,888 of NW_028126440.1, read as the reverse complement.
GGCAGAATTGCAGGAAACAGATTTCAGGAGGTAGATTCGAATCGCCTTTAAAGCACATGAAAAGCGGCAAAACGTTGACAATGATGCCCTTGGCCAAAAAGGGCGTATGCGTTTTTTCCTGAATATATTCAGGAAAAAACGCATACGCCCTTTTTGGCCAACCAAGCAACCTGGAAAGGCAAATCAGCGCTACAAAGAAGTCTCGCTGCCCATCGGTCAAAAGGGCCATGCTGAGAAAAGTGTCAAAACCAGAAATGCAGAACAGGCCATGGAGAAATGGGAGCCTTGCTACGCTGATGGGCGGAATGTAAATTGCCAACAGCCACGCTGGAGAAGGGTACGGTGTGTCCTGAAACATCTAAAAAACACAGCTTAGAGCGCATAGGGCACTTCCACGCATGGGGGTATAAATTGGGAAAATTAAAAATCAGCAAGACACAAGCACACCAAAGTTTAGGGCTGCTCTGTTGCCAAGGACCTCCACTTCATTCCACCTTAAATATCCCAGGAAAGAGAAAAATGGATAAAGAAGTCGTGGTCCTTATGTACAATGGAATATCACTCAGCCATGAAATCAATGTCATAAGGCTAGTAGCAGCATGATGAGTGGATTTAGGTACGACGATTCTAAGTGAAATAAGTCACACAGAAAAGGACACTTCTCATAAGATATCACTTATACAGGGAAAGTAAAAACCATTACACTTGAACTGAATTCCAAAACAGAACAGAGTCACACATGCAGAAAACACACTATGGCTGCTTAACAGGAAAGGTGAGGTGGGGTGATACATAAAACAAGGGTTTCAAATTACCTGAGATACAGTTCCATAAACCCAACATGTAATAGAGAAGACCTACTCCTTGCTCAGAGAACTGGACTCAACACCCCCTATTCACCACACAAGGATATATCTGACTAGTAATAATCTTAAAACCTATGTATTGAAATCTCTCTGTTAGTGTGTCAAGTGGGTGTAAAGCGGCATAAACACAGCCGTGAAAAGCAGCTAAACCCCATTATAAAAATAAATTACTTTTAAAAACCCATGAAACAAAGACAGTGAAAGAGAGAGAAATTCTTACACAATTCGTTCAGGGGCTGTGATGGAACCTGGATTGACCATATCTAGACCCACAGCTGGATGAGACATAAGGGTGGACACTCTTGGGGCTGAGAGATTTGGTGAGGCTGGGTGAGCAAACGCAGACCCTTTAAAGTAATACTGCGTGGTACCCATCGCATGGGTCCCAAATCTCGAGGTTCAAGGGCATCTTCCTACATCGAAAACATGCATGAGAAACCCAGAAGATGGTACACCGTGTGATGGGGAAAGGTTCCTAAAACGCACCTCATTTCTCATCTCCTTGTGCTCGGGTTCGCCATTCCAGCCACTTTACTAGCAATCTCCCTACTTGGAGCATCAGCACCTTTAACCTCCTGTTCCGTACAGGTTGCAATTTGTCCTGAGGATGAATGGGAAGATGGGGAACCAATGAGAGGCTAGCTCTAGGTGTTGGGACAGGCACAGGTCACTCTATTTTCCCATCAGGAAGAAGAATTAACCACAGGCTCAGCTGCCCCCCGGAACCAGCACAGGGCCTGAAACCATCCTGCGCTTTTACGGCCAGCTCCCAAAAAGCGAGTTGTAAAATGGAGCTTCAGGGCACTGCAATTCACAAACCTGCAGAGTTATAAATGATAACTCTCGTCCACAAATATATTGAGGGAAGGCAAAGAAGAGGATTTGAAATCAAGGCAGAATTGCAGGAAACAGATTTCAGGAGGTAGATTCGAATCGCCTTTAAAGCACATGAAAAGCAGCAAAACGTTGACAATGAGGCCCTTGGCCAAAAAGGGCGTATGCGTTTTTTCCTGAATATATTCAGGAAAAAACGCATACGCCCTTTTTGGCCAACCAAGCAACCTGGAAAGGCAAATCAGCGCTACAAAGAAGTCTCGCTTCCCATCGGTCAAAAGGGCCATGCTGAGAAAAGTGTCAAAACCAGAAATGCAGGACAGGCCATGGAGAAATGGGAGCCTTGCTACGCTGATGGGCGGGATGTAAATTGCCAACAGCCACGCTGGAGAAGGGTACAGTGTGTCCTGAAACGTCTAAAAAACACAGCTTAGAGCGCTAAGGGCACTTCCACGCATGGGGGTATAAATTGGGAAAATTAAAAATCAGCAAGACACAAGCACACCAAAGTTTAGGGCTGCTCTGTTGCCAAGGACCTCCACTTCATTCCACCTTAAATATCCCAGGAAAGAGAAAAATGGATAAAGAAGTTGTGGTCCTTATGTACAATGGAATATCACTCAGCCATGAAATCAATGTCATAAGGCTAGTAGCAGCATGATGAGTGGATTTAGGTACGTCGATTCTAAGTGAAATAAGTCACACAGAAAAGGACACTTCTCATAAGATATCACTTATACAGGGAAAGTAAAAACCATTACACTTGAACTGAATTCCAAAACAGAACAGAGTCACACATGCAGAAAACACACTATGGCTGCTTAACAGGAAAAGTGAGGTGGGGTGATACATAAAACAAGGGTTTCAAATTAGCTGAGATACCGTTCCATAAACCCAACATGTAATAGACAAGACCTACTCCTTGCTCAGAGAACTGGACTTAACACCCCCTATTCACCACACAAGGATATATCTGACTAGTAATAATCTTAAAACCTATGTATTGAAATCTCTCTGTTAGTGTGTCAAGTGGGTGTAAAGCGGCATAAACACAGCAGTGAAAAGCAGGTAAACCCCATTATAAAAATAAATTACTTTTAAAAACCCATGAAACAAAGACAGAGAAAGAGAGAGAAATACTTACACAATTCGTTCAGGGGCTGTGATGCAACCCGGATTGACCATATCTAGACCCACAGCTGGATGAGACATAAGGGTGGACACTCTTGGGGCTGAGAGGTTTCGTGAGGTTGGGTGAGCAAACGCAGACCCTTTAAAGTAATACTGTGTGGTACCCATCCCATGTGTCCCAAATCTCCAGGTTCAAGGGCATCTTCCTACATCGAAAACATGCATGAGAAACCCAGAAGATGGTACACCGTGTGATGGGGAAAGCTTTCTAAAACGCACCTCATTTGTCATCTCCTTGAGCTCGGGTTCGCAATTCCAGCCACTTTACTAGCAATCTCCCTACTTGGAGTATCAGCACCTTTAACCTCCTGTTCCGTACAGGTTGCAATTTGTCCTGAGGATGAACGGGAAGACGGGGAAGCAATGAGAGACTAGCTCTTGGTATTGGGACAGACACAGGTCACTCTATTTTCCCATCAGGAAGAAGAATTATCCACAGGCTCAGCCTGCCCCCCAGAACCAGAACAGGGCCTGAAGCCATCCTGCGCTTTTGCGGCCAGCTCCCAAAAAAGCAAGTTGTAAAATGGAGCTTCAGGGCACTGCAATTCACAAACCTGCAGAGTTATAAATGATAACTCTCGTCCACAAATATATTGAGGGAAGGCAAAGAAGAGGATTTGAAATCAAGGCAGAATTGCAGGAAACAGATTTCAGGAGGTAGATTAGAATCGCCTTTAAAGCACATGAAAAGCGGCAAAACGTTGACAATGATGCCCTTGGCCAAAAAGGGCGTATGCGTTTTTTCCTGAATATATTCAGGAAAAAACGCATACGCCCTTTTTGGCCAACCAAGCAACCTGGAAAGGCAAATCAGCGCTACAAAGAAGTCTCGCTGCCCATCGGTCAAAAGGGCCATGCTGAGAAAAGTGTCAAAACCAGAAATGCAGAACAGGCCATGGAGAAATGGGAGCCTTGCTACGCTGATGGGCGGAATGTAAATTGCCAACAGCCACGCTGGAGAAGGGTACGGTGTGTCCTGAAACATCTAAAAAACACAGCTTAGAGCGCATAGGGCACTTCCACGCATGGGGGTATAAATTGGGAAAATTAAAAATCAGCAAGACACAAGCACACCAAAGTTTAGGGCTGCTCTGTTGCCAAGGACCTCCACTTCATTCCACCTTAAATATCCCAGGAAAGAGAAAAATGGATAAAGAAGTCGTGGTCCTTATGTACAATGGAATATCACTCAGCCATGAAATCAATGTCATAAGGCTAGTAGCAGCATGATGAGTGGATTTAGGTACGACGATTCTAAGTGAAATAAGTCACACAGAAAAGGACACTTCTCATAAGATATCACTTATACAGGGAAAGTAAAAACCATTACACTTGAACTGAATTCCAAAACAGAACAGAGTCACACATGCAGAAAACACACTATGGCTGCTTAACAGGAAAGGTGAGGTGGGGGGATACATAAAACAAGGGTTTCAAATTAGCTGAGATACAGTTCCATAAACCCAACATGTAATAGACAAGACCTACTCCTTGCTCAGAGAACTGGACTCAACACCCCCTATTCACCACACAAGGATATATCTGACTAGTAATAATCTTAAAACCTATGTATTGAAATCTCTCTGTTAGTGTGTCAAGTGGGTGTAAAGCGGCATAAACACAGCCGTGAAAAGCAGCTAAACCCCATTATAAAAATAAATTACTTTTAAAAACCCATGAAACAAAGACAGTGAAAGAGAGAGAAATTCTTACACAATTCGTTCAGGGGCTGTGATGGAACCCGGATTGACCATATCTAGACCCACAGCTGGATGAGACATAAGGGTGGACACTCTTGGGGCTGAGAGATTTGGTGAGGCTGGGTGAGCAAACGCAGACCCTTTAAAGTAATACTGCGTGGTACCCATCGCATGGGTCCCAAATCTCGAGGTTCAAGGGCATCTTCCTACATCGAAAACATGCATGAGAAACCCAGAAGATGGTACACCGTGTGATGGGGAAAGGTTCCTAAAACGCACCTCATTTCTCATCTCCTTGTGCTCGGGTTCGCCATTCCAGCCACTTTACTAGCAATCTCCCTACTTGGAGCATCAGCACCTTTAACCTCCTGTTCCGTACAGGTTGCAATTTGTCCTGAGGATGAATGGGAAGATGGGGAACCAATGAGAGGCTAGCTCTAGGTGTTGGGACAGGCACAGGTCACTCTATTTTCCCATCAGGAAGAAGAATTAACCACAGGCTCAGCTGCCCCCCGGAACCAGCACAGGGCCTGAAACCATCCTGCGCTTTTACGGCCAGCTCCCAAAAAGCGAGTTGTAAAATGGAGCTTCAGGGCACTGCAATTCACAAACCTGCAGAGTTATAAATGATAACTCTCGTCCACAAATATATTGAGGGAAGGCAAAGAAGAGGATTTGAAATCAAGGCAGAATTGCAGGAAACAGATTTCAGGAGGTAGATTCGAATCGCCTTTAAAGCACATGAAAAGCAGCAAAACGTTGACAATGAGGCCCTTGGCCAAAAAGGGCGTATGCGTTTTTTCCTGAATATATTCAGGAAAAAACGCATACGCCCTTTTTGGCCAACCAAGCAACCTGGAAAGGCAAATCAGCGCTACAAAGAAGTCTCGCTTCCCATCGGTCAAAAGGGCCATGCTGAGAAAAGTGTCAAAACCAGAAATGCAGGACAGGCCATGGAGAAATGGGAGCCTTGCTACGCTGATGGGCGGGATGTAAATTGCCAACAGCCACGCTGGAGAAGGGTACAGTGTGTCCTGAAACGTCTAAAAAACACAGCTTAGAGCGCTAAGGGCACTTCCACGCATGGGGGTATAAATTGGGAAAATTAAAAATCAGCAAGACACAAGCACACCAAAGTTTAGGGCTGCTCTGTTGCCAAGGACCTCCACTTCATTCCACCTTAAATATCCCAGGAAAGAGAAAAATGGATAAAGAAGTTGTGGTCCTTATGTACAATGGAATATCACTCAGCCATGAAATCAATGTCATAAGGCTAGTAGCAGCATGATGAGTGGATTTAGGTACGTCGATTCTAAGTGAAATAAGTCACACAGAAAAGGACACTTCTCATAAGATATCACTTATACAGGGAAAGTAAAAACCATTACACTTGAACTGAATTCCAAAACAGAACAGAGTCACACATGCAGAAAACACACTATGGCTGCTTAACAGGAAAAGTGAGGTGGGGTGATACATAAAACAAGGGTTTCAAATTAGCTGAGATACCGTTCCATAAACCCAACATGTAATAGACAAGACCTACTCCTTGCTCAGAGAACTGGACTTAACACCCCCTATTCACCACACAAGGATATATCTGACTAGTAATAATCTTAAAACCTATGTATTGAAATCTCTCTGTTAGTGTGTCAAGTGGGTGTAAAGCGGCATAAACACAGCAGTGAAAAGCAGGTAAACCCCATTATAAAAATAAATTACTTTTAAAAACCCATGAAACAAAGACAGAGAAAGAGAGAGAAATACTTACACAATTCGTTCAGGGGCTGTGATGCAACCCGGATTGACCATATCTAGACCCACAGCTGGATGAGACATAAGGGTGGACACTCTTGGGGCTGAGAGGTTTGGTGAGGTTGGGTGAGCAAACGCAGACCCTTTAAAGTAATACTGTGTGGTACCCATCCCATGTGTCCCAAATCTCCAGGTTCAAGGGCATCTTCCTACATCGAAAACATGCATGAGAAACCCAGAAGATGGTACACCGTGTGATGGGGAAAGCTTTCTAAAACGCACCTCATTTGTCATCTCCTTGAGCTCGGGTTCGCAATTCCAGCCACTTTACTAGCAATCTCCCTACTTGGAGTATCAGCACCTTTAACCTCCTGTTCCGTACAGGTTGCAATTTGTCCTGAGGATGAACGGGAAGACGGGGAAGCAATGAGAGACTAGCTCTTGGTATTGGGACAGGCACAGGTCACTCTATTTTCCCATCAGGAAGAAGAATTATCCACAGGCTCAGCCTGCCCCCCAGAACCAGAACAGGGCCTGAAGCCATCCTGCGCTTTTGCGGCCAGCTCCCAAAAAAGCAAGTTGTAAAATGGAGCTTCAGGGCACTGCAATTCACAAACCTGCAGTGTTATACATGATAACTCTCGTCCACAAATATATTGAGGGAAGGCAAAGAAGAGGATTTGAAATCAAGGCAGAATTGCAGGAAACAGATTTCAGGAGGTAGATTCGAATCGCCTTTAAAGCACATGAAAAGCGGCAAAACGTTGACAATGATGCCCTTGGCCAAAAAGGGCTTATGCGTTTTTTCCTGAATATATTCAGGAAAAAACGCATACGCCCTTTTTGGCCAACCAAGCAACCTGGAAAGGCAAATCAGCGCTACAAAGAAGTCTCGCTGCCCATCGGTCAAAAGGGCCATGCTGAGAAAAGTGTCAAAACCAGAAATGCAGAACAGGCCATGGAGAAATGGGAGCCTTGCTACGCTGATGGGCGGAATGTAAATTGCCAACAGCCACGCTGGAGAAGGGTACGGTGTGTCCTGAAACATCTAAAAAACACAGCTTAGAGCGCATAGGGCACTTCCACGCATGGGGGTATAAATTGGGAAAATTAAAAATCAGCAAGACACAAGCACACCAAAGTTTAGGGCTGCTCTGTTGCCAAGGACCTCCACTTCATTCCACCTTAAATATCCCAGGAAAGAGAAAAATGGATAAAGAAGTTGTGGTCCTTATGTACAATGGAATATCACTCAGCCATGAAATCAATGTCATAAGGCTAGTAGCAGCATGATGAGTGGATTTAGGTACGACGATTCTAAGTGAAATAAGTCACACAGAAAAGGACACTTCTCATAAGATATCACTTATACAGGGAAAGTAAAAACCATTACACTTGAACTGAATTCCAAAACAGAACAGAGTCACACATGCAGAAAACACACTATGGCTGCTTAACAGGAAAGGTGAGGTGGGGTGATACATAAAACAAGGGTTTCAAATTACCTGAGATACAGTTCCATAAACCCAACATGTAATAGACAAGACCTACTCCTTGCTCAGAGAACTGGACTCAACACCCCCTATTCACCACACAAGGATATATCTGACTAGTAATAATCTTAAAACCTATGTATTGAAATCTCTCTGTTAGTGTGTCAAGTGGGTGTAAAGCGGCATAAACACAGCCGTGAAAAGCAGCTAAACCCCATTATAAAAATAAATTACTTTTAAAAACCCATGAAACAAAGACAGTGAAAGAGAGAGAAATTCTTACACAATTCGTTCAGGGGCTGTGATGGAACCTGGATTGACCATATCTAGACCCACAGCTGGATGAGACATAAGGGTGGACACTCTTGGGGCTGAGAGATTTGGTGAGGCTGGGTGAGCAAACGCAGACCCTTTAAAGTAATACTGCGTGGTACCCATCGCATGGGTCCCAAATCTCGAGGTTCAAGGGCATCTTCCTACATGGAAAACATGCATGAGAAACCCAGAAGATGGTACACCGTGTGATGGGGAAAGGTTCCTAAAACGCACCTCATTTCTCATCTCCTTGTGCTCGGGTTCGCCATTCCAGCCACTTTACTAGCAATCTCCCTACTTGGAGCATCAGCACCTTTAACCTCCTGTTCCGTACAGGTTGCATTTTGTCCTGAGGATGAATGGGAAGATGGGGAACCAATGAGAGGCTAGCTCTAGGTGTTGGGACAGGCACAGGTCACTCTATTTTCCCATCAGGAAGAAGTATGAACCACAGGCTCAGCTGCCCCCCGGAACCAGCACAGGGCCTGAAACCATCCTGCGCTTTTACGGCCAGCTCCCAAAAAGCGAGTTGTAAAATGGAGCTTCAGGGCACTGCAATTCACAAACCTGCAGAGTTATAAATGATAACTCTCGTCCACAAATATATTGAGGGAAGGCAAAGAAGAGGATTTGAAATCAAGGCAGAATTGCAGGAAACAGATTTCAGGAGGTAGATTCGAATCGCCTTTAAAGCACATGAAAAGCAGCAAAACGTTGACAATGAGGCCCTTGGCCAAAAAGGGCGTATGCGTTTTTTCCTGAATATATTCAGGAAAAAACGCATACGCCCTTTTTGGCCAACCAAGCAACCTGGAAAGGCAAATCAGCGCTACAAAGAAGTCTCGCTTCCCATCGGTCAAAAGGGCCATGCTGAGAAAAGTGTCAAAACCAGAAATGCAGGACAGGCCATGGAGAAATGGGAGCCGTGCTACGCTGATGGGCGGGATGTAAATTGCCAACAGCCACGCTGGAGAAGGGTACAGTGTGTCCTGAAACGTCTAAAAAACACAGCTTAGAGCGCTAAGGGCACTTCCACGCATGGGGGTATAAATTGGGAAAATTAAAAATCAGCAAGACACAAGCACACCAAAGTTTAGGGCTGCTCTGTTGCCAAGGACCTCCACTTCATTCCACCTTAAATATCCCAGGAAAGAGAAAAATGGATAAAGAAGTTGTGGTCCTTATGTACAATGGAATATCACTCAGCCATGAAATCAATGTCATAAGGCTAGTAGCAGCATGATGAGTGGATTTAGGTACGTCGATTCTAAGTGAAATAAGTCACACAGAAAAGGACACTTCTCATAAGATATCACTTATACAGGGAAAGTAAAAACCATTACACTTGAACTGAATTCCAAAACAGAACAGAGTCACACATGCAGAAAACACACTATGGCTGCTTAACAGGAAAAGTGAGGTGGGGTGATACATAAAACAAGGGTTTCAAATTAGCTGAGATACCGTTCCATAAACCCAACATGTAATAGACAAGACCTACTCCTTGCTCAGAGAACTGGACTTAACACCCCCTATTCACCACACAAGGATATATCTGACTAGTAATAATCTTAAAACCTATGTATTGAAATCTCTCTGTTAGTGTGTCAAGTGGGTGTAAAGCGGCATAAACACAGCAGTGAAAAGCAGGTAAACCCCATTATAAAAATAAATTACTTTTAAAAACCCATGAAACAAAGACAGAGAAAGAGAGAGAAATTCTTACACAATTCGTTCAGGGGCTGTGATGCAACCCGGATTGACCATATCTAGACCCACAGCTGGATGAGACATAAGGGTGGACACTCTTGGGGCTGAGAGGTTTGGTGAGGTTGGGTGAGCAAACGCAGACCCTTTAAAGTAATACTGTGTGGTACCCATCCCATGTGTCCCAAATCTCCAGGTTCAAGGGCATCTTCCTACATCGAAAACATGCATGAGAAACCCAGAAGATGGTACACCGTGTGATGGGGAAAGCTTTCTAAAACGCACCTCATTTGTCATCTCCTTGAGCTCGGGTTCGCAATTCCAGCCACTTTACTAGCAATCTCCCTACTTGGAGTATCAGCACCTTTAACCTCCTGTTCCGTACAGGTTGCAATTTGTCCTGAGGATGAACGGGAAGACGGGGAAGCAATGAGAGACTAGCTCTTGGTATTGGGACAGACACAGGTCACTCTATTTTCCCATCAGGAAGAAGAATTATCCACAGGCTCAGCCTGCCCCCCAGAACCAGAACAGGGCCTGAAGCCATCCTGCGCTTTTGCGGCCAGCTCCCAAAAAAGCAAGTTGTAAAATGGAGCTTCAGGGCACTGCAATTCACAAACCTGCAGTGTTATACATGATAACTCTCGTCCACAAATATATTGAGGGAAGGCAAAGAAGAGGATTTGAAATCAAGGCAGAATTGCAGGAAACAGATTTCAGGAGGTAGATTCGAATCGCCTTTAAAGCACATGAAAAGCGGCAAAACGTTGACAATGATGCCCTTGGCCAAAAAGGGCTTATGCGTTTTTTCCTGAATATATTCAGGAAAAAACGCATACGCCCTTTTTGGCCAACCAAGCAACCTGGAAAGGCAAATCAGCGCTACAAAGAAGTCTCGCTGCCCATCGGTCAAAAGGGCCATGCTGAGAAAAGTGTCAAAACCAGAAATGCAGAACAGGCCATGGAGAAATGGGAGCCTTGCTACGCTGATGGGCGGAATGTAAATTGCCAACAGCCACGCTGGAGAAGGGTACGGTGTGTCCTGAAACATCTAAAAAACACAGCTTAGAGCGCATAGGGCACTTCCACGCATGGGGGTATAAATTGGGAAAATTAAAAATCAGCAAGACACAAGCACACCAAAGTTTAGGGCTGCTCTGTTGCCAAGGACCTCCACTTCATTCCACCTTCAATATCCCAGGAAAGAGAAAAATGGATAAAGAAGTTGTGGTCCTTATGTACAATGGAATATCACTCAGCCATGAAATCAATGTCATAAGGCTAGTAGCAGCATGATGAGTGGATTTAGGTACGACGATTCTAAGTGAAATAAGTCACACAGAAAAGGACACTTCTCATAAGATATCACTTATACAGGGAAAGTAAAAACCATTACACTTGAACTGAATTCCAAAACAGAACAGAGTCACACATGCAGAAAACACACTATGGCTGCTTAACAGGAAAGGTGAGGTGGGGGGATACATAAAACAAGGGTTTCAAATTACCTGAGATACAGTTCCATAAACCCAACATGTAATAGACAAGACCTACTCCTTGCTCAGAGAACTGGACTCAACACCCCCTATTCACCACACAAGGATATATCTGACTAGTAATAATCTTAAAACCTATGTATTGAAATCTCTCTGTTAGTGTGTCAAGTGGGTGTAAAGCGGCATAAACACAGCCGTGAAAAGCAGCTAAACCCCATTATAAAAATAAATTACTTTTAAAAACCCATGAAACAAAGACAGTGAAAGAGAGAGAAATTCTTACACAATTCGTTCAGGGGCTGTGATGGAACCTGGATTGACCATATCTAGACCCACAGCTGGATGAGACATAAGGGTGGACACTCTTGGGGCTGAGAGATTTGGTGAGGCTGGGTGAGCAAACGCAGACCCTTTAAAGTAATACTGCGTGGTACCCATCGCATGGGTCCCAAATCTCGAGGTTCAAGGGCATCTTCCTACATCGAAAACATGCATGAGAAACCCAGAAGATGGTACACCGTGTGATGGGGAAAGGTTCCTAAAACGCACCTCATTTCTCATCTCCTTGTGCTCGGGTTCGCCATTCCAGCCACTTTACTAGCAATCTCCCTACTTGGAGCATCAGCACCTTTAACCTCCTGTTCCGTACAGGTTGCAATTTGTCCTGAGGATGAATGGGAAGATGGGGAACCAATGAGAGGCTAGCTCTAGGTGTTGGGACAGGCACAGGTCACTCTATTTTCCCATCAGGAAGAAGAATTAACCACAGGCTCAGCTGCCCCCCGGAACCAGCACAGGGCCTGAAACCATCCTGCGCTTTTACGGCCAGCTCCCAAAAAGCGAGTTGTAAAATGGAGCTTCAGGGCACTGCAATTCACAAACCTGCAGAGTTATAAATGATAACTCTCGTCCACAAATATATTGAGGGAAGGCAAAGAAGAGGATTTGAAATCAAGGCAGAATTGCAGGAAACAGATTTCAGGAGGTAGATTCGAATCGCCTTTAAAGCACATGAAAAGCAGCAAAACGTTGACAATGAGGCCCTTGGCCAAAAAGGGCGTATGCGTTTTTTCCTGAATATATTCAGGAAAAAACGCATACGCCCTTTTTGGCCAACCAAGCAACCTGGAAAGGCAAATCAGCGCTACAAAGAAGTCTCGCTTCCCATCGGTCAAAAGGGCCATGCTGAGAAAAGTGTCAAAACCAGAAATGCAGGACAGGCCATGGAGAAATGGGAGCCTTGCTACGCTGATGGGCGGGATGTAAATTGCCAACAGCCACGCTGGAGAAGGGTACAGTGTGTCCTGAAACATCTAAAAAACACAGCTTAGAGCGCTAAGGGCACTTCCACGCATGGGGGTATAAATTGGGAAAATTAAAAATCAGCAAGACACAAGCACACCAAAGTTTAGGGCTGCTCTGTTGCCAAGGACCTCCACTTCATTCCACCTTAAATATCCCAGGAAAGAGAAAAATGGATAAAGAAGTTGTGGTCCTTATGTACAATGGAATATCACTCAGCCATGAAATCAATGTCATAAGGCTAGTAGCAGCATGATGAGTGGATTTAGGTACGTCGATTCTAAGTGAAATAAGTCACACAGAAAAGGACACTTCTCATAAGATATCACTTATACAGGGAAAGTAAAAACCATTACACTTGAACTGAATTCCAAAACAGAACAGAGTCACACATGCAGAAAACACACTATGGCTGCTTAACAGGAAAAGTGAGGTGGGGTGATACATAAAACAAGGGTTTCAAATTAGCTGAGATACCGTTCCATAAACCCAACATGTAATAGACAAGACCTACTCCTTGCTCAGAGAACTGGACTTAACACCCCCTATTCACCACACAAGGATATATCTGACTAGTAATAATCTTAAAACCTATGTATTGAAATCTCTCTGTTAGTGTGTCAAGTGGGTGTAAAGCGGCATAAACACAGCAGTGAAAAGCAGGTAAACCCCATTATAAAAATAAATTACTTTTAAAAACCCATGAAACAAAGACAGAGAAAGAGAGAGAAATTCTTACACAATTCGTTCAGGGGCTGTGATGCAACCCGGATTGACCATATCTAGACCCACAGCTGGATGAGACATAAGGGTGGACACTCTTGGGGCTGAGAGGTTTGGTGAGGTTGGGTGAGCAAACGCAGACCCTTTAAAGTAATACTGCGTGGTACCCATCGCATGGGTCACAAATCTCGAGGTTCAAGGGCATCTTCCTACATCGAAAACATGCATGAGAAACCCAGAAGATGGTACACCGTGTGATGGGGAAAGGTTCCTAAAACGCACCTCATTTCTCATCTCCTTGTGCTCGGGTTCGCCATTCCAGCCACTTTACTAGCAATCTCCCTACTTGGAGCATCAGCACCTTTAACCTCCTGTTCCGTACAGGTTGCAATTTGTCCTGAGGATGAACGGGAAGACGGGGAAGCAATGAGAGACTAGCTCTTGGTATTGGGACAGACACAGGTCACTCTATTTTCCCATCAGGAAGAAGAATTATCCACAGGCTCAGCCTGCCCCCCAGAACCAGAACAGGGCCTGAAGCCATCCTGCGCTTTTGCAGCCAGCTCCCAAAAAAGCAAGTTGTAAAATGGAGCTTCAGGGCACTGCAATTCACAAACCTGCAGAGTTATACATGATAACTCTCGTCCACAAATATATTGAGGGAAGGCAAAGAAGAGGATTTGAAATCAAGGCAGAATTGCAGGAAACAGATTTCAGGAGGTAGATTCGAATCGCCTTTAAAGCACATGAAAAGCGGCAAAACGTTGACAATGATGCCCTTGGCCAAAAAGGGCGTATGCGTTTTTTCCTGAATATATTCAGGAAAAAACGCATACGCCCTTTTTGGCCAACCAAGCAACCTGGAAAGGCAAATCAGCGCTACAAAGAAGTCTCGCTTCCCATCGGTCAAAAGGGCCATGCTGAGAAAAGTGTCAAAACCAGAAATGCAGGACAGGCCATGGAGAAATGGGAGCCGTGCTACGCTGATGGGCGGGATGTAAATTGCCAACAGCCACGCTGGAGAAGGGTACAGTGTGTCCTGAAACGTCTAAAAAACACAGCTTAGAGCGCTAAGGGCACTTCCACGCATGGGGGTATAAATTGGGAAAATTAAAAATCAGCAAGACACAAGCACACCAAAGTTTAGGGCTGCTCTGTTGCCAAGGACCTCCACTTCATTCCACCTTAAATATCCCAGGAAAGAGAAAAATGGATAAAGAAGTTGTGGTCCTTATGTACAATGGAATATCACTCAGCCATGAAATCAATGTCATAAGGCTAGTAGCAGCATGATGAGTGGATTTAGGTACGTCGATTCTAAGTGAAATAAGTCACACAGAAAAGGACACTTCTCATAAGATATCACTTATACAGGGAAAGTAAAAACCATTACACTTGAACTGAATTCCAAAACAGAACAGAGTCACACATGCAGAAAACACACTATGGCTGCTTAACAGGAAAAGTGAGGTGGGGTGATACATAAAACAAGGGTTTCAAATTAGCTGAGATACCGTTCCATAAACCCAACATGTAATAGACAAGACCTACTCCTTGCTCAGAGAACTGGACTTAACACCCCCTATTCACCACACAAGGATATATCTGACTAGTAATAATCTTAAAACCTATGTATTGAAATCTCTCTGTTAGTGTGTCAAGTGGGTGTAAAGCGGCATAAACACAGCAGTGAAAAGCAGGTAAACCCCATTATAAAAATAAATTACTTTTAAAAACCCATGAAACAAAGACAGAGAAAGAGAGAGAAATTCTTACACAATTCGTTCAGGGGCTGTGATGCAACCCGGATTGACCATATCTAGACCCACAGCTGGATGAGACATAAGGGTGGACACTCTTGGGGCTGAGAGGTTTGGTGAGGTTGGGTGAGCAAACGCAGACCCTTTAAAGTAATACTGTGTGGTACCCATCCCATGTGTCCCAAATCTCCAGGTTCAAGGGCATCTTCCTACATCGAAAACATGCATGAGAAACCCAGAAGATGGTACACCGTGTGATGGGGAAAGCTTTCTAAAACGCACCTCATTTGTCATCTCCTTGAGCTCGGGTTCGCAATTCCAGCCACTTTACTAGCAATCTCCCTACTTGGAGTATCAGCACCTTTAACCTCCTGTTCCGTACAGGTTGCAATTTGTCCTGAGGATGAACGGGAAGACGGGGAAGCAATGAGAGACTAGCTCTTGGTATTGGGACAGACACAGGTCACTCTATTTTCCCATCAGGAAGAAGAATTATCCACAGGCTCAGCCTGCCCCCCAGAACCAGAACAGGGCCTGAAGCCATCCTGCGCTTTTGCGGCCAGCTCCCAAAAAAGCAAGTTGTAAAATGGAGCTTCAGGGCACTGCAATTCACAAACCTGCAGTGTTATACATGATAACTCTCGTCCACAAATATATTGAGGGAAGGCAAAGAAGAGGATTTGAAATCAAGGCAGAATTGCAGGAAACAGATTTCAGGAGGTAGATTCGAATCGCCTTTAAAGCACATGAAAAGCGGCAAAACGTTGACAATGATGCCCTTGGCCAAAAAGGGCTTATGCGTTTTTTCCTGAATATATTCAGGAAAAAACGCATACGCCCTTTTTGGCCAACCAAGCAACCTGGAAAGGCAAATCAGCGCTACAAAGAAGTCTCGCTGCCCATCGGTCAAAAGGGCCATGCTGAGAAAAGTGTCAAAACCAGAAATGCAGAACAGGCCATGGAGAAATGGGAGCCTTGCTACGCTGATGGGCGGAATGTAAATTGCCAACAGCCACGCTGGAGAAGGGTACGGTGTGTCCTGAAACATCTAAAAAACACAGCTTAGAGCGCATAGGGCACTTCCACGCATGGGGGTATAAATTGGGAAAATTAAAAATCAGCAAGACACAAGCACACCAAAGTTTAGGGCTGCTCTGTTGCCAAGGACCTCCACTTCATTCCACCTTCAATATCCCAGGAAAGAGAAAAATGGATAAAGAAGTTGTGGTCCTTATGTACAATGGAATATCACTCAGCCATGAAATCAATGTCATAAGGCTAGTAGCAGCATGATGAGTGGATTTAGGTACGACGATTCTAAGTGAAATAAGTCACACAGAAAAGGACACTTCTCATAAGATATCACTTATACAGGGAAAGTAAAAACCATTACACTTGAACTGAATTCCAAAACAGAACAGAGTCACACATGCAGAAAACACACTATGGCTGCTTAACAGGAAAGGTGAGGTGGGGGGATACATAAAACAAGGGTTTCAAATTACCTGAGATACAGTTCCATAAACCCAACATGTAATAGACAAGACCTACTCCTTGCTCAGAGAACTGGACTCAACACCCCCTATTCACCACACAAGGATATATCTGACTAGTAATAATCTTAAAACCTATGTATTGAAATCTCTCTGTTAGTGTGTCAAGTGGGTGTAAAGCGGCATAAACACAGCCGTGAAAAGCAGCTAAACCCCATTATAAAAATAAATTACTTTTAAAAACCCATGAAACAAAGACAGTGAAAGAGAGAGAAATTCTTACACAATTCGTTCAGGGGCTGTGATGGAACCTGGATTGACCATATCTAGACCCACAGCTGGATGAGACATAAGGGTGGACACTCTTGGGGCTGAGAGATTTGGTGAGGCTGGGTGAGCAAACGCAGACCCTTTAAAGTAATACTGCGTGGTACCCATCGCATGGGTCCCAAATCTCGAGGTTCAAGGGCATCTTCCTACATCGAAAACATGCATGAGAAACCCAGAAGATGGTACACCGTGTGATGGGGAAAGGTTCCTAAAACGCACCTCATTTCTCATCTCCTTGTGCTCGGGTTCGCCATTCCAGCCACTTTACTAGCAATCTCCCTACTTGGAGCATCAGCACCTTTAACCTCCTGTTCCGTACAGGTTGCAATTTGTCCTGAGGATGAATGGGAAGATGGGGAACCAATGAGAGGCTAGCTCTAGGTGTTGGGACAGGCACAGGTCACTCTATTTTCCCATCAGGAAGAAGAATTAACCACAGGCTCAGCTGCCCCCCGGAACCAGCACAGGGCCTGAAACCATCCTGCGCTTTTACGGCCAGCTCCCAAAAAGCGAGTT
Organism: Balaenoptera physalus; assembly: GCF_965194825.1. NCBI lineage: Eukaryota > Metazoa > Chordata > Mammalia > Artiodactyla > Balaenopteridae > Balaenoptera > Balaenoptera physalus. The sequence goes on along the minus strand of NW_028126440.1, from coordinate 1,272,407 downwards.
GTAAAATGGAGCTTCAGGGCACTGCAATTCACAAACCTGCAGAGTTATAAATGATAACTCTCGTCCACAAATATATTGAGGGAAGGCAAAGAAGAGGATTTGAAATCAAGGCAGAATTGCAGGAAACAGATTTCAGGAGGTAGATTCGAATCGCCTTTAAAGCACATGAAAAGCAGCAAAACGTTGACAATGAGGCCCTTGGCCAAAAAGGGCGTATGCGTTTTTTCCTGAATATATTCAGGAAAAAACGCATACGCCCTTTTTGGCCAACCAAGCAACCTGGAAAGGCAAATCAGCGCTACAAAGAAGTCTCGCTTCCCATCGGTCAAAAGGGCCATGCTGAGAAAAGTGTCAAAACCAGAAATGCAGGACAGGCCATGGAGAAATGGGAGCCTTGCTACGCTGATGGGCGGGATGTAAATTGCCAACAGCCACGCTGGAGAAGGGTACAGTGTGTCCTGAAACATCTAAAAAACACAGCTTAGAGCGCTAAGGGCACTTCCACGCATGGGGGTATAAATTGGGAAAATTAAAAATCAGCAAGACACAAGCACACCAAAGTTTAGGGCTGCTCTGTTGCCAAGGACCTCCACTTCATTCCACCTTAAATATCCCAGGAAAGAGAAAAATGGATAAAGAAGTTGTGGTCCTTATGTACAATGGAATATCACTCAGCCATGAAATCAATGTCATAAGGCTAGTAGCAGCATGATGAGTGGATTTAGGTACGTCGATTCTAAGTGAAATAAGTCACACAGAAAAGGACACTTCTCATAAGATATCACTTATACAGGGAAAGTAAAAACCATTACACTTGAACTGAATTCCAAAACAGAACAGAGTCACACATGCAGAAAACACACTATGGCTGCTTAACAGGAAAAGTGAGGTGGGGTGATACATAAAACAAGGGTTTCAAATTAGCTGAGATACCGTTCCATAAACCCAACATGTAATAGACAAGACCTACTCCTTGCTCAGAGAACTGGACTTAACACCCCCTATTCACCACACAAGGATATATCTGACTAGTAATAATCTTAAAACCTATGTATTGAAATCTCTCTGTTAGTGTGTCAAGTGGGTGTAAAGCGGCATAAACACAGCAGTGAAAAGCAGGTAAACCCCATTATAAAAATAAATTACTTTTAAAAACCCATGAAACAAAGACAGAGAAAGAGAGAGAAATTCTTACACAATTCGTTCAGGGGCTGTGATGCAACCCGGATTGACCATATCTAGACCCACAGCTGGATGAGACATAAGGGTGGACACTCTTGGGGCTGAGAGGTTTGGTGAGGTTGGGTGAGCAAACGCAGACCCTTTAAAGTAATACTGCGTGGTACCCATCGCATGGGTCACAAATCTCGAGGTTCAAGGGCATCTTCCTACATCGAAAACATGCATGAGAAACCCAGAAGATGGTACACCGTGTGATGGGGAAAGGTTCCTAAAACGCACCTCATTTCTCATCTCCTTGTGCTCGGGTTCGCCATTCCAGCCACTTTACTAGCAATCTCCCTACTTGGAGCATCAGCACCTTTAACCTCCTGTTCCGTACAGGTTGCAATTTGTCCTGAGGATGAACGGGAAGACGGGGAAGCAATGAGAGACTAGCTCTTGGTATTGGGACAGACACAGGTCACTCTATTTTCCCATCAGGAAGAAGAATTATCCACAGGCTCAGCCTGCCCCCCAGAACCAGAACAGGGCCTGAAGCCATCCTGCGCTTTTGCAGCCAGCTCCCAAAAAAGCAAGTTGTAAAATGGAGCTTCAGGGCACTGCAATTCACAAACCTGCAGAGTTATACATGATAACTCTCGTCCACAAATATATTGAGGGAAGGCAAAGAAGAGGATTTGAAATCAAGGCAGAATTGCAGGAAACAGATTTCAGGAGGTAGATTCGAATCGCCTTTAAAGCACATGAAAAGCGGCAAAACGTTGACAATGATGCCCTTGGCCAAAAAGGGCGTATGCGTTTTTTCCTGAATATATTCAGGAAAAAACGCATACGCCCTTTTTGGCCAACCAAGCAACCTGGAAAGGCAAATCAGCGCTACAAAGAAGTCTCGCTGCCCATCGGTCAAAAGGGCCATGCTGAGAAAAGTGTCAAAACCAGAAATGCAGAACAGGCCATGGAGAAATGGGAGCCTTGCTACGCTGATGGGCGGAATGTAAATTGCCAACAGCCACGCTGGAGAAGGGTACGGTGTGTCCTGAAACATCTAAAAAACACAGCTTAGAGCGCATAGGGCACTTCCACACATGGGGGTATAAATTGGGAAAGTTAAAAATCAGCAAGACACAAGCACACCAAAGTTTAGGGCTGCTCTGTTGCCAAGGACCTCCACTTCATTCCACCTTCAATATCCCAGGAAAGAGAAAAATGGATAAAGAAGTTGTGGTCCTTATGTACAATGGAATATCACTCAGCCATGAAATCAATGTCATAAGGCTAGTAGCAGCATGATGAGTGGATTTAGGTACGACGATTCTAAGTGACATAAGTCACACAGAAAAGGACACTTCTCATAAGATATCACTTATACAGGGAAAGTAAAAACCATTACACTTGAACTGAATTCCAAAACAGAACAGAGTCACACATGCAGAAAACACACTATGGCTGCTTAACAGGAAAGGTGAGGTGGGGTGATACATAAAACAAGGGTTTCAAATTACCTGAGATACAGTTCTATAAACCCAACATGTAATAGACAAGACCTACTCCTTGCTCAGAGAACTGGACTCAACACCCCCTATTCACCACACAAGGATATATCTGACTAGTAATAATCTTAAAACCTATGTATTGAAATCTCTCTGTTAGTGTGTGAAGTGGGTGTAAAGCGGCATAAACACAGCAGTGAAAAGCAGCTAAACCCCATTCTAAAAATAAATTACTTTTAAAACCCCATGAAACAAAGACAGTGAAAGAGAGAGAAATTCTTACACAATTCGTTCAGGGGCTGTGATGGAACCTGGATTGACCATATCTAGACCCACAGCTGGATGAGACATAAGGGTGGACACTCTTGGGGCTGAGAGTTTTGGTGAGGTTGGGTGAGCAAACGAAGACCCTTTAAAGTAATACTGCGTGGTACCCATTGCAGGGGTCCCAAATCTCGAGGTTCAAGGGCATCTTCCTACATGGAAAACATGCATGAGAAACCCAGAAGATGGTACACCGTGTGATGGGGAAAGGTTCCTAAAACGCACCTCATTTCTCATCTCCTTGTGCTCGGGTTCGCCATTCCAGCCACTTTACTAGCAATCTCCCTACTTGGAGCATCAGCACCTTTAACCTCCTGTTCCGTACAGGTTGCAATTTGTCCTGAGGATGAATGGGAAGATGGGGAACCAATGAGAGGCTAGCTCTAGGTGTTGGGACAGGCACAGGTCACTCTATTTTCCCATCAGGAAGAAGAATTAACCACAGGCTCAGCTGCCCCCCGGAACCAGCACAGGGCCTGAAACCATCCTGCGCTTTTACGGCCAGCTCCCAAAAAGCGAGTTGTAAAATGGAGCTTCAGGGCACTGCAATTCACAAACCTGCAGAGTTATAAATGATAACTCTCGTCCACAAATATATTGAGGGAAGGCAAAGAAGAGGATTTGAAATCAAGGCAGAATTGCAGGAAACAGATTTCAGGAGGTAGATTCGAATCGCCTTTAAAGCACATGAAAAGCAGCAAAACGTTGACAATGAGGCCCTTGGCCAAAAAGGGCGTATGCGTTTTTTCCTGAATATATTCAGGAAAAAACGCATACGCCCTTTTTGGCCAACCAAGCAACCTGGAAAGGCAAATCAGCGCTACAAAGAAGTCTCGCTTCCCATCGGTCAAAAGGGCCATGCTGAGAAAAGTGTCAAAACCAGAAATGCAGGACAGGCCATGGAGAAATGGGAGCCTTGCTACGCTGATGGGCGGGATGTAAATTGCCAACAGCCACGCTGGAGAAGGGTACAGTGTGTCCTGAAACATCTAAAAAACACAGCTTAGAGCGCTAAGGGCACTTCCACGCATGGGGGTATAAATTGGGAAAATTAAAAATCAGCAAGACACAAGCACACCAAAGTTTAGGGCTGCTCTGTTGCCAAGGACCTCCACTTCATTCCACCTTCAATATCCCAGGAAAGAGAAAAATGGATAAAGAAGTTGTGGTCCTTATGTACAATGGAATATCACTCAGCCATGAAATCAATGTCATAAGGCTAGTAGCAGCATGATGAGTGGATTTAGGTACGTCGATTCTAAGTGAAATAAGTCACACAGAAAAGGACACTTCTCATAAGATATCACTTATACAGGGAAAGTAAAAACCATTACACTTGAACTGAATTCCAAAACAGAACAGAGTCACACATGCAGAAAACACACTATGGCTGCTTAACAGGAAAAGTGAGGTGGGGTGATACATAAAACAAGGGTTTCAAATTAGCTGAGATACCGTTCCATAAACCCAACATGTAATAGACAAGACCTACTCCTTGCTCAGAGAACTGGACTTAACACCCCCTATTCACCACACAAGGATATATCTGACTAGTAATAATCTTAAAACCTATGTATTGAAATCTCTCTGTTAGTGTGTCAAGTGGGTGTAAAGCGGCATAAACACAGCAGTGAAAAGCAGGTAAACCCCATTATAAAAATAAATTACTTTTAAAAACCCATGAAACAAAGACAGAGAAAGAGAGAGAAATTCTTACACAATTCGTTCAGGGGCTGTGATGCAACCCGGATTGACCATATCTAGACCCACAGCTGGATGAGACATAAGGGTGGACACTCTTGGGGCTGAGAGGTTTGGTGAGGTTGGGTGAGCAAACGCAGACCCTTTAAAGTAATACTGTGTGGTACCCATCCCATGTGTCCCAAATCTCCAGGTTCAAGGGCATCTTCCTACATCGAAAACATGCATGAGAAACCCAGAAGATGGTACACCGTGTGATGGGGAAAGCTTTCTAAAACGCACCTCATTTGTCATCTCCTTGAGCTCGGGTTCGCAATTCCAGCCACTTTACTAGCAATCTCCCTACTTGGAGTATCAGCACCTTTAACCTCCTGTTCCGTACAGGTTGCAATTTGTCCTGAGGATGAACGGGAAGACGGGGAAGCAATGAGAGACTAGCTCTTGGTATTGGGACAGACACAGGTCACTCTATTTTCCCATCAGGAAGAAGAATTATCCACAGGCTCAGCCTGCCCCCCAGAACCAGAACAGGGCCTGAAGCCATCCTGCGCTTTTGCGGCCAGCTCCCAAAAAAGCAAGTTGTAAAATGGAGCTTCAGGGAACTGCAATTCACAAACCTGCAGTGTTATACATGATAACTCTCGTCCACAAATATATTGAGGGAAGGCAAAGAAGAGGATTTGAAATCAAGGCAGAATTGCAGGAAACAGATTTCAGGAGGTAGATTCGAATCGCCTTTAAAGCACATGAAAAGCGGCAAAACGTTGACAATGATGCCCTTGGCCAAAAAGGGCTTATGCGTTTTTTCCTGAATATATTCAGGAAAAAACGCATACGCCCTTTTTGGCCAACCAAGCAACCTGGAAAGGCAAATCAGCGCTACAAAGAAGTCTCGCTGCCCATCGGTCAAAAGGGCCATGCTGAGAAAAGTGTCAAAACCAGAAATGCAGAACAGGCCATGGAGAAATGGGAGCCTTGCTACGCTGATGGGCGGAATGTAAATTGCCAACAGCCACGCTGGAGAAGGGTACGGTGTGTCCTGAAACATCTAAAAAACACAGCTTAGAGCGCATAGGGCACTTCCACGCATGGGGGTATAAATTGGGAAAATTAAAAATCAGCAAGACACAAGCACACCAAAGTTTAGGGCTGCTCTGTTGCCAAGGACCTCCACTTCATTCCACCTTAAATATCCCAGGAAAGAGAAAAATGGATAAAGAAGTTGTGGTCCTTATGTACAATGGAATATCACTCAGCCATGAAATCAATGTCATAAGGCTAGTAGCAGCATGATGAGTGGATTTAGGTACGACGATTCTAAGTGAAATAAGTCACACAGAAAAGGACACTTCTCATAAGATATCACTTATACAGGGAAAGTAAAAACCATTACACTTGAACTGAATTCCAAAACAGAACAGAGTCACACATGCAGAAAACACACTATGGCTGCTTAACAGGAAAGGTGAGGTGGGGTGATACATAAAACAAGGGTTTCAAATTACCTGAGATACAGTTCCATAAACCCAACATGTAATAGACAAGACCTACTCCTTGCTCAGAGAACTGGACTCAACACCCCCTATTCACCACACAAGGATATATCTGACTAGTAATAATCTTAAAACCTATGTATTGAAATCTCTCTGTTAGTGTGTCAAGTGGGTGTAAAGCGGCATAAACACAGCCGTGAAAAGCAGCTAAACCCCATTATAAAAATAAATTACTTTTAAAAACCCATGAAACAAAGACAGTGAAAGAGAGAGAAATTCTTACACAATTCGTTCAGGGGCTGTGATGGAACCTGGATTGACCATATCTAGACCCACAGCTGGATGAGACATAAGGGTGGACACTCTTGGGGCTGAGAGATTTGGTGAGGCTGGGTGAGCAAACGCAGACCCTTTAAAGTAATACTGCGTGGTACCCATCGCATGGGTCCCAAATCTCGAGGTTCAAGGGCATCTTCCTACATGGAAAACATGCATGAGAAACCCAGAAGATGGTACACCGTGTGATGGGGAAAGGTTCCTAAAACGCACCTCATTTCTCATCTCCTTGTGCTCGGGTTCGCCATTCCAGCCACTTTACTAGCAATCTCCCTACTTGGAGCATCAGCACCTTTAACCTCCTGTTCCGTACAGGTTGCAATTTGTCCTGAGGATGAATGGGAAGATGGGGAACCAATGAGAGGCTAGCTCTAGGTGTTGGGACAGGCACAGGTCACTCTATTTTCCCATCAGGAAGAAGAATTAACCACAGGCTCAGCTGCCCCCCGGAACCAGCACAGGGCCTGAAACCATCCTGCGCTTTTACGGCCAGCTCCCAAAAAGCGAGTTGTAAAATGGAGCTTCAGGGCACTGCAATTCACAAACCTGCAGAGTTATAAATGATAACTCTCGTCCACAAATATATTGAGGGAAGGCAAAGAAGAGGATTTGAAATCAAGGCAGAATTGCAGGAAACAGATTTCAGGAGGTAGATTCGAATCGCCTTTAAAGCACATGAAAAGCAGCAAAACGTTGACAATGAGGCCCTTGGCCAAAAAGGGCGTATGCGTTTTTTCCTGAATATATTCAGGAAAAAACGCATACGCCCTTTTTGGCCAACCAAGCAACCTGGAAAGGCAAATCAGCGCTACAAAGAAGTCTCGCTTCCCATCGGTCAAAAGGGCCATGCTGAGAAAAGTGTCAAAACCAGAAATGCAGGACAGGCCATGGAGAAATGGGAGCCTTGCTACGCTGATGGGCGGGATGTAAATTGCCAACAGCCACGCTGGAGAAGGGTACAGTGTGTCCTGAAACATCTAAAAAACACAGCTTAGAGCGCTAAGGGCACTTCCACGCATGGGGGTATAAATTGGGAAAATTAAAAATCAGCAAGACACAAGCACACCAAAGTTTAGGGCTGCTCTGTTGCCAAGGACCTCCACTTCATTCCACCTTAAATATCCCAGGAAAGAGAAAAATGGATAAAGAAGTTGTGGTCCTTATGTACAATGGAATATCACTAAGCCATGAAATCAATGTCATAAGGCTAGTAGCAGCATGATGAGTGGATTTAGGTACGTCGATTCTAAGTGAAATAAGTCACACAGAAAAGGACACTTCTCATAAGATATCACTTATACAGGGAAAGTAAAAACCATTACACTTGAACTGAATTCCAAAACAGAACAGAGTCACACATGCAGAAAACACACTATGGCTGCTTAACAGGAAAAGTGAGGTGGGGTGATACATAAAACAAGGGTTTCAAATTAGCTGAGATACCGTTCCATAAACCCAACATGTAATAGACAAGACCTACTCCTTGCTCAGAGAACTGGACTTAACACCCCCTATTCACCACACAAGGATATATCTGACTAGTAATAATCTTAAAACCTATGTATTGAAATCTCTCTGTTAGTGTGTCAAGTGGGTGTAAAGCGGCATAAACACAGCAGTGAAAAGCAGGTAAACCCCATTATAAAAATAAATTACTTTTAAAAACCCATGAAACAAAGACAGAGAAAGAGAGAAATTCTTACACAATTCGTTCAGGGGCTGTGATGCAACCCGGATTGACCATATCTAGACCCACAGCTGGATGAGACATAAGGGTGGACACTCTTGGGGCTGAGAGGTTTGGTGAGGTTGGGTGAGCAAACGCAGACCCTTTAAAGTAATACTGTGTGGTACCCATCCCATGTGTCCCAAATCTCCAGGTTCAAGGGCATCTTCCTACATCGAAAACATGCATGAGAAACCCAGAAGATGGTACACCGTGTGATGGGGAAAGCTTTCTAAAACGCACCTCATTTGTCATCTCCTTGAGCTCGGGTTCGCAATTCCAGCCACTTTACTAGCAATCTCCCTACTTGGAGTATCAGCACCTTTAACCTCCTGTTCCGTACAGGTTGCAATTTGTCCTGAGGATGAACGGGAAGACGGGGAAGCAATGAGAGACTAGCTCTTGGTATTGGGACAGACACAGGTCACTCTATTTTCCCATCAGGAAGAAGAATTATCCACAGGCTCAGCCTGCCCCCCAGAACCAGAACAGGGCCTGAAGCCATCCTGCGCTTTTGCGGCCAGCTCCCAAAAAAGCAAGTTGTAAAATGGAGCTTCAGGGCACTGCAATTCACAAACCTGCAGAGTTATAAATGATAACTCTCGTCCACAAATATATTGAGGGAAGGCAAAGAAGAGGATTTGAAATCAAGGCAGAATTGCAGGAAACAGATTTCAGGAGGTAGATTCGAATCGCCTTTAAAGCACATGAAAAGCGGCAAAACGTTGACAATGATGCCCTTGGCCAAAAAGGGCGTATGTGTTTTTTCCTGAATATATTCAGGAAAAAACGCATACGCCCTTTTTGGCCAACCAAGCAACCTGGAAAGGCAAATCAGCGCTACAAAGAAGTCTCGCTGCCCATCGGTCAAAAGGGCCATGCTGAGAAAAGTGTCAAAACCAGAAATGCAGAACAGGCCATGGAGAAATGGGAGCCTTGCTACGCTGATGGGCGGAATGTAAATTGCCAACAGCCACGCTGGAGAAGGGTACGGTGTGTCCTGAAACATCTAAAAAACACAGCTTAGAGCGCATAGGGCACTTCCACGCATGGGGGTATAAATTGGGAAAATTAAAAATCAGCAAGACACAAGCACACCAAAGTTTAGGGCTGCTCTGTTGCCAAGGACCTCCACTTCATTCCACCTTAAATATCCCAGGAAAGAGAAAAATGGATAAAGAAGTTGTGGTCCTTATGTACAATGGAATATCACTCAGCCATGAAATCAATGTCATAAGGCTAGTAGCAGCATGATGAGTGGATTTAGGTACGACGATTCTAAGTGAAATAAGTCACACAGAAAAGGACACTTCTCATAAGATATCACTTATACAGGGAAAGTAAAAACCATTACACTTGAACTGAATTCCAAAACAGAACAGAGTCACACATGCAGAAAACACACTATGGCTGCTTAACAGGAAAGGTGAGGTGGGGTGATACATAAAACAAGGTTTTCAAATTACCTGAGATACAGTTCCATAAACCCAACATGTAATAGACAAGACCTACTCCTTGCTCAGAGAACTGGACTCAATACCCCCTATTCACCACACAAGGATATATCTGACTAGTAATAATCTTAAAACCTATGTATTGAAATCTCTCTGTTAGTGTGTCAAGTGGGTGTAAAGCGGCATAAACACAGCCGTGAAAAGCAGCTAAACCCCATTATAAAAATAAATTACTTTTAAAAACCCATGAAACAAAGACAGTGAAAGAGAGAGAAATTCTTACACAATTCGTTCAGGGGCTGTGATGGAACCTGGATTGACCATATCTAGACCCACAGCTGGATGAGACATAAGGGTGGACACTCTTGGGGCTGAGAGATTTGGTGAGGCTGGGTGAGCAAACGCAGACCCTTTAAAGTAATACTGCGTGGTACCCATCGCATGGGTCCCAAATCTCGAGGTTCAAGGGCATCTTCCTACATGGAAAACATGCATGAGAAACCCAGAAGATGGTACACCGTGTGATGGGGAAAGGTTCCTAAAACGCACCTCATTTCTCATCTCCTTGTGCTCGGGTTCGCCATTCCAGCCACTTTACTAGCAATCTCCCTACTTGGAGCATCAGCACCTTTAACCTCCTGTTCCGTACAGGTTGCAATTTGTCCTGAGGATGAATGGGAAGATGGGGAACCAATGAGAGGCTAGCTCTAGGTGTTGGGACAGGCACAGGTCACTCTATTTTCCCATCAGGAAGAAGAATTAACCACAGGCTCAGCTGCCCCCCGGAACCAGCACAGGGCCTGAAACCATCCTGCGCTTTTACGGCCAGCTCCCAAAAAGCGAGTTGTAAAATGGAGCTTCAGGGCACTGCAATTCACAAACCTGCAGAGTTATAAATGATAACTCTCGTCCACAAATATATTGAGGGAAGGCAAAGAAGAGGATTTGAAATCAAGGCAGAATTGCAGGAAACAGATTTCAGGAGGTAGATTCGAATCGCCTTTAAAGCACATGAAAAGCGGCAAAACGTTGACAATGATGCCCTTGGCCAAAAAGGGCTTATGCGTTTTTTCCTGAATATATTCAGGAAAAAACGCATACGCCCTTTTTGGCCAACCAAGCAACCTGGAAAGGCAAATCAGCGCTACAAAGAAGTCTCGCTGCCCATCGGTCAAAAGGGCCATGCTGAGAAAAGTGTCAAAACCAGAAATGCAGAACAGGCCATGGAGAAATGGGAGCCTTGCTACGCTGATGGGCGGAATGTAAATTGCCAACAGCCACGCTGGAGAAGGGTACGGTGTGTCCTGAAACATCTAAAAAACACAGCTTAGAGCGCATAGGGCACTTCCACGCATGGGGGTATAAATTGGGAAAATTAAAAATCAGCAAGACACAAGCACACCAAAGTTTAGGGCTGCTCTGTTGCCAAGGACCTCCACTTCATTCCACCTTCAATATCCCAGGAAAGAGAAAAATGGATAAAGAAGTTGTGGTCCTTATGTACAATGGAATATCACTCAGCCATGAAATCAATGTCATAAGGCTAGTAGCAGCATGATGAGTGGATTTAGGTACGACGATTCTAAGTGAAATAAGTCACACAGAAAAGGACACTTCTCATAAGATATCACTTATACAGGGAAAGTAAAAACCATTACACTTGAACTGAATTCCAAAACAGAACAGAGTCACACATGCAGAAAACACACTATGGCTGCTTAACAGGAAAGGTGAGGTGGGGTGATACATAAAACAAGGGTTTCAAATTACCTGAGATACAGTTCCATAAACCCAACATGTAATAGACAAGACCTACTCCTTGCTCAGAGAACTGGACTCAACACCCCCTATTCACCACACAAGGATATATCTGACTAGTAATAATCTTAAAACCTATGTATTGAAATCTCTCTGTTAGTGTGTCAAGTGGGTGTAAAGCGGCATAAACACAGCCGTGAAAAGCAGCTAAACCCCATTATAAAAATAAATTACTTTTAAAAACCCATGAAACAAAGACAGTGAAAGAGAGAGAAATTCTTACACAATTCGTTCAGGGGCTGTGATGGAACCTGGATTGACCATATCTAGACCCACAGCTGGATGAGACATAAGGGTGGACACTCTTGGGGCTGAGAGATTTGGTGAGGCTGGGTGAGCAAACGCAGACCCTTTAAAGTAATACTGCGTGGTACCCATCGCATGGGTCCCAAATCTCGAGGTTCAAGGGCATCTTCCTACATGGAAAACATGCATGAGAAACCCAGAAGATGGTACACCGTGTGATGGGGAAAGGTTCCTAAAACGCACCTCATTTCTCATCTCCTTGTGCTCGGGTTCGCCATTCCAGCCACTTTACTAGCAATCTCCCTACTTGGAGCATCAGCACCTTTAACCTCCTGTTCCGTACAGGTTGCAATTTGTCCTGAGGATGAATGGGAAGATGGGGAACCAATGAGAGGCTAGCTCTAGGTGTTGGGACAGGCACAGGTCACTCTATTTTCCCATCAGGAAGAAGAATTAACCACAGGCTCAGCTGCCCCCCGGAACCAGCACAGGGCCTGAAACCATCCTGCGCTTTTACGGCCAGCTCCCAAAAAGCGAGTTGTAAAATGGAGCTTCAGGGCACTGCAATTCACAAACCTGCAGAGTTATAAATGATAACTCTCGTCCACAAATATATTGAGGGAAGGCAAAGAAGAGGATTTGAAATCAAGGCAGAATTGCAGGAAACAGATTTCAGGAGGTAGATTCGAATCGCCTTTAAAGCACATGAAAAGCGGCAAAACGTTGACAATGATGCCCTTGGCCAAAAAGGGCTTATGCGTTTTTTCCTGAATATATTCAGGAAAAAACGCATACGCCCTTTTTGGCCAACCAAGCAACCTGGAAAGGCAAATCAGCGCTACAAAGAAGTCTCGCTGCCCATCGGTCAAAAGGGCCATGCTGAGAAAAGTGTCAAAACCAGAAATGCAGAACAGGCCATGGAGAAATGGGAGCCTTGCTACGCTGATGGGCGGAATGTAAATTGCCAACAGCCACGCTGGAGAAGGGTACGGTGTGTCCTGAAACATCTAAAAAACACAGCTTAGAGCGCATAGGGCACTTCCACGCATGGGGGTATAAATTGGGAAAATTAAAAATCAGCAAGACACAAGCACACCAAAGTTTAGGGCTGCTCTGTTGCCAAGGACCTCCACTTCATTCCACCTTCAATATCCCAGGAAAGAGAAAAATGGATAAAGAAGTTGTGGTCCTTATGTACAATGGAATATCACTCAGCCATGAAATCAATGTCATAAGGCTAGTAGCAGCATGATGAGTGGATTTAGGTACGACGATTCTAAGTGAAATAAGTCACACAGAAAAGGACACTTCTCATAAGATATCACTTATACAGGGAAAGTAAAAACCATTACACTTGAACTGAATTCCAAAACAGAACAGAGTCACACATGCAGAAAACACACTATGGCTGCTTAACAGGAAAGGTGAGGTGGGGTGATACATAAAACAAGGGTTTCAAATTACCTGAGATACAGTTCCATAAACCCAACATGTAATAGACAAGACCTACTCCTTGCTCAGAGAACTGGACTCAACACCCCCTATTCACCACACAAGGATATATCTGACTAGTAATAATCTTAAAACCTATGTATTGAAATCTCTCTGTTAGTGTGTCAAGTGGGTGTAAAGCGGCATAAACACAGCCGTGAAAAGCAGCTAAACCCCATTATAAAAATAAATTACTTTTAAAAACCCATGAAACAAAGACAGTGAAAGAGAGAGAAATTCTTACACAATTCGTTCAGGGGCTGTGATGGAACCTGGATTGACCATATCTAGACCCACAGCTGGATGAGACATAAGGGTGGACACTCTTGGGGCTGAGAGATTTGGTGAGGCTGGGTGAGCAAACGCAGACCCTTTAAAGTAATACTGCGTGGTACCCATCGCATGGGTCCCAAATCTCGAGGTTCAAGGGCATCTTCCTACATGGAAAACATGCATGAGAAACCCAGAAGATGGTACACCGTGTGATGGGGAAAGGTTCCTAAAACGCACCTCATTTCTCATCTCCTTGTGCTCGGGTTCGCCATTCCAGCCACTTTACTAGCAATCTCCCTACTTGGAGCATCAGCACCTTTAACCTCCTGTTCCGTGCAGGTTGCAATTTGTCCTGAGGATGAATGGGAAGATGGGGAACCAATGAGAGGCTAGCTCTAGGTGTTGGGACAGGCACAGGTCACTCTATTTTCCCATCAGGAAGAAGAATTAACCACAGGCTCAGCTGCCCCCCGGAACCAGCACAGGGCCTGAAACCATCCTGCGCTTTTACGGCCAGCTCCCAAAAAGCGAGTTGTAAAATGGAGCTTCAGGGCACTGCAATTCACAAACCTGCAGAGTTATAAATGATAACTCTCGTCCACAAATATATTGAGGGAAGGCAAAGAAGAGGATTTGAAATCAAGGCAGAATTGCAGGAAACAGATTTCAGGAGGTAGATTCGAATCGCCTTTAAAGCACATGAAAAGCAGCAAAACGTTGACAATGAGGCCCTTGGCCAAAAAGGGCGTATGCGTTTTTTCCTGAATATATTCAGGAAAAAACGCATACGCCCTTTTTGGCCAACCAAGCAACCTGGAAAGGCAAATCAGCGCTACAAAGAAGTCTCGCTTCCCATCGGTCAAAAGGGCCATGCTGAGAAAAGTGTCAAAACCAGAAATGCAGGACAGGCCATGGAGAAATGGGAGCCTTGCTACGCTGATGGGCGGGATGTAAATTGCCAACAGCCACGCTGGAGAAGGGTACGGTGTGTCCTGAAACATCTAAAAAACACAGCTTAGAGCGCATAGGGCACTTCCACGCATGGGGGTATAAATTGGGAAAATTAAAAATCAGCAAGACACAAGCACACCAAAGTTTAGGGCTGCTCTGTTGCCAAGGACCTCCACTTCATTCCACCTTAAATATCCCAGGAAAGAGAAAAATGGATAAAGAAGTTGTGGTCCTTATGTACAATGGAATATCACTCAGCCATGAAATCAATGTCATAAGGCTAGTAGCAGCATGATGAGTGGATTTAGGTACGTCGATTCTAAGTGAAATAAGTCACACAGAAAAGGACACTTCTCATAAGATATCACTTATACAGGGAAAGTAAAAACCATTACACTTGAACTGAATTCCAAAACAGAACAGAGTCACACATGCAGAAAACACACTATGGCTGCTTAACAGGAAAAGTGAGGTGGGGTGATACATAAAACAAGGGTTTCAAATTAGCTGAGATACCGTTCCATAAACCCAACATGTAATAGACAAGACCTACTCCTTGCTCAGAGAACTGGACTTAACACCCCCTATTCACCACACAAGGATATATCTGACTAGTAATAATCTTAAAACCTATGTATTGAAATCTCTCTGTTAGTGTGTCAAGTGGGTGTAAAGCGGCATAAACACAGCAGTGAAAAGCAGGTAAACCCCATTATAAAAATAAATTACTTTTAAAAACCCATGAAACAAAGACAGAGAAAGAGAGAGAAATTCTTACACAATTCGTTCAGGGGCTGTGATGCAACCCGGATTGACCATATCTAGACCCACAGCTGGATGAGACATAAGGGTGGACACTCTTGGGGCTGAGAGGTTTGGTGAGGTTGGGTGAGCAAACGCAGACCCTTTAAAGTAATACTGTGTGGTACCCATCCCATGTGTCCCAAATCTCCAGGTTCAAGGGCATCTTCCTACATCGAAAACATGCATGAGAAACCCAGAAGATGGTACACCGTGTGATGGGGAAAGCTTTCTAAAACGCACCTCATTTGTCATCTCCTTGAGCTCGGGTTCGCAATTCCAGCCACTTTACTAGCAATCTCCCTACTTGGAGTATCAGCACCTTTAACCTCCTGTTCCGTACAGGTTGCAATTTGTCCTGAGGATGAACGGGAAGACGGGGAAGCAATGAGAGACTAGCTCTTGGTATTGGGACAGACACAGGTCACTCTATTTTCCCATCAGGAAGAAGAATTATCCACAGGCTCAGCCTGCCCCCCAGAACCAGAACAGGGCCTGAAGCCATCCTGCGCTTTTGCGGCCAGCTCCCAAAAAAGCAAGTTGTAAAATGGAGCTTCAGGGCACTGCAATTCACAAACCTGCAGAGTTATAAATGATAACTCTCGTCCACAAATATATTGAGGGAAGGCAAAGAAGAGGATTTGAAATCAAGGCAGAATTGCAGGAAACAGATTTCAGGAGGTAGATTCGAATCGCCTTTAAAGCACATGAAAAGCGGCAAAACGTTGACAATGATGCCCTTGGCCAAAAAGGGCGTATGCGTTTTTTCCTGAATATATTCAGGAAAAAACGCATACGCCCTTTTTGGCCAACCAAGCAACCTGGAAAGGCAAATCAGCGCTACAAAGAAGTCTCGCTGCCCATCGGTCAAAAGGGCCATGCTGAGAAAAGTGTCAAAACCAGAAATGCAGAACAGGCCATGGAGAAATGGGAGCCTTGCTACGCTGATGGGCGGAATGTAAATTGCCAACAGCCACGCTGGAGAAGGGTACGGTGTGTCCTGAAACATCTAAAAAACACAGCTTAGAGCGCATAGGGCACTTCCACACATGGGGGTATAAATTGGGAAAATTAAAAATCAGCAAGACACAAGCACACCAAAGTTTAGGGCTGCTCTGTTGCCAAGGACCTCCACTTCATTCCACCTTAAATATCCCAGGAAAGAGAAAAATGGATAAAGAAGTTGTGGTCCTTATGTACAATGGAATATCACTCAGCCATGAAATCAATGTCATAAGGCTAGTAGCAGCATGATGAGTGGATTTAGGTACGACGATTCTAAGTGAAATAAGTCACACAGAAAAGGACACTTCTCATAAGATATCACTTATACAGGGAAAGTAAAAACCATTACACTTGAACTGAATTCCAAAACAGAACAGAGTCACACATGCAGAAAACACACTATGGCTGCTTAACAGGAAAGGTGAGGTGGGGTGATACATAAAACAAGGGTTTCAAATTACCTGAGATACAGTTCCATAAACCCAACATGTAATAGACAAGACCTACTCCTTGCTCAGAGAACTGGACTCAACACCCCCTATTCACCACACAAGGATATATCTGACTAGTAATAATCTTAAAACCTATGTATTGAAATCTCTCTGTTAGTGTGTCAAGTGGGTGTAAAGCGGCATAAACACAGCCGTGAAAAGCAGCTAAACCCCATTATAAAAATAAATTACTTTTAAAAACCCATGAAACAAAGACAGTGAAAGAGAGAGAAATTCTTACACAATTCGTTCAGGGGCTGTGATGGAACCTGGATTGACCATATCTAGACCCACAGCTGGATGAGACATAAGGGTGGACACTCTTGGGGCTGAGAGATTTGGTGAGGCTGGGTGAGCAAACGCAGACCCTTTAAAGTAATACTGCGTGGTACCCATCGCATGGGTCCCAAATCTCGAGGTTCAAGGGCATCTTCCTACATGGAAAACATGCATGAGAAACCCAGAAGATGGTACACCGTGTGATGGGGAAAGGTTCCTAAAACGCACCTCATTTCTCATCTCCTTGTGCTCGGGTTCGCCATTGCAGCCACTTTACTAGCAATCTCCCTACTTGGAGCATCAGCACCTTTAACCTCCTGTTCCGTACAGGTTGCAATTTGTCCTGAGGATGAATGGGAAGATGGGGAACCAATGAGAGGCTAGCTCTAGGTGTTGGGACAGGCACAGGTCACTCTATTTTCCCATCAGGAAGAAGAATTAACCACAGGCTCAGCTGCCCCCCGGAACCAGCACAGGGCCTGAAACCATCCTGCGCTTTTACGGCCAGCTCCCAAAAAGCGAGTTGTAAAATGGAGCTTCAGGGCACTGCAATTCACAAACCTGCAGAGTTATAAATGATAACTCTCGTCCACAAATATATTGAGGGAAGGCAAAGAAGAGGATTTGAAATCAAGGCAGAATTGCAGGAAACAGATTTCAGGAGGTAGATTCGAATCGCCTTTAAAGCACATGAAAAGCAGCAAAACGTTGACAATGAGGCCCTTGGCCAAAAAGGGCGTATGCGTTTTTTCCTGAATATATTCAGGAAAAAACGCATACGCCCTTTTTGGCCAACCAAGCAACCTGGAAAGGCAAATCAGCGCTACAAAGAAGTCTCGCTTCCCATCGGTCAAAAGGGCCATGCTGAGAAAAGTGTCAAAACCAGAAATGCAGGACAGGCCATGGAGAAATGGGAGCCTTGCTACGCTGATGGGCGGGATGTAAATTGCCAACAGCCACGCTGGAGAAGGGTACAGTGTGTCCTGAAACATCTAAAAAACACAGCTTAGAGCGCTAAGGGCACTTCCACGCATGGGGGTATAAATTGGGAAAATTAAAAATCAGCAAGACACAAGCACACCAAAGTTTAGGGCTGCTCTGTTGCCAAGGACCTCCACTTCATTCCACCTTCAATATCCCAGGAAAGAGAAAAATGGATAAAGAAGTTGTGGTCCTTATGTACAATGGAATATCACTCAGCCATGAAATCAATGTCATAAGGCTAGTAGCAGCATGATGAGTGGATTTAGGTACGTCGATTCTAAGTGAAATAAGTCACACAGAAAAGGACACTTCTCATAAGATATCACTTATACAGGGAAAGTAAAAACCATTACACTTGAACTGAATTCCAAAACAGAACAGAGTCACACATGCAGAAAACACACTATGGCTGCTTAACAGGAAAAGTGAGGTGGGGTGATACATAAAACAAGGGTTTCAAATTAGCTGAGATACCGTTCCATAAACCCAACATGTAATAGACAAGACCTACTCCTTGCTCAGAGAACTGGACTTAACACCCCCTATTCACCACACAAGGATATATCTGACTAGTAATAATCTTAAAACCTATGTATTGAAATCTCTCTGTTAGTGTGTCAAGTGGGTGTAAAGCGGCATAAACACAGCAGTGAAAAGCAGGTAAACCCCATTATAAAAATAAATTACTTTTAAAAACCCATGAAACAAAGACAGAGAAAGAGAGAGAAATTCTTACACAATTCGTTCAGGGGCTGTGATGCAACCCGGATTGACCATATCTAGACCCACAGCTGGATGAGACATAAGGGTGGACACTCTTGGGGCTGAGAGGTTTGGTGAGGTTGGGTGAGCAAACGCAGACCCTTTAAAGTAATACTGTGTGGTACCCATCCCATGTGTCCCAAATCTCCAGGTTCAAGGGCATCTTCCTACATCGAAAACATGCATGAGAAACCCAGAAGATGGTACACCGTGTGATGGGGAAAGCTTTCTAAAACGCACCTCATTTGTCATCTCCTTGAGCTCGGGTTCGCAATTCCAGCCACTTTACTAGCAATCTCCCTACTTGGAGTATCAGCACCTTTAACCTCCTGTTCCGTACAGGTTGCAATTTGTCCTGAGGATGAACGGGAAGACGGGGAAGCAATGAGAGACTAGCTCTTGGTATTGGGACAGACACAGGTCACTCTATTTTCCCATCAGGAAGAAGAATTATCCACAGGCTCAGCCTGCCCCCCAGAACCAGAACAGGGCCTGAAGCCATCCTGCGCTTTTGCGGCCAGCTCCCAAAAAAGCAAGTTGTAAAATGGAGCTTCAGGGCACTGCAATTCACAAACCTGCAGAGTTATAAATGATAACTCTCGTCCACAAATATATTGAGGGAAGGCAAAGAAGAGGATTTGAAATCAAGGCAGAATTGCAGGAAACAGATTTCAGGAGGTAGATTCGAATCGCCTTTAAAGCACATGAAAAGCGGCAAAACGTTGACAATGATGCCCTTGGCCAAAAAGGGCGTATGCGTTTTTTCCTGAATATATTCAGGAAAAAACGCATACGCCCTTTTTGGCCAACCAAGCAACCTGGAAAGGCAAATCAGCGCTACAAAGAAGTCTCGCTGCCCATCGGTCAAAAGGGCCATGCTGAGAAAAGTGTCAAAACCAGAAATGCAGAACAGGCCATGGAGAAATGGGAGCCTTGCTACGCTGATGGGCGGAATGTAAATTGCCAACAGCCACGCTGGAGAAGGGTACGGTGTGTCCTGAAACATCTAAAAAACACAGCTTAGAGCGCATAGGGCACTTCCACACATGGGGGTATAAATTGGGAAAATTAAAAATCAGCAAGACACAAGCACACCAAAGTTTAGGGCTGCTCTGTTGCCAAGGACCTCCACTTCATTCCACCTTCAATATCCCAGGAAAGAGAAAAATGGATAAAGAAGTTGTGGTCCTTATGTACAATGGAATATCACTCAGCCATGAAATCAATGTCATAAGGCTAGTAGCAGCATGATGAGTGGATTTAGGTACGACGATTCTAAGTGAAATAAGTCACACAGAAAAGGACACTTCTCATAAGATATCACTTATACAGGGAAAGTAAAAACCATTACACTTGAACTGAATTCCAAAACAGAACAGAGTCACACATGCAGAAAACACACTATGGCTGCTTAACAGGAAAGGTGAGGTGGGGTGATACATAAAACAAGGGTTTCAAATTACCTGAGATACAGTTCCATAAACCCAACATGTAATAGACAAGACCTACTCCTTGCTCAGAGAACTGGACTCAACACCCCCTATTCACCACACAAGGATATATCTGACTAGTAATAATCTTAAAACCTATGTATTGAAATCTCTCTGTTAGTGTGTCAAGTGGGTGTAAAGCGGCATAAACACAGCCGTGAAAAGCAGCTAAACCCCATTATAAAAATAAATTACTTTTAAAAACCCATGAAACAAAGACAGTGAAAGAGAGAGAAATTCTTACACAATTCGTTCAGGGGCTGTGATGGAACCTGGATTGACCATATCTAGACCCACAGCTGGATGAGACATAAGGGTGGACACTCTTGGGGCTGAGAGATTTGGTGAGGCTGGGTGAGCAAACGCAGACCCTTTAAAGTAATACTGCGTGGTACCCATCGCATGGGTCCCAAATCTCGAGGTTCAAGGGCATCTTCCTACATCGAAAACATGCATGAGAAACCCAGAAGATGGTACACCGTGTGATGGGGAAAGGTTCCTAAAACGCACCTCATTTCTCATCTCCTTGTGCTCGGGTTCGCCATTCCAGCCACTTTACTAGCAATCTCCCTACTTGGAGCATCAGCACCTTTAACCTCCTGTTCCGTACAGGTTGCAATTTGTCCTGAGGATGAATGGGAAGATGGGGAACCAATGAGAGGCTAGCTCTAGGTGTTGGGACAGGCACAGGTCACTCTATTTTCCCATCAGGAAGAAGAATTAACCACAGGCTCAGCTGCCCCCCGGAACCAGCACAGGGCCTGAAACCATCCTGCGCTTTTACGGCCAGCTCCCAAAAAGCGAGTTGTAAAATGGAGCTTCAGGGCACTGCAATTCACAAACCTGCAGAGTTATAAATGATAACTCTCGTCCACAAATATATTGAGGGAAGGCAAAGAAGAGGATTTGAAATCAAGGCAGAATTGCAGGAAACAGATTTCAGGAGGTAGATTCGAATCGCCTTTAAAGCACATGAAAAGCAGCAAAACGTTGACAATGAGGCCCTTGGCCAAAAAGGGCGTATGCGTTTTTTCCTGAATATATTCAGGAAAAAACGCATACGCCCTTTTTGGCCAACCAAGCAACCTGGAAAGGCAAATCAGCGCTACAAAGAAGTCTCGCTTCCCATCGGTCAAAAGGGCCATGCTGAGAAAAGTGTCAAAACCAGAA
Organism: Balaenoptera physalus; assembly: GCF_965194825.1. Lineage (NCBI taxonomy): Eukaryota > Metazoa > Chordata > Mammalia > Artiodactyla > Balaenopteridae > Balaenoptera > Balaenoptera physalus. The sequence continues at coordinate 1,250,940 of NW_028126440.1, read as the reverse complement.
ATGCAGGACAGGCCATGGAGAAATGGGAGCCTTGCTACGCTGATGGGCGGGGTGTAAATTGCCAACAGCCACGCTGGAGAAGGGTACAGTGTGTCCTGAAACATCTAAAAAACACAGCTTAGAGCGCTAAGGGCACTTCCACGCATGGGGGTATAAATTGGGAAAATTAAAAATCAGCAAGACACAAGCACACCAAAGTTTAGGGCTGCTCTGTTGCCAAGGACCTCCACTTCATTCCACCTTCAATATCCCAGGAAAGAGAAAAATGGATAAAGAAGTTGTGGTCCTTATGTACAATGGAATATCACTCAGCCATGAAATCAATGTCATAAGTCTAGTAGCAGCATGATGAGTGGATTTAGGTACAACGATTCTAAGTGAAATAAGTCACACAGAAAAGGACACTTCTCATAATATATCACTTATACAGGGAAAGTAAAAACCATTACACTTGAACTGAATTCCAAAACAGAACAGAGTCACACATGCAGAAAACACACTATGGCTGCTTAACAGGAAAGGTGAGGTGGGGTGATACATAAAACAAGGGTTTCAAATTAGCTGAGATACCGTTCCATAAACCCAACATGTAATAGACAAGACCTACTCCTTGCTCAGAGAACTGGACTTAACACCCCCTATTCACCACACAAGGATATATCTGACTAGTAATAATCTTAAAACCTATGTATTGAAATCTCTCTGTTAGTGTGTCAAGTGGGTGTAAAGCGGCATAAACACAGCAGTGAAAAGCAGCTAAACCCCATTATAAAAATAAATTACTTTTAAAAACCCATGAAACAAAGACAGAGAAAGAGAGAGAAATTCTTACACAATTCGTTCAGGGGCTGTGATGGAACCTGGATTGACCATATCTAGACCCACAGCTGGATGAGACATAAGGGTGGACACTCTTGGGGCTGAGAGATTTGGTGAGGCTGGGTGAGCAAACGCAGACCCTTTAAAGTAATACTGCGTGGTACCCATCGCATGGGTCCCAAATCTCGAGGTTCAAGGGCATCTTCCTACATCGAAAACATGCATGAGAAACCCAGAAGATGGTACACCGTGTGATGGGGAAAGGTTCCTAAAACGCACCTCATTTCTCATCTCCTTGTGCTCGGGTTCGCCATTCCAGCCACTTTACTAGCAATCTCCCTACTTGGAGCATCAGCACCTTTAACCTCCTGTTCCGTACAGGTTGCAATTTGTCCTGAGGATGAATGGGAAGATGGGGAACCAATGAGAGGCTAGCTCTAGGTGTTGGGACAGGCACAGGTCACTCTATTTTCCCATCAGGAAGAAGAATTAACCACAGGCTCAGCTGCCCCCCGGAACCAGCACAGGGCCTGAAACCATCCTGCGCTTTTACGGCCAGCTCCCAAAAAGCGAGTTGTAAAATGGAGCTTCAGGGCACTGCAATTCACAAACCTGCAGAGTTATAAATGATAACTCTCGTCCACAAATATATTGAGGGAAGGCAAAGAAGAGGATTTGAAATCAAGGCAGAATTGCAGGAAACAGATTTCAGGAGGTAGATTCGAATCGCCTTTAAAGCACATGAAAAGCAGCAAAACGTTGACAATGAGGCCCTTGGCCAAAAAGGGCATATGCGTTTTTTCCTGAATATATTCAGGAAAAAACGCATACGCCCTTTTTGGCCAACCAAGCAACCTGGAAAGGCAAATCAGCGCTACAAAGAAGTCTCGCTTCCCATCGGTCAAAAGGGCCATGCTGAGAAAAGTGTCAAAACCAGAAATGCAGGACAGGCCATGGAGAAATGGGAGCCTTGCTACGCTGATGGGCGGGATGTAAATTGCCAACAGCCACGCTGGAGAAGGGTACAGTGTGTCCTGAAACATCTAAAAAACACAGCTTAGAGCGCTAAGGGCACTTCCACGCATGGGGGTATAAATTGGGAAAATTAAAAATCAGCAAGACACAAGCACACCAAAGTTTAGGGCTGCTCTGTTGCCAAGGACCTCCACTTCATTCCACCTTAAATATCCCAGGAAAGAGAAAAATGGATAAAGAAGTTGTGGTCCTTATGTACAATGGAATATCACTCAGCCATGAAATCAATGTCATAAGGCTAGTAGCAGCATGATGAGTGGATTTAGGTACGTCGATTCTAAGTGAAATAAGTCACACAGAAAAGGACACTTCTCATAAGATATCACTTATACAGGGAAAGTAAAAACCATTACACTTGAACTGAATTCCAAAACAGAACAGAGTCACACATGCAGAAAACACACTATGGCTGCTTAACAGGAAAAGTGAGGTGGGGTGATACATAAAACAAGGGTTTCAAATTAGCTGAGATACCGTTCCATAAACCCAACATGTAATAGACAAGACCTACTCCTTGCTCAGAGAACTGGACTTAACACCCCCTATTCACCACACAAGGATATATCTGACTAGTAATAATCTTAAAACCTATGTATTGAAATCTCTCTGTTAGTGTGTCAAGTGGGTGTAAAGCGGCATAAACACAGCAGTGAAAAGCAGGTAAACCCCATTATAAAAATAAATTACTTTTAAAAACCCATGAAACAAAGACAGAGAAAGAGAGAGAAATGCTTACACAATTCGTTCAGGGGCTGTGATGCAACCCGGATTGACCATATCTAGACCCACAGCTGGATGAGACATAAGGGTGGACACTCTTGGGGCTGAGAGGTTTGGTGAGGTTGGGTGAGCAAACGCAGACCCTTTAAAGTAATACTGTGTGGTACCCATCCCATGTGTCCCAAATCTCCAGGTTCAAGGGCATCTTCCTACATCGAAAACATGCATGAGAAACCAAGAAGATGGTACACCGTGTGATGGGGAAAGCTTTCTAAAACGCACCTCATTTGTCATCTCCTTGAGCTCGGGTTCGCAATTCCAGCCACTTTACTAGCAATCTCCCTACTTGGAGTATCAGCACCTTTAACCTCCTGTTCCGTACAGGTTGCAATTTGTCCTGAGGATGAACGGGAAGACGGGGAAGCAATGAGAGACTAGCTCTTGGTATTGGGACAGACACAGGTCACTCTATTTTCCCATCAGGAAGAAGAATTATCCACAGGCTCAGCCTGCCCCCCAGAACCAGAACAGGGCCTGAAGCCATACTGCGCTTTTGCGGCCAGCTCCCAAAAAAGCAAGTTGTAAAATGGAGCTTCAGGGCACTGCAATTCACAAACCTGCAGAGTTATAAATGATAACTCTCGTCCACAAATATATTGAGGGAAGGCAAAGAAGAGGATTTGAAATCAAGGCAGAATTGCAGGAAACAGATTTCAGGAGGTAGATTCGAATCGCCTTTAAAGCACATGAAAAGCGGCAAAACGTTGACAATGATGCCCTTGGCCAAAAAGGGCGTATGCGTTTTTTCCTGAATATATTCAGGAAAAAACGCATACGCCCTTTTTGGCCAACCAAGCAACCTGGAAAGGCAAATCAGCACTACAAAGAAGTCTCCCTGCCCATCGGTCAAAAGGGCCATGCTGAGAAAAGTGTCAAAACCAGAAATGCAGAACAGGCCATGGAGAAATGGGAGCCTTGCTACGCTGATGGGCGGAATGTAAATTGCCAACAGCCACGCTGGAGAAGGGTACGGTGTGTCCTGAAACATCTAAAAAACACAGCTTACAGCGCATAGGGCACTTCCACGCATGGGGGTATAAATTGGGAAAATTAAAAATCAGCAAGACACAAGCACACCAAAGTTTAGGGCTGCTCTGTTGCCAAGGACCTCCACTTCATTCCACCTTAAATATCCCAGGAAAGAGAAAAATGGATAAAGAAGTTGTGGTCCTTATGTACAATGGAATATCACTCAGCCATGAAATCAATGTCATAAGGCTAGTAGCAGCATGATGAGTGGATTTAGGTACGACGATTCTAAGTGAAATAAGTCACACAGAAAAGGACACTTCTCATAAGATATCACTTATACAGGGAAAGTAAAAACCATTACACTTGAACTGAATTCCAAAACAGAACAGAGTCACACATGCAGAAAACACACTATGGCTGCTTAACAGGAAAGGTGAGGTGGGGTGATACATAAAACAAGGGTTTCAAATTACCTGAGATACAGTTCCATAAACCCAACATGTAATAGACAAGACCTACTCCTTGCTCAGAGAACTGGACTCAACACCCCCTATTCACCACACAAGGATATATCTGACTAGTAATAATCTTAAAACCTATGTATTGAAATCTCTCTGTTAGTGTGTCAAGTGGGTGTAAAGCGGCATAAACACAGCCGTGAAAAGCAGCTAAACCCCATTATAAAAATAAATTACTTTTAAAAACCCATGAAACAAAGACAGTGAAAGAGAGAGAAATTCTTACACAATTCGTTCAGGGGCTGTGATGGAACCTGGATTGACCATATCTAGACCCACAGCTGGATGAGACATAAGGGTGGACACTCTTGGGGCTGAGAGATTTGGTGAGGCTGGGTGAGCAAACGCAGACCCTTTAAAGTAATACTGCGTGGTACCCATTGCATGGGTCCCAAATCTCGAGGTTCAAGGGCATCTTCCTACATCGAAAACATGCATGAGAAACCCAGAAGATGGTACACCGTGTGATGGGGAAAGGTTCCTAAAACGCACCTCATTTCTCATCTCCTTGTGCTCGGGTTCGCCATTCCAGCCACTTTACTAGCAATCTCCCTACTTGGAGCATCAGCACCTTTAACTTCCTGTTCCGTACAGGTTGCAATTTGTCCTGAGGATGAAGGGGAAGATGGGGAACCAATGAGAGACTAGCACTTGGTGTTGGGACAGGCACAGGTCACTCTATTTTCCCATCAGGAAGAAGAATTAACCACAGGCTCAGCTGCCCCCCGGAACCAGCACAGGGCCTGAAACCATCCTGCGCTTTTACGGCCAGCTCCCAAAAAGCGAGTTGTAAAATGGAGCTTCAGGGCACTGCAATTCACAAACCTGCAGAGTTATAAATGATAACTCTCGTCCACAAATATATTGAGGGAAGGCAAAGAAGAGGATTTGAAATCAAGGCAGAATTGCAGGAAACAGATTTCAGGAGGTAGATTCGAATCGCCTTTAAAGCACATGAAAAGCAGCAAAACGTTGACAATGAGGCCCTTGGCCAAAAAGGGCGTATGCGTTTTTTCCTGAATATATTCAGGAAAAAACGCATACGCCCTTTTTGGCCAACCAAGCAACCTGGAAAGGCAAATCAGCGCTACAAAGAAGTCTCGCTTCCCATCGGTCAAAAGGGCCATGCTGAGAAAAGTGTCAAAACCAGAAATGCAGGACAGGCCATGGAGAAATGGGAGGCTTGCTACGCTGATGGGCGGGATGTAATTTGCCAACAGCCACGCTGGAGAAGGGTACAGTGTGTCCTGAAACATCTAAAAAACACAGCTTAGAGCGCTAAGGGCACTTCCACGCATGGGGGTATAAATTGGGAAAATTAAAAATCAGCAAGACACAAGCACACCAAAGTTTAGGGCTGCTCTGTTGCCAAGGACCTCCACTTCATTCCACCTTAAATATCCCAGGAAAGAGAAAAATGGATAAAGAAGTTGTGGTCCTTATGTACAATGGAATATCACTCAGCCATGAAATCAATGTCATAAGGCTAGTAGCAGCATGATGAGTGGATTTAGGTACGTCGATTCTAAGTGAAATAAGTCACACAGAAAAGGACACTTCTCATAAGATATCACTTATACAGGGAAAGTAAAAACCGTTACACTTGAACTGAACTACAAAACAGAACAGAGTCACACATGCAGAAAACACACTATGGCTGCTTAACAGGAAAGGTGAGGTGGGGTGATACATAAAACAAGGGTTTCAAATGAGCTGAGATACCGTTCCATAAACCCAATATGTAATAGACAAGACCTACTCCTTGCTCAGAGAACTGGACTCAACACCCCCTATTCACCACACAAGGATATATCTGACTAGTAATAATCTTAAAACCTATATATTGAAATCTCTCTGTTAGTGTGTCAAGTGGGTGTAAAGCGGCATAAACACAGCCGTGAAAAGCAGTTAAACCCCATTATAAAAATAAATTACTTTTAAAAACCCATGAAACAAAGACAGAGAAAGAGAGAGAAATTCTTACACAATTCGTTCAGGGGCTGTGATGGAACCTGGATTGACCATATCTAGACCCACAGCTGGATGAGACATAAGGGTGGACACTCTTGGGGCTGAGAGATTTGGTGAGGCTGGGTGAGCAAACGCAGACCCTTTAAAGTAATACTGCGTGGTACCCATCGCATGGGTCCCAAATCTCGAGGTTCAAGGGCATCTTCCTACATCGAAAACATGCATGAGAAACCAAGAAGATGGTACACCGTGTGATGGGGAAAGCTTTCTAAAACGCACCTCATTTGTCATCTCCTTGAGCTCGGGTTCGCAATTCCAGCCACTTTACTAGCAATCTCCCTACTTGGAGTATCAGCACCTTTAACCTCCTGTTCCGTACAGGTTGCAATTTGTCCTGAGGATGAACGGGAAGACGGGGAAGCAATGAGAGACTAGCTCTTGGTATTGGGACAGACACAGGTCACTCTATTTTCCCATCAGGAAGAAGAATTATCCACAGGCTCAGCCTGCCCCCCAGAACCAGAACAGGGCCTGAAGCCATCCTGCGCTTTTGCGGCCAGCTCCCAAAAAAGCAAGTTGTAAAATGGAGCTTCAGGGCACTGCAATTCACAAACCTGCAGAGTTATAAATGATAACTCTCGTCCACAAATATATTGAGGGAAGGCAAAGAAGAGGATTTGAAATCAAGGCAGAATTGCAGGAAACAGATTTCAGGAGGTAGATTCGAATCGCCTTTAAAGCACATGAAAAGCGGCAAAACGTTGACAATGATGCCCTTGGCCAAAAAGGGCGTATGCGTTTTTTCCTGAATATATTCAGGAAAAAACGCATACGCCCTTTTTGGCCAACCAAGCAACCTGGAAAGGCAAATCAGCACTACAAAGAAGTCTCCCTGCCCATCGGTCAAAAGGGCCATGCTGAGAAAAGTGTCAAAACCAGAAATGCAGAACAGGCCATGGAGAAATGGGAGCCTTGCTACGCTGATGGGCGGAATGTAAATTGCCAACAGCCACGCTGGAGAAGGGTACGGTGTGTCCTGAAACATCTAAAAAACACAGCTTACAGCGCATAGGGCACTTCCACGCATGGGGGTATAAATTGGGAAAATTAAAAATCAGCAAGACACAAGCACACCAAAGTTTAGGGCTGCTCTGTTGCCAAGGACCTCCACTTCATTCCACCTTCAATATCCCAGGAAAGAGAAAAATGGATAAAGAAGTTGTGGTCCTTATGTACAATGGAATATCACTCAGCCATGAAATCAATGTCATAAGGCTAGTAGCAGCATGATGAGTGGATTTAGGTACGACGATTCTAAGTGAAATAAGTCACACAGAAAAGGACACTTCTCATAAGATATCACTTATACAGGGAAAGTAAAAACCATTACACTTGAACTGAATTCCAAAACAGAACAGAGTCACACATGCAGAAAACACACTATGGCTGCTTAACAGGAAAGGTGAGGTGGGGTGATACATAAAACAAGGGTTTCAAATTACCTGAGATACAGTTCCATAAACCCAACATGTAATAGACAAGACCTACTCCTTGCTCAGAGAACTGGACTCAACACCCCCTATTCACCACACAAGGATATATCTGACTAGTAATAATCTTAAAACCTATGTATTGAAATCTCTCTGTTAGTGTGTCAAGTGGGTGTAAAGCGGCATAAACACAGCCGTGAAAAGCAGCTAAACCCCATTATAAAAATAAATTACTTTTAAAAACCCATGAAACAAAGACAGTGAAAGAGAGAGAAATTCTTACACAATTCGTTCAGGGGCTGTGATGGAACCTGGATTGACCATATCTAGACCCACAGCTGGATGAGACATAAGGGTGGACACTCTTGGGGCTGAGAGATTTGGTGAGGCTGGGTGAGCAAACGCAGACCCTTTAAAGTAATACTGCGTGGTACCCATTGCATGGGTCCCAAATCTCGAGGTTCAAGGGCATCTTCCTACATCGAAAACATGCATGAGAAACCCAGAAGATGGTACACCGTGTGATGGGGAAAGGTTCCTAAAACGCACCTCATTTCTCATCTCCTTGTGCTCGGGTTCGCCATTCCAGCCACTTTACTAGCAATCTCCCTACTTGGAGCATCAGCACCTTTAACTTCCTGTTCCGTACAGGTTGCAATTTGTCCTGAGGATGAAGGGGAAGATGGGGAACCAATGAGAGACTAGCACTTGGTGTTGGGACAGGCACAGGTCACTCTATTTTCCCATCAGGAAGAAGAATTAACCACAGGCTCAGCTGCCCCCCGGAACCAGCACAGGGCCTGAAACCATCCTGCGCTTTTACGGCCAGCTCCCAAAAAGCGAGTTGTAAAATGGAGCTTCAGGGCACTGCAATTCACAAACCTGCAGAGTTATAAATGATAACTCTCGTCCACAAATATATTGAGGGAAGGCAAAGAAGAGGATTTGAAATCAAGGCAGAATTGCAGGAAACAGATTTCAGGAGGTAGATTCGAATCGCCTTTAAAGCACATGAAAAGCAGCAAAACGTTGACAATGAGGCCCTTGGCCAAAAAGGGCGTATGCGTTTTTTCCTGAATATATTCAGGAAAAAACGCATACGCCCTTTTTGGCCAACCAAGCAACCTGGAAAGGCAAATCAGCGCTACAAAGAAGTCTCGCTTCCCATCGGTCAAAAGGGCCATGCTGAGAAAAGTGTCAAAACCAGAAATGCAGGACAGGCCATGGAGAAATGGGAGGCTTGCTACGCTGATGGGCGGGATGTAATTTGCCAACAGCCACGCTGGAGAAGGGTACAGTGTGTCCTGAAACATCTAAAAAACACAGCTTAGAGCGCTAAGGGCACTTCCACGCATGGGGGTATAAATTGGGAAAATTAAAAATCAGCAAGACACAAGCACACCAAAGTTTAGGGCTGCTCTGTTGCCAAGGACCTCCACTTCATTCCACCTTAAATATCCCAGGAAAGAGAAAAATGGATAAAGAAGTTGTGGTCCTTATGTACAATGGAATATCACTCAGCCATGAAATCAATGTCATAAGGCTAGTAGCAGCATGATGAGTGGATTTAGGTACGTCGATTCTAAGTGAAATAAGTCACACAGAAAAGGACACTTCTCATAAGATATCACTTATACAGGGAAAGTAAAAACCGTTACACTTGAACTGAACTACAAAACAGAACAGAGTCACACATGCAGAAAACACACTATGGCTGCTTAACAGGAAAGGTGAGGTGGGGTGATACATAAAACAAGGGTTTCAAATGAGCTGAGATACCGTTCCATAAACCCAATATGTAATAGACAAGACCTACTCCTTGCTCAGAGAACTGGACTCAACACCCCCTATTCACCACACAAGGATATATCTGACTAGTAATAATCTTAAAACCTATATATTGAAATCTCTCTGTTAGTGTGTCAAGTGGGTGTAAAGCGGCATAAACACAGCCGTGAAAAGCAGTTAAACCCCATTATAAAAATAAATTACTTTTAAAAACCCATGAAACAAAGACAGAGAAAGAGAGAGAAATTCTTACACAATTCGTTCAGGGGCTGTGATGGAACCTGGATTGACCATATCTAGACCCACAGCTGGATGAGACATAAGGGTGGACACTCTTGGGGCTGAGAGATTTGGTGAGGCTGGGTGAGCAAACGCAGACCCTTTAAAGTAATACTGCGTGGTACCCATCGCATGGGTCCCAAATCTCGAGGTTCAAGGGCATCTTCCTACATCGAAAACATGCATGAGAAACCCAGAAGATGGTACACCGTGTGATGGGGAAAGGTTCCTAAAACGCACCTCATTTCTCATCTCCTTGTGCTCGGGTTCGCCATTCCAGCCACTTTACTAGCAATCTCCCTACTTGGAGCATCAGCACCTTTAACCTCCTGTTCCGTACAGGTTGCAATTTGTCCTGAGGATGAATGGGAAGATGGGGAACCAATGAGAGGCTAGCTCTAGGTGTTGGGACAGGCACAGGTCACTCTATTTTCCCATCAGGAAGAAGAATTAACCACAGGCTCAGCTGCCCCCCGGAACCAGCACAGGGCCTGAAACCATCCTGCGCTTTTACGGCCAGCTCCCAAAAAGCGAGTTGTAAAATGGAGCTTCAGGGCACTGCAATTCACAAACCTGCAGAGTTATAAATGATAACTCTCGTCCACAAATATATTGAGGGAAGGCAAAGAAGAGGATTTGAAATCAAGGCAGAATTGCAGGAAACAGATTTCAGGAGGTAGATTCGAATCGCCTTTAAAGCACATGAAAAGCAGCAAAACGTTGACAATGAGGCCCTTGGCCAAAAAGGGCGTATGCGTTTTTTCCTGAATATATTCAGGAAAAAACGCATACGCCCTTTTTGGCCAACCAAGCAACCTGGAAAGGCAAATCAGCGCTACAAAGAAGTCTCGCTTCCCATCGGTCAAATGGGCCATGCTGAGAAAAGTGTCAAAACCAGAAATGCAGGACAGGCCATGGAGAAATGGGAGCCTTGCTACGCTGATGGGCGGGATGTAAATTGCCAACAGCCACGCTGGAGAAGGGTACAGTGTGTCCTGAAACATCTAAAAAACACAGCTTAGAGCGCTAAGGGCACTTCCACGCATGGGGGTATAAATTGGGAAAATTAAAAATCAGCAAGACACAAGCACACCAAAGTTTAGGGCTGCTCTGTTGCCAAGGACCTCCACTTCATTCCACCTTCAATATCCCAGGAAAGAGAAAAATGGATAAAGAAGTTGTGGTCCTTATGTACAATGGAATATCACTCAGCCATGAAATCAATGTCATAAGTCTAGTAGCAGCATGATGAGTGGATTTAGGTACGTCGATTCTAAGTGAAATAAGTCACACAGAAAAGGACACTTCTCATAAGATATCACTTATACAGGGAAAGTAAAAACCATTACACTTGAACTGAATTCCAAAACAGAACAGAGTCACACATGCAGAAAACACACTATGGCTGCTTAACAGGAAAGGTGAGGTGGGGTGATACATAAAACAAGGGTTTCAAATTACCTGAGATACAGTTCCATAAACCCAACATGTAATAGACAAGACCTACTCCTTGCTCAGAGAACTGGACTCAACACCCCCTATTCACCACACAAGGATATATCTGACTAGTAATAATCTTAAAACCTATGTATTGAAATCTCTCTGTTAGTGTGTCAAGTGGGTGTAAAGCGGCATAAACACAGCAGTGAAAAGCAGCTAAACCCCATTATAAAAATAAATTACTTTTAAAAACCCATGAAACAAAGACAGAGAAAGAGAGAGAAATTCTTACACAATTCGTTCAGGGGCTGTGATGCAACCCGGATTGACCATATCTAGACCCACAGCTGGATGAGACATAAGGGTGGACACTCTTGGGGCTGAGAGGTTTGGTGAGGTTGGGTGAGCAAACGCAGACCCTTTAAAGTAATACTGTGTGGTACCCATCCCATGGGTCCCAAATCTCCAGGTTCAAGGGCATCTTCCTACATCGAAAACATGCATGAGAAACCCAGAAGATGGTACACCGTGTGATGGGGAAAGCTTTCTAAAACGCACCTCATTTGTCATCTCCTTGAGCTCGGGTTCGCAATTCCAGCCACTTTACTAGCAATCTCCCTACTTGGAGTATCAGCACCTTTAACCTCCTGTTCCGTACAGGTTGCAATTTGTCCTGAGGATGAACGGGAAGACGGGGAAGCAATGAGAGACTAGCTCTTGGTATTGGGACAGACACAGGTCACTCTATTTTCCCATCAGGAAGAAGAATTATCCACAGGCTCAGCCTGCCCCCCAGAACCAGAACAGGGCCTGAAGCCATCCTGCGCTTTTGCGGCCAGCTCCCTAAAAAGCAAGTTGTAAAATGGAGCTTCAGGGCACTGCAATTCACAAACCTGCAGAGTTATAAATGATAACTCTCGTCCACAAATATATTGAGGGAAGGCAAAGAAGAGGATTTGAAATCAAGGCAGAATTGCAGGAAACAGATTTCAGGAGGTAGATTCGAATCGCCTTTAAAGCACATGAAAAGCGGCAAAACGTTGACAATGATGCCCTTGGCCAAAAAGGGCGTATGCGTTTTTTCCTGAATATATTCAGGAAAAAACGCATACGCCCTTTTTGGCCAACCAAGCAACCTGGAAAGGCAAATCAGCGCTACAAAGAAGTCTCGCTGCCCATCGGTCAAAAGGGCCATGCTGAGAAAAGTGTCAAAACCAGAAATGCAGAACAGGCCATGGAGAAATGGGAGCCTTGCTACGCTGATGGGCGGAATGTAAATTGCCAACAGCCATGCTGGAGAAGGGTACGGTGTGTCCTGAAACATCTAAAAAACACAGCTTAGAGCGCATAGGGCACTTCCACGCATGGGGGTATAAATTGGGAAAATTAAAAATCAGCAAGACACAAGGACACCAAAGTTTAGGGCTGCTCCGTTGCCAAGGACCTCCACTTCATTCCACCTTAAATATCCCAGGAAAGAGAAAAATGGATAAAGAAGTTGTGGTCCTTATGTACAATGGAATATCACTCAGCCATGAAATCAATGTCATAAGGCTAGTAGCAGCATGATGAGTGGATTTAGGTACGACGATTCTAAGTGAAATAAGTCACACAGAAAAGGACACTTCTCATAAGATATCACTTATACAGGGAAAGTAAAAACCATTACACTTGAACTGAATTACAAAACAGAACAGAGTCACACATGCAGAAAACACACTATGGCTGCTTAACAGGAAAGGTGAGGTGGGGTGATACATAAAACAAGGGTTTCAAATTACCTGAGATACAGTTCCATAAACCCAACATGTAATAGACAAGACCTACTCCTTGCTCAGAGAACTGGACTCAACACCCCCTATTCACCACACAAGGATATATCTGACTAGTAATAATCTTAAAACCTATGTATTGAAATCTCTCTGTTAGTGTGTCAAGTGGGTGTAAAGCGGCATAAACACAGCAGTGAAAAGCAGCTAAACCCCATTATAAAAATAAATTACTTTTAAAAACCCATGAAACAAAGACAGAGAAAGAGAGAGAAATTCTTACACAATTCGTTCAGGGGCTGTGATGCAACCCGGATTGACCATATCTAGACCCACAGCTGGATGAGACATAAGGGTGGACACTCTTGGGGCTGAGAGGTTTGGTGAGGTTGGGTGAGCAAACGCAGACCCTTTAAAGTAATACTGTGTGGTACCCATCCCATGGGTCCCAAATCTCCAGGTTCAAGGGCATCTTCCTACATCGAAAACATGCATGAGAAACCCAGAAGATGGTACACCGTGTGATGGGGAAAGCTTTCTAAAACGCACCTTATTTGTCATCTCCTTGAGCTCGGGTTCGCAATTCCAGCCACTTTACTAGCAATCTCCCTACTTGGAGTATCAGCACCTTTAACCTCCTGTTCCGTACAGGTTGCAATTTGTCCTGAGGATGAACGGGAAGACGGGGAAGCAATGAGAGACTAGCTCTTGGTATTGGGACAGACACAGGTCACTCTATTTTCCCATCAGGAAGAAGAATTATCCACAGGCTCAGCCTGCCCCCCAGAACCAGAACAGGGCCTGAAGCCATCCTGCGCTTTTGCGGCCAGCTCCCAAAAAAGCAAGTTGTAAAATGGAGCTTCAGGGCACTGCAATTCACAAACCTGCAGTGTTATACATGATAACTCTCGTCCACAAATATATTGAGGGAAGGCAAAGAAGAGGATTTGAAATCAAGGCAGAATTGCAGGAAACAGATTTCAGGAGGTAGATTCGAATCGCCTTTAAAGCACATGAAAAGCGGCAAAACGTTGACAATGATGCCCTTGGCCAAAAAGGGCGTATGCGTTTTTTCCTGAATATATTCAGGAAAAAACGCATACGCCCTTTTTGGCCAACCAAGCAACCTGGAAAGGCAAATCAGCGCTACAAAGAAGTCTCGCTGCCCATCGGTCAAAAGGGCCATGCTGAGAAAAGTGTCAAAACCAGAAATGCAGAACAGGCCATGGAGAAATGGGAGCCTTGCTACGCTGATGGGCGGAATGTAAATTGCCAACAGCCACGCTGGAGAAGGGTACGGTGTGTCCTGAAACATCTAAAAAACACAGCTTAGAGCGCATAGGGCACTTCCACGCATGGGGGTATAAATTGGGAAAATTAAAAATCAGCAAGACACAAGCACACCAAAGTTTAGGGCTGCTCTGTTGCCAAGGACCTCCACTTCATTCCACCTTAAATATCCCAGGAAAGAGAAAAATGGATAAAGAAGTTGTGGTCCTTATGTACAATGGAATATCACTCAGCCATGAAATCAATGTCATAAGTCTAGTAGCAGCATGATGAGTGGATTTAGGTACAACGATTCTAAGTGAAATAAGTCACACAGAAAAGGACACTTCTCATAATATATCACTTATACAGGGAAAGTAAAAACCATTACACTTGAACTGAATTCCAAAACAGAACAGAGTCACACATGCAGAAAACACACTATGGCTGCTTAACAGGAAAGGTGAGGTGGGGTGATACATAAAACAAGGGTTTCAAATTAGCTGAGATACCGTTCCATAAACCCAACATGTAATAGACAAGACCTACTCCTTGCTCAGAGAACTGGACTTAACACCCCCTATTCACCACACAAGGATATATCTGACTAGTAATAATCTTAAAACCTATGTATTGAAATCTCTCTGTTAGTGTGTCAAGTGGGTGTAAAGCGGCATAAACACAGCAGTGAAAAGCAGCTAAACCCCATTATAAAAATAAATTACTTTTAAAAACCCATGAAACAAAGACAGAGAAAGAGAGAGAAATTCTTACACAATTCGTTCAGGGGCTGTGATGGAACCTGGATTGACCATATCTAGACCCACAGCTGGATGAGACATAAGGGTGGACACTCTTGGGGCTGAGAGATTTGGTGAGGCTGGGTGAGCAAACGCAGACCCTTTAAAGTAATACTGCGTGGTACCCATCGCATGGGTCCCAAATCTCGAGGTTCAAGGGCATCTTCCTACATCGAAAACATGCATGAGAAACCCAGAAGATGGTACACCGTGTGATGGGGAAAGGTTCCTAAAACGCACCTCATTTCTCATCTCCTTGTGCTCGGGTTCGCCATTCCAGCCACTTTACTAGCAATCTCCCTACTTGGAGCATCAGCACCTTTAACCTCCTGTTCCGTACAGGTTGCAATTTGTCCTGAGGATGAATGGGAAGATGGGGAACCAATGAGAGGCTAGCTCTAGGTGTTGGGACAGGCACAGGTCACTCTATTTTCCCATCAGGAAGAAGAATTAACCACAGGCTCAGCTGCCCCCCGGAACCAGCACAGGGCCTGAAACCATCCTGCGCTTTTACGGCCAGCTCCCAAAAAGCGAGTTGTAAAATGGAGCTTCAGGGCACTGCAATTCACAAACCTGCAGAGTTATAAATGATAACTCTCGTCCACAAATATATTGAGGGAAGGCAAAGAAGAGGATTTGAAATCAAGGCAGAATTGCAGGAAACAGATTTCAGGAGGTAGATTCGAATCGCCTTTAAAGCACATGAAAAGCAGCAAAACGTTGACAATGAGGCCCTTGGCCAAAAAGGGCGTATGCGTTTTTTCCTGAATATATTCAGGAAAAAACGCATACGCCCTTTTTGGCCAACCAAGCAACCTGGAAAGGCAAATCAGCGCTACAAAGAAGTCTCGCTTCCCATCGGTCAAAAGGGCCATGCTGAGAAAAGTGTCAAAACCAGAAATGCAGGACAGGCCATGGAGAAATGGGAGCCTTGCTACGCTGATGGGCGGGATGTAAATTGCCAACAGCCACGCTGGAGAAGGGTACAGTGTGTCCTGAAACATCTAAAAAACACAGCTTAGAGCGCTAAGGGCACTTCCACGCATGGGGGTATAAATTGGGAAAATTAAAAATCAGCAAGACACAAGCACACCAAAGTTTAGGGCTGCTCTGTTGCCAAGGACCTCCACTTCATTCCACGTTAAATATCCCAGGAAAGAGAAAAATGGATAAAGAAGTTGTGGTCCTTATGTACAATGGAATATCACTCAGCCATGAAATCAATGTCATAAGGCTAGTAGCAGCATGATGAGTGGATTTAGGTACGTCGATTCTAAGTGAAATAAGTCACACAGAAAAGGACACTTCTCATAAGATATCACTTATACAGGGAAAGTAAAAACCATTACACTTGAACTGAATTCCAAAACAGAACAGAGTCACACATGCAGAAAACACACTATGGCTGCTTAACAGGAAAAGTGAGGTGGGGTGATACATAAAACAAGGGTTTCAAATTAGCTGAGATACCGTTCCATAAACCCAACATGTAATAGACAAGACCTACTCCTTGCTCAGAGAACTGGACTTAACACCCCCTATTCACCACACAAGGATATATCTGACTAGTAATAATCTTAAAACCTATGTATTGAAATCTCTCTGTTAGTGTGTCAAGTGGGTGTAAAGCGGCATAAACACAGCAGTGAAAAGCAGGTAAACCCCATTATAAAAATAAATTACTTTTAAAAACCCATGAAACAAAGACAGAGAAAGAGAGAGAAATTCTTACACAATTCGTTCAGGGGCTGTGATGCAACCCGGATTGACCATATCTAGACCCACAGCTGGATGAGACATAAGGGTGGACACTCTTGGGGCTGAGAGGTTTGGTGAGGTTGGGTGAGCAAACGCAGACCCTTTAAAGTAATACTGTGTGGTACCCATCCCATGTGTCCCAAATCTCCAGGTTCAAGGGCATCTTCCTACATCGAAAACATGCATGAGAAACCAAGAAGATGGTACACCGTGTGATGGGGAAAGCTTTCTAAAACGCACCTCATTTGTCATCTCCTTGAGCTCGGGTTCGCAATTCCAGCCACTTTACTAGCAATCTCCCTACTTGGAGTATCAGCACCTTTAACCTCCTGTTCCGTACAGGTTGCAATTTGTCCTGAGGATGAACGGGAAGACGGGGAAGCAATGAGAGACTAGCTCTTGGTATTGGGACAGACACAGGTCACTCTATTTTCCCATCAGGAAGAAGAATTATCCACAGGCTCAGCCTGCCCCCCAGAACCAGAACAGGGCCTGAAGCCATCCTGCGCTTTTGCGGCCAGCTCCCAAAAAAGCAAGTTGTAAAATGGAGCTTCAGGGCACTGCAATTCACAAACCTGCAGAGTTATAAATGATAACTCTCGTCCACAAATATATTGAGGGAAGGCAAAGAAGAGGATTTGAAATCAAGGCAGAATTGCAGGAAACAGATTTCAGGAGGTAGATTCGAATCGCCTTTAAAGCACATGAAAAGCGGCAAAACGTTGACAATGATGCCCTTGGCCAAAAAGGGCGTATGCGTTTTTTCCTGAATATATTCAGGAAAAAACGCATACGCCCTTTTTGGCCAACCAAGCAACCTGGAAAGGCAAATCAGCACTACAAAGAAGTCTCCCTGCCCATCGGTCAAAAGGGCCATGCTGAGAAAAGTGTCAAAACCAGAAATGCAGAACAGGCCATGGAGAAATGGGAGCCTTGCTACGCTGATGGGCGGAATGTAAATTGCCAACAGCCACGCTGGAGAAGGGTACGGTGTGTCCTGAAACATCTAAAAAACACAGCTTACAGCGCATAGGGCACTTCCACGCATGGGGGTATAAATTGGGAAAATTAAAAATCAGCAAGACACAAGCACACCAAAGTTTAGGGCTGCTCTGTTGCCAAGGACCTCCACTTCATTCCACCTTAAATATCCCAGGAAAGAGAAAAATGGATAAAGAAGTTGTGGTCCTTATGTACAATGGAATATCACTCAGCCATGAAATCAATGTCATAAGGCTAGTAGCAGCATGATGAGTGGATTTAGGTACGACGATTCTAAGTGAAATAAGTCACACAGAAAAGGACACTTCTCATAAGATATCACTTATACAGGGAAAGTAAAAACCATTACACTTGAACTGAATTCCAAAACAGAACAGAGTCACACATGCAGAAAACACACTATGGCTGCTTAACAGGAAAGGTGAGGTGGGGTGATACATAAAACAAGGGTTTCAAATTACCTGAGATACAGTTCCATAAACCCAACATGTAATAGACAAGACCTACTCCTTGCTCAGAGAACTGGACTCAACACCCCCTATTCACCACACAAGGATATATCTGACTAGTAATAATCTTAAAACCTATGTATTGAAATCTCTCTGTTAGTGTGTCAAGTGGGTGTAAAGCGGCATAAACACAGCCGTGAAAAGCAGCTAAACCCCATTATAAAAATAAATTACTTTTAAAAACCCATGAAACAAAGACAGTGAAAGAGAGAGAAATTCTTACACAATTCGTTCAGGGGCTGTGATGGAACCTGGATTGACCATATCTAGACCCACAGCTGGATGAGACATAAGGGTGGACACTCTTGGGGCTGAGAGATTTGGTGAGGCTGGGTGAGCAAACGCAGACCCTTTAAAGTAATACTGCGTGGTACCCATCGCATGGGTCCCAAATCTCGAGGTTCAAGGGCATCTTCCTACATCGAAAACATGCATGAGAAACCCAGAAGATGGTACACCGTGTGATGGGGAAAGGTTCCTAAAACGCACCTCATTTCTCATCTCCTTGTGCTCGGGTTCGCCATTCCAGCCACTTTACTAGCAATCTCCCTACTTGGAGCATCAGCACCTTTAACTTCCTGTTCCGTACAGGTTGCAATTTGTCCTGAGGATGAAGGGGAAGATGGGGAACCAATGAGAGACTAGCACTTGGTGTTGGGACAGGCACAGGTCACTCTATTTTCCCATCAGGAAGAAGAATTAACCACAGGCTCAGCTGCCCCCCGGAACCAGCACAGGGCCTGAAACCATCCTGCGCTTTTACGGCCAGCTCCCAAAAAGCGAGTTGTAAAATGGAGCTTCAGGGCACTGCAATTCACAAACCTGCAGAGTTATAAATGATAACTCTCGTCCACAAATATATTGAGGGAAGGCAAAGAAGAGGATTTGAAATCAAGGCAGAATTGCAGGAAACAGATTTCAGGAGGTAGATTCGAATCGCCTTTAAAGCACATGAAAAGCAGCAAAACGTTGACAATGAGGCCCTTGGCCAAAAAGGGCGTATGCGTTTTTTCCTGAATATATTCAGGAAAAAACGCATACGCCCTTTTTGGCCAACCAAGCAACCTGGAAAGGCAAATCAGCGCTACAAAGAAGTCTCGCTTCCCATCGGTCAAAAGGGCCATGCTGAGAAAAGTGTCAAAACCAGAAATGCAGGACAGGCCATGGAGAAATGGGAGGCTTGCTACGCTGATGGGCGGGATGTAATTTGCCAACAGCCACGCTGGAGAAGGGTACAGTGTGTCCTGAAACATCTAAAAAACACAGCTTAGAGCGCTAAGGGCACTTCCACGCATGGGGGTATAAATTGGGAAAATTAAAAATCAGCAAGACACAAGCACACCAAAGTTTAGGGCTGCTCTGTTGCCAAGGACCTCCACTTCATTCCACCTTAAATATCCCAGGAAAGAGAAAAATGGATAAAGAAGTTGTGGTCCTTATGTACAATGGAATATCACTCAGCCATGAAATCAATGTCATAAGGCTAGTAGCAGCATGATGAGTGGATTTAGGTACGTCGATTCTAAGTGAAATAAGTCACACAGAAAAGGACACTTCTCATAAGATATCACTTATACAGGGAAAGTAAAAACCGTTACACTTGAACTGAACTACAAAACAGAACAGAGTCACACATGCAGAAAACACACTATGGCTGCTTAACAGGAAAGGTGAGGTGGGGTGATACATAAAACAAGGGTTTCAAATGAGCTGAGATACCGTTCCATAAACCCAATATGTAATAGACAAGACCTACTCCTTGCTCAGAGAACTGGACTCAACACCCCCTATTCACCACACAAGGATATATCTGACTAGTAATAATCTTAAAACCTATATATTGAAATCTCTCTGTTAGTGTGTCAAGTGGGTGTAAAGCGGCATAAACACAGCCGTGAAAAGCAGTTAAACCCCATTATAAAAATAAATTACTTTTAAAAACCCATGAAACAAAGACAGTGAAAGAGAGAGAAATTCTTACACAATTCGTTCAGGGGCTGTGATGGAACCTGGATTGACCATATCTAGACCCACAGCTGGATGAGACATAAGGGTGGACACTCTTGGGGCTGAGAGATTTGGTGAGGCTGGGTGAGCAAACGCAGACCCTTTAAAGTAATACTGCGTGGTACCCATCGCATGGGTCCCAAATCTCGAGGTTCAAGGGCATCTTCCTACATCGAAAACATGCATGAGAAACCCAGAAGATGGTACACCGTGTGATGGGGAAAGGTTCCTAAAACGCACCTCATTTCTCATCTCCTTGTGCTCGGGTTCGCCATTCCAGCCACTTTATTAGCAATCTCCCTACTTGGAGCATCAGCACCTTTAACCTCCTGTTCCGTACAGGTTGCAATTTGTCCTGAGGATGAATGGGAAGATGGGGAACCAATGAGAGGCTAGCTCTAGGTGTTGGGACAGGCACAGGTCACTCTATTTTCCCATCAGGAAGAAGAATTAACCACAGGCTCAGCTGCCCCCCGGAACCAGCACAGGGCCTGAAACCATCCTGCGCTTTTACGGCCAGCTCCCAAAAAGCGAGTTGTAAAATGGAGCTTCAGGGCACTGCAATTCACAAACCTGCAGAGTTATAAATGATAACTCTCGTCCACAAATATATTGAGGGAAGGCAAAGAAGAGGATTTGAAATCAAGGCAGAATTGCAGGAAACAGATTTCAGGAGGTAGATTCGAATCGCCTTTAAAGCACATGAAAAGCAGCAAAACGTTGACAATGAGGCCCTTGGCCAAAAAGGGCGTATGCGTTTTTTCCTGAATATATTCAGGAAAAAACGCATACGCCCTTTTTGGCCAACCAAGCAACCTGGAAAGGCAAATCAGCGCTACAAAGAAGTCTCGCTTCCCATCGGTCAAAAGGGCCATGCTGAGAAAAGTGTCAAAACCAGAAATGCAGGACAGGCCATGGAGAAATGGGAGCCTTGCTACGCTGATGGGCGGGATGTAAATTGCCAACAGCCACGCTGGAGAAGGGTACAGTGTGTCCTGAAACATCTAAAAAACACAGCTTAGAGCGCTAAGGGCACTTCCACGCATGGGGGTATAAATTGGGAAAATTAAAAATCAGCAAGACACAAGCACACCAAAGTTTAGGGCTGCTCTGTTGCCAAGGACCTCCACTTCATTCCACCTTAAATATCCCAGGAAAGAGAAAAATGGATAAAGAAGTTGTGGTCCTTATGTACAATGGAATATCACTCAGCCATGAAATCAATGTCATAAGGCTAGTAGCAGCATGATGAGTGGATTTAGGTACGTCGATTCTAAGTGAAATAAGTCACACAGAAAAGGACACTTCTCATAAGATATCACTTATACAGGGAAAGTAAAAACCATTACACTTGAACTGAATTCCAAAACAGAACAGAGTCACACATGCAGAAAACACACTATGGCTGCTTAACAGGAAAAGTGAGGTGGGGTGATACATAAAACAAGGGTTTCAAATTAGCTGAGATACCGTTCCATAAACCCAACATGTAATAGACAAGACCTACTCCTTGCTCAGAGAACTGGACTTAACACCCCCTATTCACCACACAAGGATATATCTGACTAGTAATAATCTTAAAACCTATGTATTGAAATCTCTCTGTTAGTGTGTCAAGTGGGTGTAAAGCGGCATAAACACAGCAGTGAAAAGCAGGTAAACCCCATTATAAAAATAAATTACTTTTAAAAACCCATGAAACAAAGACAGAGAAAGAGAGAGAAATTCTTACACAATTCGTTCAGGGGCTGTGATGCAACCCGGATTGACCATATCTAGACCCACAGCTGGATGAGACATAAGGGTGGACACTCTTGGGGCTGAGAGGTTTGGTGAGGTTGGGTGAGCAAACGCAGACCCTTTAAAGTAATACTGCGTGGTACCCATCGCATGGGTCCCAAATCTCGAGGTTCAAGGGCATCTTCCTACATCGAAAACATGCATGAGAAACCCAGAAGATGGTACACCGTGTGATGGGGAAAGGTTCCTAAAACGCACCTCATTTCTCATCTCCTTGTGCTCGGGTTCGCCATTCCAGCCACTTTACTAGCAATCTCCCTACTTGGAGCATCAGCACCTTTAACCTCCTGTTCCGTACAGGTTGCAATTTGTCCTGAGGATGAATGGGAAGATGGGGAACCAATGAGACGCTAGCTCTAGGTGTTGGGACAGGCACAGGTCACTCTATTTTCCCATCAGGAAGAAGAATTAACCACAGGCTCAGCTGCCCCCCGGAACCAGCACAGGGCCTGAAACCATCCTGCGCTTTTACGGCCAGCTCCCAAAAAGCGAGTTGTAAAATGGAGCTTCAGGGCACTGCAATTCACAAACCTGCAGAGTTATAAATGATAACTCTCGTCCACAAATATATTGAGGGAAGGCAAAGAAGAGGATTTGAAATCAAGGCAGAATTGCAGGAAACAGATTTCAGGAGGTAGATTCGAATCGCCTTTAAAGCACATGAAAAGCAGCAAAACGTTGACAATGAGGCCCTTGGCCAAAAAGGGCGTATGCGTTTTTTCCTGAATATATTCAGGAAAAAACGCATACGCCCTTTTTGGCCAACCAAGCAACCTGGAAAGGCAAATCAGCGCTACAAAGAAGTCTCGCTTCCCATCGGTCAAAAGGGCCATGCTGAGAAAAGTGTCAAAACCAGAAATGCAGGACAGGCCATGGAGAAATGGGAGCCTTGCTACGCTGATGGGCGGGATGTAAATTGCCAACAGCCACGCTGGAGAAGGGTACAGTGTGTCCTGAAACATCTAAAAAACACAGCTTAGAGCGCTAAGGGCACTTCCACGCATGGGGGTATAAATTGGGAAAATTAAAAATCAGCAAGACACAAGCACACCAAAGTTTAGGGCTGCTCTGTTGCCAAGGACCTCCACTTCATTCCACCTTCAATATCCCAGGAAAGAGAAAAATGGATAAAGAAGTTGTGGTCCTTATGTACAATGGAATATCACTCAGCCATGAAATCAATGTCATAAGGCTAGTAGCAGCATGATGAGTGGATTTAGGTACGTCGATTCTAAGTGAAATAAGTCACACAGAAAAGGACACTTCTCATAAGATATCACTTATACAGGGAAAGTAAAAACCATTACACTTGAACTGAATTCCAAAACAGAACAGAGTCACACATGCAGAAAACACACTATGGCTGCTTAACAGGAAAAGTGAGGTGGGGTGATACATAAAACAAGGGTTTCAAATTAGCTGAGATACCGTTCCATAAACCCAACATGTAATAGACAAGACCTACTCCTTGCTCAGAGAACTGGACTTAACACCCCCTATTCACCACACAAGGATATATCTGACTAGTAATAATCTTAAAACCTATGTATTGAAATCTCTCTGTTAGTGTGTCAAGTGGGTGTAAAGCGGCATAAACACAGCAGTGAAAAGCAGGTAAACCCCATTATAAAAATAAATTACTTTTAAAAACCCATGAAACAAAGACAGAGAAAGAGAGAGAAATTCTTACACAATTCGTTCAGGGGCTGTGATGCAACCCGGATTGACCATATCTAGACCCACAGCTGGATGAGACATAAGGGTGGACACTCTTGGGGCTGAGAGGTTTGGTGAGGTTGGGTGAGCAAACGCAGACCCTTTAAAGTAATACTGCGTGGTACCCATCGCATGGGTCCCAAATCTCGAGGTTCAAGGGCATCTTCCTACATCGAAAACATGCATGAGAAACCCAGAAGATGGTACACCGTGTGATGGGGAAAGGTTCCTAAAACGCACCTCATTTCTCATCTCCTTGTGCTCGGGTTCGCCATTCCAGCCACTTTACTAGCAATCTCCCTACTTGGAGCATCAGCACCTTTAACCTCCTGTTCCGTACAGGTTGCAATTTGTCCTGAGGATGAATGGGAAGATGGGGAACCAATGAGACGCTAGCTCTAGGTGTTGGGACAGGCACAGGTCACACTATTTTCCCATTAGGAAGAAGAATTAACCACAGGCTCAGCTGCCCCCCGGAACCAGCACAGGGCCTGAAACCATCCTGCGCTTTTACGGCCAGCTCCCAAAAAGCGAGTTGTAAAATGGAGCTTCAGGGCACTGCAATTCACAAACCTGCAGAGTTATAAATGATAACTCTCGTCCACAAATATATTGAGGGAAGGCAAAGAAGAGGATTTGAAATCAAGGCAGAATTGCAGGAAACAGATTTCAGGAGGTAGATTCGAATCGCCTTTAAAGCACATGAAAAGCAGCAAAACGTTGACAATGAGGCCCTTGGCCAAAAAGGGCGTATGCGTTTTTTCCTGAATATATTCAGGAAAAAACGCATACGCCCTTTTTGGCCAACCAAGCAACCTGGAAAGGCAAATCAGCGCTACAAAGAAGTCTCGCTTCCCATCGGTCAAAAGGGCCATGCTGAGAAAAGTGTCAAAACCAGAAATGCAGGACAGGCCATGGAGAAATGGGAGCCTTGCTACGCTGATGGGCGGGATGTAAATTGCCAACAGCCACGCTGGAGAAGGGTACAGTGTGTCCTGAAACATCTAAAAAACACAGCTTAGAGCGCTAAGGGCACTTCCACGCATGGGGGTATAAATTGGGAAAATTAAAAATCAGCAAGACACAAGCACACCAAAGTTTAGGGCTGCTCTGTTGCCAAGGACCTCCACTTCATTCCACCTTAAATATCCCAGGAAAGAGAAAAATGGATAAAGAAGTTGTGGTCCTTATGTACAATGGAATATCACTCAGCCATGAAATCAATGTCATAAGGCTAGTAGCAGCATGATGAGTGGATTTAGGTACGTCGATTCTAAGTGAAATAAGTCACACAGAAAAGGACACTTCTCATAAGATATCACTTATACAGGGAAAGTAAAAACCATTACACTTGAACTGAATTCCAAAACAGAACAGAGTCACACATGCAGAAAACACACTATGGCTGCTTAACAGGAAAAGTGAGGTGGGGTGATACATAAAACAAGGGTTTCAAATTAGCTGAGATACCGTTCCATAAACCCAACATGTAATAGACAAGACCTACTCCTTGCTCAGAGAACTGGACTTAACACCCCCTATTCACCACACAAGGATATATCTGACTAGTAATAATCTTAAAACCTATGTATTGAAATCTCTCTGTTAGTGTGTCAAGTGGGTGTAAAGCGGCATAAACACAGCAGTGAAAAGCAGGTAAACCCCATTATAAAAATAAATTACTTTTAAAAACCCATGAAACAAAGACAGAGAAAGAGAGAGAAATTCTTACACAATTCGTTCAGGGGCTGTGATGCAACCCGGATTGACCATATCTAGACCCACAGCTGGATGAGACATAAGGGTGGACACTCTTGGGGCTGAGAGGTTTGGTGAGGTTGGGTGAGCAAACGCAGACCCTTTAAAGTAATACTGCGTGGTACCCATCGCATGGGTCCCAAATCTCGAGGTTCAAGGGCATCTTCCTACATCGAAAACATGCATGAGAAACCCAGAAGATGGTACACCGTGTGATGGGGAAAGGTTCCTAAAACGCACCTCATTTCTCATCTCCTTGTGCTCGGGTTCGCCATTCCAGCCACTTTACTAGCAATCTCCCTACTTGGAGCATCAGCACCTTTAACCTCCTGTTCCGTACAGGTTGCAATTTGTCCTGAGGATGAATGGGAAGATGGGGAACCAATGAGACGCTAGCTCTAGGTGTTGGGACAGGCACAGGTCACACTATTTTCCCATCAGGAAGAAGAATTAACCACAGGCTCAGCTGCCCCCCGGAACCAGCACAGGGCCTGAAACCATCCTGCGCTTTTACGGCCAGCTCCCAAAAAGCGAGTTGTAAAATGGAGCTTCAGGGCACTGCAATTCACAAACCTGCAGAGTTATAAATGATAACTCTCGTCCACAAATATATTGAGGGAAGGCAAAGAAGAGGATTTGAAATCAAGGCAGAATTGCAGGAAACAGATTTCAGGAGGTAGATTCGAATCGCCTTTAAAGCACATGAAAAGCAGCAAAACGTTGACAATGAGGCCCTTGGCCAAAAAGGGCGTATGCGTTTTTTCCTGAATATATTCAGGAAAAAACGCATACGCCCTTTTTGGCCAACCAAGCAACCTGGAAAGGCAAATCAGCGCTACAAAGAAGTCTCGCTTCCCATCGGTCAAAAGGGCCATGCTGAGAAAAGTGTCAAAACCAGAAATGCAGGACAGGCCATGGAGAAATGGGAGCCTTGCTACGCTGATGGGCGGGATGTAAATTGCCAACAGCCACGCTGGAGAAGGGTACAGTGTGTCCTGAAACATCTAAAAAACACAGCTTAGAGCGCTAAGGGCACTTCCACGCATGGGGGTATAAATTGGGAAAATTAAAAATCAGCAAGACACAAGCACACCAAAGTTTAGGGCTGCTCTGTTGCCAAGGACCTCCACTTCATTCCACCTTAAATATCCCAGGAAAGAGAAAAATGGATAAAGAAGTTGTGGTCCTTATGTACAATGGAATATCACTCAGCCATGAAATCAATGTCATAAGGCTAGTAGCAGCATGATGAGTGGATTTAGGTACGTCGATTCTAAGTGAAATAAGTCACACAGAAAAGGACACTTCTCATAAGATATCACTTATACAGGGAAAGTAAAAACCATTACACTTGAACTGAATTCCAAAACAGAACAGAGTCACACATGCAGAAAACACACTATGGCTGCTTAACAGGAAAAGTGAGGTGGGGTGATACATAAAACAAGGGTTTCAAATTAGCTGAGATACCGTTCCATAAACCCAACATGTAATAGACAAGACCTACTCCTTGCTCAGAGAACTGGACTTAACACCCCCTATTCACCACACAAGGATATATCTGACTAGTAATAATCTTAAAACCTATGTATTGAAATCTCTCTGTTAGTGTGTCAAGTGGGTGTAAAGCGGCATAAACACAGCAGTGAAAAGCAGGTAAACCCCATTATAAAAATAAATTACTTTTAAAAACCCATGAAACAAAGACAGAGAAAGAGAGAGAAATTCTTACACAATTCGTTCAGGGGCTGTGATGCAACCCGGATTGACCATATCTAGACCCACAGCTGGATGAGACATAAGGGTGGACACTCTTGGGGCTGAGAGGTTTGGTGAGGTTGGGTGAGCAAACGCAGACCCTTTAAAGTAATACTGCGTGGTACCCATCGCATGGGTCCCAAATCTCGAGGTTCAAGGGCATCTTCCTACATCGAAAACATGCATGAGAAACCCAGAAGATGGTACACCGTGTGATGGGGAAAGGTTCCTAAAACGCACCTCATTTCTCATCTCCTTGTGCTCGGGTTCGCCATTCCAGCCACTTTACTAGCAATCTCCCTACTTGGAGCATCAGCACCTTTAACCTCCTGTTCCGTACAGGTTGCAATTTGTCCTGAGGATGAATGGGAAGATGGGGAACCAATGAGAGGCTAGCTCTAGGTATTGGGACAGACACAGGTCACTCTATTTTCCCATCAGGAAGAAGAATTATCCACAGGCTCAGCCTGCCCCCCAGAACCAGAACAGGGCCTGAAGCCATCCTGCGCTTTTGCGGCCAGCTCCCAAAAAAGCAAGTTGTAAAATGGAGCTTCAGGGCACTGCAATTCACAAACCTGCAGAGTTATAAATGATAACTCTCGTCCACAAATATATTGAGGGAAGGCAAAGAAGAGGATTTGAAATCAAGGCAGAATTGCAGGAAACAGATTTCAGGAGGTAGATTCGAATCGCCTTTAAAGCACATGAAAAGCGGCAAAACGTTGACAATGATGCCCTTGGCCAAAAAGGGCGTATGCGTTTTTTCCTGAATATATTCAGGAAAAAACGCATACGCCCTTTTTGGCCAACCAAGCAACCTGGAAAGGCAAATCAGCGCTACAAAGAAGTCTCGCTGCCCATCGGTCAAAAGGGCCATGCTGAGAAAAGTGTCAAAACCAGAAATGCAGAACAGGCCATGGAGAAATGGGAGCCTTGCTACGCTGATGGGCGGAATGTAAATTGCCAACAGCCACGCTGGAGAAGGGTACGGTGTGTCCTGAAACATCTAAAAAACACAGCTTAGAGCGCATAGGGCACTTCCACGCATGGGGGTATAAATTGGGAAAATTAAAAATCAGCAAGACACAAGCACACCAAAGTTTAGGGCTGCTCTGTTGCCAAGGACCTCCACTTCATTCCACCTTCAATATCCCAGGAAAGAGAAAAATGGATAAAGAAGTTGTGGTCCTTATGTACAATGGAATATCACTCAGCCATGAAATCAATGTCATAAGGCTAGTAGCAGCATGATGAGTGGATTTAGGTACGACGATTCTAAGTGAAATAAGTCACACAGAAAAGGACACTTCTCATAAGATATCACTTATACAGGGAAAGTAAAAACCATTACACTTGAACTGAATTCCAAAACAGAACAGAGTCACACATGCAGAAAACACACTATGGCTGCTTAACAGGAAAGGTGAGGTGGGGTGATACATAAAACAAGGGTTTCAAATTACCTGAGATACAGTTCCATAAACCCAACATGTAATAGACAAGACCTACTCCTTGCTCAGAGAACTGGACTCAACACCCCCTATTCACCACACAAGGATATATCTGACTAGTAATAATCTTAAAACCTATGTATTGAAATCTCTCTGTTAGTGTGTCAAGTGGGTGTAAAGCGGCATAAACACAGCCGTGAAAATCAGCTAAACCCCATTATAAAAATAAATTACTTTTAAAAACCCATGAAACAAAGACAGTGAAAGAGAGAGAAATTCTTACACAATTCGTTCAGGGGCTGTGATGGAACCTGGATTGACCATATCTAGACCCACAGCTGGATGAGACATAAGGGTGGACACTCTTGGGGCTGAGAGATTTGGTGAGGCTGGGTGAGCAAACGCAGACCCTTTAAAGTAATACTGCGTGGTACCCATCGCATGGGTCCCAAATCTCGAGGTTCAAGGGCATCTTCCTACATCGAAAACATGCATGAGAAACCCAGAAGATGGTACACCGTGTGATGGGGAAAGGTTCCTAAAACGCACCTCATTTCTCATCTCCTTGTGCTCGGGTTCGCCATTCCAGCCACTTTACTAGCAATCTCCCTACTTGGAGCATCAGCACCTTTAACTTCCTGTTCCGTACAGGTTGCAATTTGTCCTGAGGATGAAGGGGAAGATGGGGAACCAATGAGAGGCTAGCTCTAGGTGTTGGGACAGGCACAGGTCACTCTATTTTCCCATCAGGAAGAAGAATTAACCACAGGCTCAGCTGCCCCCCGGAACCAGCACAGGGCCTGAAACCATCCTGCGCTTTTACGGCCAGCTCCCAAAAAGCGAGTTGTAAAATGGAGCTTCAGGGCACTGCAATTCACAAACCTGCAGAGTTATAAATGATAACTCTCGTCCACAAATATATTGAGGGAAGGCAAAGAAGAGGATTTGAAATCAAGGCAGAATTGCAGGAAACAGATTTCAGGAGGTAGATTCGAATCGCCTTTAAAGCACATGAAAAGCAGCAAAACGTTGACAATGAGGCCCTTGGCCAAAAAGGGCGTATGCGTTTTTTCCTGAATATATTCAGGAAAAAACGCATACGCCCTTTTTGGCCAACCAAGCAACCTGGAAAGGCAAATCAGCGCTACAAAGAAGTCTCGCTTCCCATCGGTCAAAAGGGCCATGCTGAGAAAAGTGTCAAAACCAGAAATGCAGGACAGGCCATGGAGAAATGGGAGCCTTGCTACGCTGATGGGCGGGATGTAAATTGCCAACAGCCACGCTGGAGAAGGGTACAGTGTGTCCTGAAACATCTAAAAAACACAGCTTAGAGCGCTAAGGGCACTTCCACGCATGGGGGTATAAATTGGGAAAATTAAAAATCAGCAAGACACAAGCACACCAAAGTTTAGGGCTGCTCTGTTGCCAAGGACCTCCACTTCATTCCACCTTAAATATCCCAGGAAAGAGAAAAATGGATAAAGAAGTTGTGGTCCTTATGTACAATGGAATATCACTCAGCCATGAAATCAATGTCATAAGGCTAGTAGCAGCATGATGAGTGGATTTAGGTACGTCGATTCTAAGTGAAATAAGTCACACAGAAAAGGACACTTCTCATAAGATATCACTTATACAGGGAAAGTAAAAACCATTACACTTGAACTGAATTCCAAAACAGAACAGAGTCACACATGCAGAAAACACACTATGGCTGCTTAACAGGAAAAGTGAGGTGGGGTGATACATAAAACAAGGGTTTCAAATTAGCTGAGATACCGTTCCATAAACCCAACATGTAATAGACAAGACCTACTCCTTGCTCAGAGAACTGGACTTAACACCCCCTATTCACCACACAAGGATATATCTGACTAGTAATAATCTTAAAAACTATGTATTGAAATCTCTCTGTTAGTGTGTCAAGTGGGTGTAAAGCGGCATAAACACAGCAGTGAAAAGCAGGTAAACCCCATTATAAAAATAAATTACTTTTAAAAACCCATGAAACAAAGACAGAGAAAGAGAGAGAAATTCTTACACAATTCGTTCAGGGGCTGTGATGCAACCCGGATTGACCATATCTAGACCCACAGCTGGATGAGACATAAGGGTGGACACTCTTGGGGCTGAGAGGTTTGGTGAGGTTGGGTGAGCAAATGCAGACCCTTTAAAGTAATACTGTGTGGTACCCATCCCATGTGTCCCAAATCTCCAGGTTCAAGGGCATCTTCCTACATCGAAAACATGCATGAGAAACCCAGAAGATGGTACACCGTGTGATGGGGAAAGCTTTCTAAAACGCACATCATTTGTCATCTCTTTGAGCTCGGGTTCGCAATTCCAGCCACTTTACTAGCAATCTCCCTACTTGGAGTATCAGCACCTTTAACCTCCTGTTCCGTACAGGTTGCAATTTGTCCTGAGGATGAACGGGAAGACGGGGAAGCAATGAGAGACTAGCTCTTGGTATTGGGACAGACACAGGTCACTCTATTTTCCCATCAGGAAGAAGAATTATCCACAGGCTCAGCCTGCCCCCCAGAACCAGAACAGGGCCTGAAGCCATCCTGCGCTTTTGCGGCCAGCTCCCAAAAAAGCAAGTTGTAAAATAGAGCTTCAGGGCACTGCAATTCACAAACCTGCAGAGTTATAAATGATAACTCTCGTCCACAAATATATTGAGGGAAGGCAAAGAAGAGGATTTGAAATCAAGGCAGAATTGCAGGAAACAGATTTCAGGAGGTAGATTCGAATCGCCTTTAAAGCACATGAAAAGCGGCAAAACGTTGACAATGATGCCCTTGGCCAAAAAGGGCGTATGCGTTTTTTCCTGAATATATTCAGGAAAAAACGCATACGCCCTTTTTGGCCAACCAAGCAACCTGGAAAGGCAAATCAGCGCTACAAAGAAGTCTCGCTGCCCATCGGTCAAAAGGGCCATGCTGAGAAAAGTGTCAAAACCAGAAATGCAGAACAGGCCATGGAGAAATGGGAGCCTTGCTACGCTGATGGGCGGAATGTAAATTGCCAACAGCCACGCTGGAGAAGGGTACGGTGTGTCCTGAAACATCTAAAAAACACAGCTTAGAGCGCATAGGGCACTTCCACGCATGGGGGTATAAATTGGGAAAATTAAAAATCAGCAAGACACAAGCACACCAAAGTTTAGGGCTGCTCTGTTGCCAAGGACCTCCACTTCATTCCACCTTAAATATCCCAGGAAAGAGAAAAATGGATAAAGAAGTTGTGGTCCTTATGTACAATGGAATATCACTCAGCCATGAAATCAATGTCATAAGGCTAGTAGCAGCATGATGAGTGGATTTAGGTACGTCGATTCTAAGTGAAATAAGTCACACAGAAAAGGACACTTCTCATAAGATATCACTTATACAGGGAAAGTAAAAACCATTACACTTGAACTGAATTCCAAAACAGAACAGAGTCACACATGCAGAAAACACACTATGGCTGCTTAACAGGAAAGGTGAGGTGGGGTGATACATAAAACAAGGGTTTCAAATTACCTGAGATACAGTTCCATAAACCCAACATGTAATAGACAAGACCTACTCCTTGCTCAGAGAACTGGACTCAACACCCCCTATTCACCACACAAGGATATATCTGACTAGTAATAATCTTAAAACCTATGTATTGAAATCTCTCTGTTAGTGTGTCAAGTGGGTGTAAAGCGGCATAAACACAGCCGTGAAAAGCAGCTAAACCCCATTATAAAAATAAATTACTTTTAAAAACCCATGAAACAAAGACAGTGAAAGAGAGAGAAATTCTTACACAATTCGTTCAGGGGCTGTGATGGAACCTGGATTGACCATATCTAGACCCACAGCTGGATGAGACATAAGGGTGGACACTCTTGGGGCTGAGAGATTTGGTGAGGCTGGGTGAGCAAACGCAGACCCTTTAAAGTAATACTGCGTGGTACCCATCGCATGGGTCCCAAATCTCGAGGTTCAAGGGCATCTTCCTACATGGAAAACATGCATGAGAAACCCAGAAGATGGTACACCGTGTGATGGGGAAAGGTTCCTAAAACGCACCTCATTTCTCATCTCCTTGTGCTCGGGTTCGCCATTCCAGCCACTTTACTAGCAATCTCCCTACTTGGAGCATCAGCACCTTTAACCTCCTGTTCCGTACAGGTTGCAATTTGTCCTGAGGATGAATGGGAAGATGGGGAACCAATGAGAGGCTAGCTCTAGGTGTTGGGACAGGCACAGGTCACTCTATTTTCCCATCAGGAAGAAGAATTAACCACAGGCTCAGCTGCCCCCCGGAACCAGCACAGGGCCTGAAACCATCCTGCGCTTTTACGGCCAGCTCCCAAAAAGCGAGTTGTAAAATGGAGCTTCAGGGCACTGCAATTCACAAACCTGCAGAGTTATAAATGATAACTCTCGTCCACAAATATATTGAGGGAAGGCAAAGAAGAGGATTTGAAATCAAGGCAGAATTGCAGGAAACAGATTTCAGGAGGTAGATTCGAATCGCCTTTAAAGCACATGAAAAGCAGCAAAACGTTGACAATGAGGCCCTTGGCCAAAAAGGGCGTATGCGTTTTTTCCTGAATATATTCAGGAAAAAACGCATACGCCCTTTTTGGCCAACCAAGCAACCTGGAAAGGCAAATCAGCGCTACAAAGAAGTCTCGCTTCCCATCGGTCAAAAGGGCCATGCTGAGAAAAGTGTCAAAACCAGAAATGCAGGACAGGCCATGGAGAAATGGGAGCCTTGCTACGCTGATGGGCGGGATGTAAATTGCCAACAGCCACGCTGGAGAAGGGTACAGTGTGTCCTGAAACATCTAAAAAACACAGCTTAGAGCGCTAAGGGCACTTCCACGCATGGGGGTATAAATTGGGAAAATTAAAAATCAGCAAGACACAAGCACACCAAAGTTTAGGGCTGCTCTGTTGCCAAGGACCTCCACTTCATTCCACCTTAAATATCCCAGGAAAGAGAAAAATGGATAAAGAAGTTGTGGTCCTTATGTACAATGGAATATCACTCAGCCATGAAATCAATGTCATAAGGCTAGTAGCAGCATGATGAGTGGATTTAGGTACGTCGATTCTAAGTGAAATAAGTCACACAGAAAAGGACACTTCTCATAAGATATCACTTATACAGGGAAAGTAAAAACCATTACACTTGAACTGAATTCCAAAACAGAACAGAGTCACACATGCAGAAAACACACTATGGCTGCTTAACAGGAAAAGTGAGGTGGGGTGATACATAAAACAAGGGTTTCAAATTAGCTGAGATACCGTTCCATAAACCCAACATGTAATAGACAAGACCTACTCCTTGCTCAGAGAACTGGACTTAACACCCCCTATTCACCACACAAGGATATATCTGACTAGTAATAATCTTAAAACCTATGTATTGAAATCTCTCTGTTAGTGTGTCAAGTGGGTGTAAAGCGGCATAAACACAGCAGTGAAAAGCAGGTAAACCACATTATAAAAATAAATTACTTTTAAAAACCCATGAAACAAAGACAGAGAAAGAGAGAGAAATTCTTACACAATTCGTTCAGGGGCTGTGATGCAACCCGGATTGACCATATCTAGACCCACAGCTGGATGAGACATAAGGGTGGACACTCTTGGGGCTGAGAGGTTTGGTGAGGTTGGGTGAGCAAACGCAGACCCTTTAAAGTAATACTGTGTGGTACCCATCCCATGTGTCCCAAATCTCCAGGTTCAAGGGCATCTTCCTACATCGAAAACATGCATGAGAAACCAAGAAGATGGTACACCGTGTGATGGGGAAAGCTTTCTAAAACGCACCTCATTTGTCATCTCCTTGAGCTCGGGTTCGCAATTCCAGCCACTTTACTAGCAATCTCCCTACTTGGAGTATCAGCACCTTTAACCTCCTGTTCCGTACAGGTTGCAATTTGTCCTGAGGATGAACGGGAAGACGGGGAAGCAATGAGAGACTAGCTCTTGGTATTGGGACAGACACAGGTCACTCTATTTTCCCATCAGGAAGAAGAATTATCCACAGGCTCAGCCTGCCCCCCAGAACCAGAGCAGGGCCTGAAGCCATCCTGCGCTTTTGCGGCCAGCTCCCAAAAAAGCAAGTTGTAAAATGGAGCTTCAGGGCACTGCAATTCACAAACCTGCAGAGTTATAAATGATAACTCTCGTCCACAAATATATTGAGGGAAGGCAAAGAAGAGGATTTGAAATCAAGGCAGAATTGCAGGAAACAGATTTCAGGAGGTAGATTCGAATCGCCTTTAAAGCACATGAAAAGCGGCAAAACGTTGACAATGATGCCCTTGGCCAAAAAGGGCGTATGCGTTTTTTCCTGAATATATTCAGGAAAAAACGCATACGCCCTTTTTGGCCAACCAAGCAACCTGGAAAGGCAAATCAGCACTACAAAGAAGTCTCCCTGCCCATCGGTCAAAAGGGCCATGCTGAGAAAAGTGTCAAAACCAGAAATGCAGAACAGGCCATGGAGAAATGGGAGCCTTGCTACGCTGATGGGCGGAATGTAAATTGCCAACAGCCACGCTGGAGAAGGGTACGGTGTGTCCTGAAACATCTAAAAAACACAGCTTACAGCGCATAGGGCACTTCCACGCATGGGGGTATAAATTGGGAAAATTAAAAATCAGCAAGACACAAGCACACCAAAGTTTAGGGCTGCTCTGTTGCCAAGGACCTCCACTTCATTCCACCTTCAATATCCCAGGAAAGAGAAAAATGGATAAAGAAGTTGTGGTCCTTATGTACAATGGAATATCACTCAGCCATGAAATCAATGTCATAAGGCTAGTAGCAGCATGATGAGTGGATTTAGGTACGACGATTCTAAGTGAAATAAGTCACACAGAAAAGGACACTTCTCATAAGATATCACTTATACAGGGAAAGTAAAAACCATTACACTTGAACTGAATTCCAAAACAGAACAGAGTCACACATGCAGAAAACACACTATGGCTGCTTAACAGGAAAGGTGAGGTGGGGTGATACATAAAACAAGGGTTTCAAATTACCTGAGATACAGTTCCATAAACCCAACATGTAATAGACAAGACCTACTCCTTGCTCAGAGAACTGGACTCAACACCCCCTATTCACCACACAAGGATATATCTGACTAGTAATAATCTTAAAACCTATGTATTGAAATCTCTCTGTTAGTGTGTCAAGTGGGTGTAAAGCGGCATAAACACAGCCGTGAAAAGCAGCTAAACCCCATTATAAAAATAAATTACTTTTAAAAACCCATGAAACAAAGACAGTGAAAGAGAGAGAAACTCTTACACAATTCGTTCAGGGGCTGTGATGGAACCTGGATTGACCATATCTAGACCCACAGCTGGATGAGACATAAGGGTGGACACTCTTGGGGCTGAGAGATTTGGTGAGGCTGGGTGAGCAAACGCAGACCCTTTAAAGTAATACTGCGTGGTACCCATCACATGGGTCCCAAATCTCGAGGTTCAAGGGCATCTTCCTACATGGAAAACATGCATGAGAAACCCAGAAGATGGTACACCGTGTGATGGGCAAAGGTTCCTAAAACGCACCTCATTTCTCATCTCCTTGTGCTCGGGTTCGCCATTCCAGCCACTTTACTAGCAATCTCCCTACTTGGAGCATCAGCACCTTTAACTTCCTGTTCCGTACAGGTTGCAATTTGTCCTGAGGATGAAGGGGAAGATGGGGAACCAATGAGAGACTAGCACTTGGTGTTGGGACAGGCACAGGTCACTCTATTTTCCCATCAGGAAGAAGAATTAACCACAGGCTCAGCTGCCCCCCGGAACCAGCACAGGGCCTGAAACCATCCTGCGCTTTTACGGCCAGCTCCCAAAAAGCGAGTTGTAAAATGGAGCTTCAGGGCACTGCAATTCACAAACCTGCAGAGTTATAAATGATAACTCTCGTCCACAAATATATTGAGGGAAGGCAAAGAAGAGGATTTGAAATCAAGGCAGAATTGCAGGAAACAGATTTCAGGAGGTAGATTCGAATCGCCTTTAAAGCACATGAAAAGCAGCAAAACGTTGACAATGAGGCCCTTGGCCAAAAAGGGCGTATGCGTTTTTTCCTGAATATATTCAGGAAAAAACGCATACGCCCTTTTTGGCCAACCAAGCAACCTGGAAAGGCAAATCAGCGCTACAAAGAAGTCTCGCTTCCCATCGGTCAAAAGGGCCATGCTGAGAAAAGTGTCAAAACCAGAAATGCAGGACAGGCCATGGAGAAATGGGAGGCTTGCTACGCTGATGGGCGGGATGTAATTTGCCAACAGCCACGCTGGAGAAGGGTACAGTGTGTCCTGAAACATCTAAAAAACACAGCTTAGAGCGCTAAGGGCACTTCCACGCATGGGGGTATAAATTGGGAAAATTAAAAATCAGCAAGACACAAGCACACCAAAGTTTAGGGCTGCTCTGTTGCCAAGGACCTCCACTTCATTCCACCTTAAATATCCCAGGAAAGAGAAAAATGGATAAAGAAGTTGTGGTCCTTATGTACAATGGAATATCACTCAGCCATGAAATCAATGTCATAAGGCTAGTAGCAGCATGATGAGTGGATTTAGGTACGTCGATTCTAAGTGAAATAAGTCACACAGAAAAGGACACTTCTCATAAGATATCACTTATACAGGGAAAGTAAAAACCGTTACACTTGAACTGAACTACAAAACAGAACAGAGTCACACATGCAGAAAACACACTATGGCTGCTTAACAGGAAAGGTGAGGTGGGGTGATACATAAACAAGGGTTTCAAATGAGCTGAGATACCGTTCCATAAACCCAATATGTAATAGACAAGACCTACTCCTTGCTCAGAGAACTGGACTCAACACCCCCTATTCACCACACAAGGATATATCTGACTAGTAATAATCTTAAAACCTATGTATTGAAATCTCTCTGTTAGTGTGTCAAGTGGGTGTAAAGCGGCATAAACACAGCCGTGAAAAGCAGCTAAACCCCATTATAAAAATAAATTACTTTTAAAAACCCATGAAACAAAGACAGTGAAAGAGAGAGAAATTCTTACACAATTCGTTCAGGGGCTGTGATGGAACCTGGATTGACCATATCTAGACCCACAGCTGGATGAGACATAAGGGTGGACACTCTTGGGGCTGAGAGATTTGGTGAGGCTGGGTGAGCAAACGCAGACCCTTTAAAGTAATACTGCGTGGTACCCATCGCATGGGTCCCAAATCTCGAGGTTCAAGGGCATCTTCCTACATCGAAAACATGCATGAGAAACCCAGAAGATGGTACACCGTGTGATGGGGAAAGGTTCCTAAAACGCACCTCATTTCTCATCTCCTTGTGCTCGGGTTCGCCATTCCAGCCACTTTACTAGCAATCTCCCTACTTGGAGCATCAGCACCTTTAACCTCCTGTTCCGTACAGGTTGCAATTTGTCCTGAGGATGAATGGGAAGATGGGGAACCAATGAGACGCTAGCTCTAGGTGTTGGGACAGGCACAGGTCACTCTATTTTCCCATCAGGAAGAAGAATTAACCACAGGCTCAGCTGCCCCCCGGAACCAGCACAGGGCCTGAAACCATCCTGCGCTTTTACGGCCAGCTCCCAAAAAGCGAGTTGTAAAATGGAGCTTCAGGGCACTGCAATTCACAAACCTGCAGAGTTATAAATGATAACTCTCGTCCACAAATATATTGAGGGAAGGCAAAGAAGAGGATTTGAAATCAAGGCAGAATTGCAGGAAACAGATTTCAGGAGGTAGATTCGAATCGCCTTTAAAGCACATGAAAAGCAGCAAAACGTTGACAATGAGGCCCTTGGCCAAAAAGGGCGTATGCGTTTTTTCCTGAATATATTCAGGAAAAAACGCATACGCCCTTTTTGGCCAACCAAGCAACCTGGAAAGGCAAATCAGCACTACAAAGAAGTCTCCCTGCCCATCGGTCAAAAGGGCCATGCTGAGAAAAGTGTCAAAACCAGAAATGCAGGACAGGCCATGGAGAAATGGGAGGCTTGCTACGCTGATGGGCGGGATGTAATTTGCCAACAGCCACGCTGGAGAAGGGTACAGTGTGTCCTGAAACATCTAAAAAACACAGCTTAGAGCGCTAAGGGCACTTCCACGCATGGGGGTATAAATTGGGAAAATTAAAAATCAGCAAGACACAAGCACACCAAAGTTTAGGGCTGCTCTGTTGCCAAGGACCTCCACTTCATTCCACCTTAAATATCCCAGGAAAGAGAAAAATGGATAAAGAAGTTGTGGTCCTTATGTACAATGGAATATCACTCAGCCATGAAATCAATGTCATAAGGCTAGTAGCAGCATGATGAGTGGATTTAGGTACGTCGATTCTAAGTGAAATAAGTCACACAGAAAAGGACACTTCTCATAAGATATCACTTATACAGGGAAAGTAAAAACCGTTACACTTGAACTGAACTACAAAACAGAACAGAGTCACACATGCAGAAAACACACTATGGCTGCTTAACAGGAAAGGTGAGGTGGGGTGATACATCAAACAAGGGTTTCAAATGAGCTGAGATACCGTTCCATAAACCCAATATGTAATAGACAAGACCTACTCCTTGCTCAGAGAACTGGACTCAACACCCCCTATTCACCACACAAGGATATATCTGACTAGTAATAATCTTAAAACCTATGTATTGAAATCTCTCTGTTAGTGTGTCAAGTGGGTGTAAAGCGGCATAAACACAGCCGTGAAAAGCAGCTAAACCCCATTATAAAAATAAATTACTTTTAAAAACCCATGAAACAAAGACAGTGAAAGAGAGAGAAATTCTTACACAATTCGTTCAGGGGCTGTGATGGAACCTGGATTGACCATATCTAGACCCACAGCTGGATGAGACATAAGGGTGGACACTCTTGGGGCTGAGAGATTTGGTGAGGCTGGGTGAGCAAACGCAGACCCTTTAAAGTAATACTGCGTGGTACCCATCGCATGGGTCCCAAATCTCGAGGTTCAAGGGCATCTTCCTACATCGAAAACATGCATGAGAAACCCAGAAGATGGTACACCGTGTGATGGGGAAAGGTTCCTAAAACGCACCTCATTTCTCATCTCCTTGTGCTCGGGTTCGCCATTCCAGCCACTTTACTAGCAATCTCCCTACTTGGAGCATCAGCACCTTTAACCTCCTGTTCCGTACAGGTTGCAATTTGTCCTGAGGATGAATGGGAAGATGGGGAACCAATGAGACGCTAGCTCTAGGTGTTGGGACAGGCACAGGTCACTCTATTTTCCCATCAGGAAGAAGAATTAACCACAGGCTCAGCTGCCCCCCGGAACCAGCACAGGGCCTGAAACCATCCTGCGCTTTTACGGCCAGCTCCCAAAAAGCGAGTTGTAAAATGGAGCTTCAGGGCACTGCAATTCACAAACCTGCAGAGTTATAAATGATAACTCTCGTCCACAAATATATTGAGGGAAGGCAAAGAAGAGGATTTGAAATCAAGGCAGAATTGCAGGAAACAGATTTCAGGAGGTAGATTCGAATCGCCTTTAAAGCACATGAAAAGCAGCAAAACGTTGACAATGAGGCCCTTGGCCAAAAAGGGCGTATGCGTTTTTTCCTGAATATATTCAGGAAAAAACGCATACGCCCTTTTTGGCCAACCAAGCAACCTGGAAAGGCAAATCAGCGCTACAAAGAAGTCTCGCTTCCCATCGGTCAAAAGGGCCATGCTGAGAAAAGTGTCAAAACCAGAAATGCAGGACAGGCCATGGAGAAATGGGAGCCTTGCTACGCTGATGGGCGGGATGTAAATTGCCAACAGCCACGCTGGAGAAGGGTACAGTGTGTCCTGAAACATCTAAAAAACACAGCTTAGAGCGCTAAGGGCACTTCCACGCATGGGGGTATAAATTGGGAAAATTAAAAATCAGCAAGACACAAGCACACCAAAGTTTAGGGCTGCTCTGTTGCCAAGGACCTCCACTTCATTCCACCTTAAATATCCCAGGAAAGAGAAAAATGGATAAAGAAGTTGTGGTCCTTATGTACAATGGAATATCACTCAGCCATGAAATCAATGTCATAAGGCTAGTAGCAGCATGATGAGTGGATTTAGGTACGTCGATTCTAAGTGAAATAAGTCACACAGAAAAGGACACTTCTCATAAGATATCACTTATACAGGGAAAGTAAAAACCATTACACTTGAACTGAATTCCAAAACAGAACAGAGTCACACATGCAGAAAACACACTATGGCTGCTTAACAGGAAAAGTGAGGTGGGGTGATACATAAAACAAGGGTTTCAAATTAGCTGAGATACCGTTCCATAAACCCAACATGTAATAGACAAGACCTACTCCTTGCTCAGAGAACTGGACTTAACACCCCCTATTCACCACACAAGGATATATCTGACTAGTAATAATCTTAAAACCTATGTATTGAAATCTCTCTGTTAGTGTGTCAAGTGGGTGTAAAGCGGCATAAACACAGCAGTGAAAAGCAGGTAAACCCCATTATAAAAATAAATTACTTTTAAAAACCCATGAAACAAAGACAGAGAAAGAGAGAGAAATTCTTACACAATTCGTTCAGGGGCTGTGATGCAACCCGGATTGACCATATCTAGACCCACAGCTGGATGAGACATAAGGGTGGACACTCTTGGGGCTGAGAGGTTTGGTGAGGTTGGGTGAGCAAACGCAGACCCTTTAAAGTAATACTGCGTGGTACCCATCGCATGGGTCCCAAATCTCGAGGTTCAAGGGCATCTTCCTACATCGAAAACATGCATGAGAAACCCAGAAGATGGTACACCGTGTGATGGGGAAAGGTTCCTAAAACGCACCTCATTTCTCATCTCCTTGTGCTCGGGTTCGCCATTCCAGCCACTTTACTAGCAATCTCCCTACTTGGAGCATCAGCACCTTTAACCTCCTGTTCCGTACAGGTTGCAATTTGTCCTGAGGATGAATGGGAAGATGGGGAACCAATGAGACGCTAGCTCTAGGTGTTGGGACAGGCACAGGTCACTCTATTTTCCCATCAGGAAGAAGAATTAACCACAGGCTCAGCTGCCCCCCGGAACCAGCACAGGGCCTGAAACCATCCTGCGCTTTTACGGCCAGCTCCCAAAAAGCGAGTTGTAAAATGGAGCTTCAGGGCACTGCAATTCACAAACCTGCAGAGTTATAAATGATAACTCTCGTCCACAAATATATTGAGGGAAGGCAAAGAAGAGGATTTGAAATCAAGGCAGAATTGCAGGAAACAGATTTCAGGAGGTAGATTCGAATCGCCTTTAAAGCACATGAAAAGCAGCAAAACGTTGACAATGAGGCCCTTGGCCAAAAAGGGCGTATGCGTTTTTTCCTGAATATATTCAGGAAAAAACGCATACGCCCTTTTTGGCCAACCAAGCAACCTGGAAAGGCAAATCAGCGCTACAAAGAAGTCTCGCTTCCCATCGGTCAAAAGGGCCATGCTGAGAAAAGTGTCAAAACCAGAAATGCAGGACAGGCCATGGAGAAATGGGAGCCTTGCTACGCTGATGGGCGGGATGTAAATTGCCAACAGCCACGCTGGAGAAGGGTACAGTGTGTCCTGAAACATCTAAAAAACACAGCTTAGAGCGCTAAGGGCACTTCCACGCATGGGGGTATAAATTGGGAAAATTAAAAATCAGCAAGACACAAGCACACCAAAGTTTAGGGCTGCTCTGTTGCCAAGGACCTCCACTTCATTCCACCTTAAATATCCCAGGAAAGAGAAAAATGGATAAAGAAGTTGTGGTCCTTATGTACAATGGAATATCACTCAGCCATGAAATCAATGTCATAAGGCTAGTAGCAGCATGATGAGTGGATTTAGGTACGTCGATTCTAAGTGAAATAAGTCACACAGAAAAGGACACTTCTCATAAGATATCACTTATACAGGGAAAGTAAAAACCATTACACTTGAACTGAATTCCAAAACAGAACAGAGTCACACATGCAGAAAACACACTATGGCTGCTTAACAGGAAAAGTGAGGTGGGGTGATAAATAAAACAAGGGTTTCAAATTAGCTGAGATACCGTTCCATAAACCCAACATGTAATAGACAAGACCTACTCCTTGCTCAGAGAACTGGACTTAACACCCCCTATTCACCACACAAGGATATATCTGACTAGTAATAATCTTAAAACCTATGTATTGAAATCTCTCTGTTAGTGTGTCAAGTGGGTGTAAAGCGGCATAAACACAGCAGTGAAAAGCAGGTAAACCCCATTATAAAAATAAATTACTTTTAAAAACCCATGAAACAAAGACAGAGAAAGAGAGAGAAATTCTTACACAATTCGTTCAGGGGCTGTGATGCAACCCGGATTGACCATATCTAGACCCACAGCTGGATGAGACATAAGGGTGGACACTCTTGGGGCTGAGAGGTTTGGTGAGGTTGGGTGAGCAAACGCAGACCCTTTAAAGTAATACTGTGTGGTACCCATCCCATATGTCCCAAATCTCCAGGTTCAAGGGCATCTTCCTACATCGAAAACATGCATGAGAAACCAAGAAGATGGTACACCGTGTGATGGGGAAAGCTTTCTAAAACGCACCTCATTTGTCATCTCCTTGAGCTCGGGTTCGCAATTCCAGCCACTTTACTAGCAATCTCCCTACTTGGAGTATCAGCACCTTTAACCTCCTGTTCCGTACAGGTTGCAATTTGTCCTGAGGATGAACGGGAAGACGGGGAAGCAATGAGAGACTAGCTCTTGGTATTGGGACAGACACAGGTCACTCTATTTTCCCATCAGGAAGAAGAATTATCCACAGGCTCAGCCTGCCCCCCAGAACCAGAACAGGGCCTGAAGCCATCCTGCGCTTTTGCGGCCAGCTCCCAAAAAAGCAAGTTGTAAAATGGAGCTTCAGGGCACTGCAATTCACAAACCTGCAGAGTTATAAATGATAACTCTCGTCCACAAATATATTGAGGGAAGGCAAAGAAGAGGATTTGAAATCAAGGCAGAATTGCAGGAAACAGATTTCAGGAGGTAGATTCGAATCGCCTTTAAAGCACATGAAAAGCGGCAAAACGTTGACAATGATGCCCTTGGCCAAAAAGGGCGTATGCGTTTTTTCCTGAATATATTCAGGAAAAAACGCATACGCCCTTTTTGGCCAACCAAGCAACCTGGAAAGGCAAATCAGCGCTACAAAGAAGTCTCGCTGCCCATCGGTCAAAAGGGCCATGCTGAGAAAAGTGTCAAAACCAGAAATGCAGAACAGGCCATGGAGAAATGGGAGCCTTGCTACGCTGATGG
This sequence comes from Balaenoptera physalus, assembly GCF_965194825.1. Lineage (NCBI taxonomy): Eukaryota > Metazoa > Chordata > Mammalia > Artiodactyla > Balaenopteridae > Balaenoptera > Balaenoptera physalus. The sequence continues at coordinate 1,206,927 of NW_028126440.1, read as the reverse complement.
GCGGAATGTAAATTGCCAACAGCCACGCTGGAGAAGGGTACGGTGTGTCCTGAAACATCTAAAAAACACAGCTTACAGCGCATAGGGCACTTCCACGCATGGGGGTATAAATTGGGAAAATTAAAAATCAGCAAGACACAAGCACACCAAAGTTTAGGGCTGCTCTGTTGCCAAGGACCTCCACTTCATTCCACCTTCAATATCCCAGGAAAGAGAAAAATGGATAAAGAAGTTGTGGTCCTTATGTACAATGGAATATCACTCAGCCATGAAATCAATGTCATAAGGCTAGTAGCAGCATGATGAGTGGATTTAGGTACGACGATTCTAAGTGAAATAAGTCACACAGAAAAGGACACTTCTCATAAGATATCACTTATACAGGGAAAGTAAAAACCATTACACTTGAACTGAATTACAAAACAGAACAGAGTCACACATGCAGAAAACACACTATGGCTGCTTAACAGGAAAGGTGAGGTGGGGTGATACATAAAACAAGGGTTTCAAATTACCTGAGATACAGTTCCATAAACCCAACATGTAATAGACAAGACCTACTCCTTGCTCAGAGAACTGGACTCAACACCCCCTATTCACCACACAAGGATATATCTGACTAGTAATAATCTTAAAACCTATGTATTGAAATCTCTCTGTTAGTGTGTCAAGTGGGTGTAAAGCGGCATAAACACAGCCGTGAAAAGCAGCTAAACCCCATTATAAAAATAAATTACTTTTAAAAACCCATGAAACAAAGACAGTGAAAGAGAGAGAAATTCTTACACAATTCGTTCAGGGGCTGTGATGGAACCTGGATTGACCATATCTAGACCCACAGCTGGATGAGACATAAGGGTGGACACTCTTGGGGCTGAGAGATTTGGTGAGGCTGGGTGAGCAAACGCAGACCCTTTAAAGTAATACTGCGTGGTACCCATCGCATGGGTCCCAAATCTCGAGGTTCAAGGGCATCTTCCTACATCGAAAACATGCATGAGAAACCCAGAAGATGGTACACCGTGTGATGGGGAAAGGTTCCTAAAACGCACCTCATTTCTCATCTCCTTGTGCTCGGGTTCGCCATTCCAGCCACTTTACTAGCAATCTCCCTACTTGGAGCATCAGCACCTTTAACTTCCTGTTCCGTACAGGTTGCAATTTGTCCTGAGGATGAAGGGGAAGATGGGGAACCAATGAGAGGCTAGCTCTAGGTGTTGGGACAGGCACAGGTCACTCTATTTTCCCATCAGGAAGAAGAATTAACCACAGGCTCAGCTGCCCCCCGGAACCAGCACAGGGCCTGAAACCATCCTGCGCTTTTACGGCCAGCTCCCAAAAAGCGAGTTGTAAAATGGAGCTTCAGGGCACTGCAATTCACAAACCTGCAGAGTTATAAATGATAACTCTCGTCCACAAATATATTGAGGGAAGGCAAAGAAGAGGATTTGAAATCAAGGCAGAATTGCAGGAAACAGATTTCAGGAGGTAGATTCGAATCGCCTTTAAAGCACATGAAAAGCAGCAAAACGTTGACAATGAGGCCCTTGGCCAAAAAGGGCGTATGCGTTTTTTCCTGAATATATTCAGGAAAAAACGCATACGCCCTTTTTGGCCAACCAAGCAACCTGGAAAGGCAAATCAGCGCTACAAAGAAGTCTCGCTTCCCATCGGTCAAAAGGGCCATGCTGAGAAAAGTGTCAAAACCAGAAATGCAGGACAGGCCATGGAGAAATGGGAGCCTTGCTACGCTGATGGGCGGGATGTAAATTGCCAACAGCCACGCTGGAGAAGGGTACAGTGTGTCCTGAAACATCTAAAAAACACAGCTTAGAGCGCTAAGGGCACTTCCACGCATGGGGGTATAAATTGGGAAAATTAAAAATCAGCAAGACACAAGCACACCAAAGTTTAGGGCTGCTCTGTTGCCAAGGACCTCCACTTCATTCCACCTTAAATATCCCAGGAAAGAGAAAAATGGATAAAGAAGTTGTGGTCCTTATGTACAATGGAATATCACTCAGCCATGAAATCAATGTCATAAGGCTAGTAGCAGCATGATGAGTGGATTTAGGTACGTCGATTCTAAGTGAAATAAGTCACACAGAAAAGGACACTTCTCATAAGATATCACTTATACAGGGAAATTAAAAACCATTACACTTGAACTGAATTCCAAAACAGAACAGAGTCACACATGCAGAAAACACACTATGGCTGCTTAACAGGAAAAGTGAGGTGGGGTGATACATAAAACAAGGGTTTCAAATTAGCTGAGATACCGTTCCATAAACCCAACATGTAATAGACAAGACCTACTCCTTGCTCAGAGAACTGGACTTAACACCCCCTATTCACCACACAAGGATATATCTGACTAGTAATAATCTTAAAAACTATGTATTGAAATCTCTCTGTTAGTGTGTCAAGTGGGTGTAAAGCGGCATAAACACAGCAGTGAAAAGCAGGTAAACCCCATTATAAAAATAAATTACTTTTAAAAACCCATGAAACAAAGACAGAGAAAGAGAGAGAAATTCTTACACAATTCGTTCAGGGGCTGTGATGCAACCCGGATTGACCATATCTAGACCCACAGCTGGATGAGACATAAGGGTGGACACTCTTGGGGCTGAGAGGTTTGGTGAGGTTGGGTGAGCAAACGCAGACCCTTTAAAGTAATACTGTGTGGTACCCATCCCATGTGTCCCAAATCTCCAGGTTCAAGGGCATCTTCCTACATCGAAAACATGCATGAGAAACCCAGAAGATGGTACACCGTGTGATGGGGAAAGCTTTCTAAAACGCACCTCATTTGTCATCTCCTTGAGCTCGGGTTCGCAATTCCAGCCACTTTACTAGCAATCTCCCTACTTGGAGTATCAGCACCTTTAACCTCCTGTTCCGTACAGGTTGCAATTTGTCCTGAGGATGAACGGGAAGACGGGGAAGCAATGAGAGACTAGCTCTTGGTATTGGGACAGACACAGGTCACTCTATTTTCCCATCAGGAAGAAGAATTATCCACAGGCTCAGCCTGCCCCCCAGAACCAGAGCAGGGCCTGAAGCCATCCTGCGCTTTTGCGGCCAGCTCCCAAAAAAGCAAGTTGTAAAATGGAGCTTCAGGGCACTGCAATTCACAAACCTGCAGAGTTATAAATGATAACTCTCGTCCACAAATATATTGAGGGAAGGCAAAGAAGAGGATTTGAAATCAAGGCAGAATTGCAGGAAACAGATTTCAGGAGGTAGATTCGAATCGCCTTTAAAGCACATGAAAAGCGGCAAAACGTTGACAATGATGCCCTTGGCCAAAAAGGGCGTATGCGTTTTTTCCTGAATATATTCAGGAAAAAACGCATACGCCCTTTTTGGCCAACCAAGCAACCTGGAAAGGCAAATCAGCACTACAAAGAAGTCTCCCTGCCCATCGGTCAAAAGGGCCATGCTGAGAAAAGTGTCAAAACCAGAAATGCAGAACAGGCCATGGAGAAATGGGAGCCTTGCTACGCTGATGGGCGGAATGTAAATTGCCAACAGCCACGCTGGAGAAGGGTACGGTGTGTCCTGAAACATCTAAAAAACACAGCTTACAGCGCATAGGGCACTTCCACGCATGGGGGTATAAATTGGGAAAATTAAAAATCAGCAAGACACAAGCACACCAAAGTTTAGGGCTGCTCTGTTGCCAAGGACCTCCACTTCATTCCACCTTCAATATCCCAGGAAAGAGAAAAATGGATAAAGAAGTTGTGGTCCTTATGTACAATGGAATATCACTCAGCCATGAAATCAATGTCATAAGGCTAGTAGCAGCATGATGAGTGGATTTAGGTACGACGATTCTAAGTGAAATAAGTCACACAGAAAAGGACACTTCTCATAAGATATCACTTATACAGGGAAAGTAAAAACCATTACACTTGAACTGAATTCCAAAACAGAACAGAGTCACACATGCAGAAAACACACTATGGCTGCTTAACAGGAAAGGTGAGGTGGGGTGATACATAAAACAAGGGTTTCAAATTACCTGAGATACAGTTCCATAAACCCAACATGTAATAGACAAGACCTACTCCTTGCTCAGAGAACTGGACTCAACACCCCCTATTCACCACACAAGGATATATCTGACTAGTAATAATCTTAAAACCTATGTATTGAAATCTCTCTGTTAGTGTGTCAAGTGGGTGTAAAGCGGCATAAACACAGCCGTGAAAAGCAGCTAAACCCCATTATAAAAATAAATTACTTTTAAAAACCCATGAAACAAAGACAGTGAAAGAGAGAGAAACTCTTACACAATTCGTTCAGGGGCTGTGATGGAACCTGGATTGACCATATCTAGACCCACAGCTGGATGAGACATAAGGGTGGACACTCTTGGGGCTGAGAGATTTGGTGAGGCTGGGTGAGCAAACGCAGACCCTTTAAAGTAATACTGCGTGGTACCCATCGCATGGGTCCCAAATCTCGAGGTTCAAGGGCATCTTCCTACATGGAAAACATGCATGAGAAACCCAGAAGATGGTACACCGTGTGATGGGGAAAGGTTCCTAAAACGCACCTCATTTCTCATCTCCTTGTGCTCGGGTTCGCCATTCCAGCCACTTTACTAGCAATCTCCCTACTTGGAGCATCAGCACCTTTAACTTCCTGTTCCGTACAGGTTGCAATTTGTCCTGAGGATGAAGGGGAAGATGGGGAACCAATGAGAGACTAGCACTTGGTGTTGGGACAGGCACAGGTCACTCTATTTTCCCATCAGGAAGAAGAATTAACCACAGGCTCAGCTGCCCCCCGGAACCAGCACAGGGCCTGAAACCATCCTGCGCTTTTACGGCCAGCTCCCAAAAAGCGAGTTGTAAAATGGAGCTTCAGGGCACTGCAATTCACAAACCTGCAGAGTTATAAATGATAACTCTCGTCCACAAATATATTGAGGGAAGGCAAAGAAGAGGATTTGAAATCAAGGCAGAATTGCAGGAAACAGATTTCAGGAGGTAGATTCGAATCGCCTTTAAAGCACATGAAAAGCAGCAAAACGTTGACAATGAGGCCCTTGGCCAAAAAGGGCGTATGCGTTTTTTCCTGAATATATTCAGGAAAAAACGCATACGCCCTTTTTGGCCAACCAAGCAACCTGGAAAGGCAAATCAGCGCTACAAAGAAGTCTCGCTTCCCATCGGTCAAAAGGGCCATGCTGAGAAAAGTGTCAAAACCAGAAATGCAGGACAGGCCATGGAGAAATGGGAGGCTTGCTACGCTGATGGGCGGGATGTAATTTGCCAACAGCCACGCTGGAGAAGGGTACAGTGTGTCCTGAAACATCTAAAAAACACAGCTTAGAGCGCTAAGGGCACTTCCACGCATGGGGGTATAAATTGGGAAAATTAAAAATCAGCAAGACACAAGCACACCAAAGTTTAGGGCTGCTCTGTTGCCAAGGACCTCCACTTCATTCCACCTTAAATATCCCAGGAAAGAGAAAAATGGATAAAGAAGTTGTGGTCCTTATGTACAATGGAATATCACTCAGCCATGAAATCAATGTCATAAGGCTAGTAGCAGCATGATGAGTGGATTTAGGTACGTCGATTCTAAGTGAAATAAGTCACACAGAAAAGGACACTTCTCATAAGATATCACTTATACAGGGAAAGTAAAAACCGTTACACTTGAACTGAACTACAAAACAGAACAGAGTCACACATGCAGAAAACACACTAGGGCTGCTTAACAGGAAAGGTGAGGTGGGGTGATACATAAAACAAGGGTTTCAAATGAGCTGAGATACCGTTCCATAAACCCAATATGTAATAGACAAGACCTACTCCTTGCTCAGAGAACTGGACTCAACACCCCCTATTCACCACACAAGGATATATCTGACTAGTAATAATCTTAAAAACTATGTATTGAAATCTCTCTGTTAGTGTGTCAAGTGGGTGTAAAGCGGCATAAACACAGCCGTGAAAAGCAGCTAAACCCCATTATAAAAATAAATTACTTTTAAAAACCCATGAAACAAAGACAGTGAAAGAGAGAGAAATTCTTACACAATTCGTTCAGGGGCTGTGATGGAACCTGGATTGACCATATCTAGACCCACAGCTGGATGAGACATAAGGGTGGACACTCTTGGGGCTGAGAGATTTGGTGAGGCTGGGTGAGCAAACGCAGACCCTTTAAAGTAATACTGCGTGGTACCCATCGCATGGGTCCCAAATCTCGAGGTTCAAGGGCATCTTCCTACATCGAAAACATGCATGAGAAACCCAGAAGATGGTACACCGTGTGATGGGGAAAGGTTCCTAAAACGCACCTCATTTCTCATCTCCTTGTGCTCGGGTTCGCCATTCCAGCCACTTTACTAGCAATCTCCCTACTTGGAGCATCAGCACCTTTAACCTCCTGTTCCGTACAGGTTGCAATTTGTCCTGAGGATGAATGGGAAGATGGGGAACCAATGAGACGCTAGCTCTAGGTGTTGGGACAGGCACAGGTCACTCTATTTTCCCATCAGGAAGAAGAATTAACCACAGGCTCAGCTGCCCCCCGGAACCAGCACAGGGCCTGAAACCATCCTGCGCTTTTACGGCCAGCTCCCAAAAAGCGAGTTGTAAAATGGAGCTTCAGGGCACTGCAATTCACAAACCTGCAGAGTTATAAATGATAACTCTCGTCCACAAATATATTGAGGGAAGGCAAAGAAGAGGATTTGAAATCAAGGCAGAATTGCAGGAAACAGATTTCAGGAGGTAGATTCGAATCGCCTTTAAAGCACATGAAAAGCAGCAAAACGTTGACAATGAGGCCCTTGGCCAAAAAGGGCGTATGCGTTTTTTCCTGAATATATTCAGGAAAAAACGCATACGCCCTTTTTGGCCAACCAAGCAACCTGGAAAGGCAAATCAGCGCTAC